>NC_069504.1:352152299-352489799 GCF_027579735.1 Bombina bombina
TCCAAACTTACTCAGCAGAAAAAAAAAAAACCCCAAAAACATAGCATTTAGAATTCAACAAAATATCAAATTTCAACCATTTATTATAATTCCTGAATTTGTTTTTTATTAGTTTAGAGAAACCTGGATCTGTTGGCAGTAAAAATCAATAACACATAGTACTATAAAAAGTGCCTTATATACAGGTGATTGCTATTTAAACTGGACATAAGACCCCTTATTTGATAATGGCTATTCCCCTTTTTCATGTGAGGGGTATAGCCACCACCTCCCCCACTTTGTTTCTAACAGGGCAAGTAATCATTTTTAACAGTTAAGAGCACATGACCCTTCAAAAAAAATAGGAGTATGACATAATAGGGGATAGGGGCTTCATTAAATGCTGCTTCAGGTAATCACTGTTTCATGTGACACCTCATTTGAAATGGCAGACTCCCTTCTATCAAATGAGGGGGTCACCTGTCACTCTAGCCCAGATAGTGGAGGGAGATAGATCATCTGTTACAGCAACCACCACCACCACCCCTGGTTAAACAGCATTTTAAATGCTGATGCAGGTAATGGCTGTTTTTACATCAATCACGTACAACTTATAGGGGCCTGTATGCTGCAAGTGGCTCTGAGCCTGAGATACAGATTTGCAAAGCCCTCTTCCACAGCCCTCCGGCTTTCTGTTTCTAACAACCTGCTTCAGCAGGTAGTCCCACTTACTTGTGATGTCACCAGACACCAGTGGGGGCATAATAGAGACAGCGTACATATCATGGATTGGTGTTAATGATATATGAAAAAAAAAAAAATCAAAAAGCTATAAGTTTTTCCTTCGTGATTCAGATAGAGCACACAATTTTAAACAAATTTCTATGTTACTTCTATTATCTAATTTGCTTACTTGTTCAAAATCATAACTATATATGCTCAGGAGCTGGAAGCTAGCGGCCCCATTGGTGGCTGCACATATACGTCTCTTAATTGGCTTACTAATATGTGGAGCTGGCTCCCAGTAAGCTTTGCTCCACCAACAAATAATACCAAAATAATTAAGCAAAATTGATACTAGAAGTAAATTGGAAATTTGTATAAAGAAAAAAAAAAAAAAAAAAAAAAAAAAAAAGTGTTTTATGTCCCTTTAAAGGAACATTTCCCAACCCTGGTAAACATTATAGCTGTATTTAAATTAGTAGAAAACATATCTACACTAGAGTTCTTCCGTGGTGTTCCCCAAATTTTCAGCTTATTTTAATTGTTGGCATACATTAATCAAAACACTGAAGCATAGGATTTCTCTCCCTTAAAGAGACAGGGTACTGTAAACGATTTTGCCTTTAATTTGCTCCCAATAACTAGTTATACCAGCTGAGAATATAAAATGAATCACATTTTTCTTCTAGGTATATTTCTGTATACAAAAATAGCTGTTTCTGATAGTTAACAACAACCTAATGGTCAGAGCTTTTAGTAAGAGCAGATCTAATTAGATTATCTGTCTGTTTACACAATGACCTCCTTATCTTATTTCTCACTGCTTACTCAAACACCAATACATAGAGACAAAATTTACATTTTAGTATCTCTCTCACACCCGCCAGTGGGAGAAAGATATCTTTTAAAACTTCTATAACCAGTAATAAAATTTGCTTATATTTTCCATATCATTGGCACAATCAACTAGTGTAAATCGCAAAATAAAGGAAAAGGGTGGTTTGTAAAAATGTAATGCAATTTAACAGATAAAACAGATTATTGGGAACACACACAAAAAAAAAAGAACACCATCCCTTTAATGAATTGTGTTAGCAATTCTTTTGAATAATGAGTTTTCCCTAACTACTTGAATTACACCATTTTGAAGCAATACTAAAGGGCCAAGAAATAATAAAAAAAAAAAAAAATAGAAGATGCATCTAAAGAGGGTGTTTAAAATGAATAACCTTTTTGTGCTTTTCAAAACATATATCCCCATACTGATAATATAAAGGCCTTTGTTTTCATGCTAGTGGTATATTATTGTCTAACAATAGAGCTGTGAGGGGACTTCCGGTAGGTGGCTCACTAGGATGGCCACAGCTTCATAGAGCTCCGTGAGTGAATCTGAATTTTGAAAGCAAAGTGGCAAAACCTGCAGCCATCCATTCCTCCCTTGACAGCAAGAGTGTCCGGGAAAACCTCAGGATCAGGATATTACAACCCCTGGCCTCCGAGAAGTCATTTAATAGTCTAATTTTGCCTTTGGGCCTACAGACGCTATGCTTACTCTGATAGCCAAGATGGCACACTTTACTGAAACCCTAATAGAAATTTTCACACCACGGTTGGATTCCCTTATGGCAACTATGCGGGAACTTCTCTGTGAGGTCCGAGATCACTGCACTCCTAACCGCGCTGAGGCAGCTCTTACCTGTCACAATGACCCTCAGCAGACCTCGTTGACTACCCTGGAAGCGGACACTCTGGATACTGGCATAACTCAGAATTACTCCGCACTTAGCCTCACAGACCACGACCAGAGCACAGAATTCTTACCGCACAGCAAAGCTGTGAGCGCTGATGACTCCACAGCATATGTCGCAAACCCTTTTTGGCCCTGCTCCCCTACTCTTAACTTCCCACGGTACTCAGCCGACTCGGCTGAATACCACAATCAGATGGAGAAAAAGGGCACCACACCTCACAAGCCTACCTATACTGTAGTAAACGGAAAAGACGGCGACAATGGGAACTATACTGCACAGGGCAATGGACAAGTCGCAACCTCATCCGATATGCAGCGGACCATTATCTCTCTGCAATTTCCAAGGCTGGCTTTGAGATGGGGCAGTGGTCGTCTTGGCAAGCTACTGCCCTCGACTACTGTCTCGAAGCAGTTCCTCCTCCCCCCGCAAAAGAACGGTTCTCCTCTGGGACAAGGATGTCGGGTTCCAGCCTGGATTGGTGTCGGGTAACGTGTTCATTGACTGCGGTCACTTGCTTCAGCGGCATGTGAACCATAGTATGGCTGGCATTGGCTGGGGTGGGAGAATATGTGTGAACTCATCACCAAGGCGTCTTGACCGTCATGCTTTTAATAAAAAAACAAAAAGACTCCCTTAAACTAGATGAACTAAGATATGTTATACAGCGTGCTAGACCTCACATGAAAGCCAAGCTGAACTTTTGTTCGTAGTTGGGTTGGACAGCTCAGAACCCCCCTGTGTTTGTCTGTGTCAGCAATGATAAGTTTTATTTTATGGCATTCCCTTAGCCCTGCAAGGTGTAGACCTTGCTTGATACGGTAACAAAGGCAAAAAGAAAACAGAATTTATGCTTACCTGATAAATTACTTTCTCTTGCGGTGTATCCAGTCCACTGATTCATCCTTTACTTGTGGGATATTCTCATTC
Source organism: Bombina bombina (assembly GCF_027579735.1). Classification (NCBI taxonomy): domain Eukaryota; kingdom Metazoa; phylum Chordata; class Amphibia; order Anura; family Bombinatoridae; genus Bombina; species Bombina bombina. Next base: position 352,155,680 of record NC_069504.1, read on the forward strand.
CCTACAGGAAGTGGCAAAGAGAGAACACAGCAGAGCTGTCCATATAGCTCCCCCTCCAGCTCCACCCCCCAGTCATTCGACCAAAGGTTAGGAAGAAAAAGGAGAAACCATAGGGTGCAGTGGTGACTGTAGTTTAAACAAAAATTTTTTACCTGACTTAAATGCCAGTAATTTATCAGGTAAGCATAAATTCTGTTTTCTCTTGCAAGGTGTATCCAGTCCATAGATTCATCCTTTACTTGTGGGATACCAATACCAAAGCTTTAGGACACGGATGAAGGGAGGGAACAAGACAGGTACCTTAAACGGAAGGCACCACTGCTTGCAAAACCTCTCTCCCAAAAATAGCCTCCGAAGAAGCAAAAGTATCGAATTTGTAAAGAACTAGATTCAAACTCCATGGCGGAGCCACAGGTTTATACACAGGCTTGATTCTGACTAAAGCCTGAACAAATGCTTGAACGTCTGGCACCTCTGCCAGACACTTGTGTAACAGGATAAATAAAGCAGACATTTGTCCTTTTAAAGGAACTAGCTGACAATCCTTTCTCCAATCCTTCTTGGAGAAAGGACAATATCCTGGGAATCCTAATCTTACTCCATGAGTAACCCTTGGATTCACACCAAAGATATTTCCGCCATATCTTATGGTAGATTTTCCTGGTGACAGAGTATCTATAACTGACTCAGAGAACCCACGCTTTGATAGAATTAAGCATTCAATCTCCAAGCAGTCAGACGTAGAGAAACTAAATTTGGATGCTTGAACGGACCCTGTATCAGAAGATCCTGCCTCATTGGCAATGTCCATGGTGGGACAGATGACATGTCCACTAGGTCTGCATACCAAGTCCTGCGTGGCCACGCAGGCGCTATCAGAATCACCGAAGCCTTCTCCTGCTTGATTCTGGCAACCAGACGCGAAAGGAGAGGAAACGGTGGAAAAACATAAGCCAGATTGAAGGACCAAGATGCTGCTAGAGCATCTATCAATACCGCCTTGGGATCCCGGGACCTGGACCCGTAGAGAGGAATTTTGGTGTTCTGACGGGACGCCATCAGATCCAACTCTGGAATGCCCCATAGCTGAGTCAGCTGGGCAAATACCTCCTGATGGAGTTCCCACTCCCCCGGGTGAAAAGTCTGACTTAGAAAATCCGCCTCCCAGTTGTCTACTCCTGGGATGTGAATCGCTGAGAGATGGCAGGAGTGATCCTCCGCCCACCTGATTATTTTGGTTACTTCCGTCATCGCTAGGGAACTCTTTGTTCCCCCCTGATGATTGACGTAAGCTACAGTCGTGATGTTGTCCGACTGAAATCTGATGAATTTGGCCGCAGCTAGTTGAGGCCATGCCTGAAGAGCGTTGAATATCGCCCTCAGTTCCAGAATGTTTATCGGGAGAAGAGTTTCTTCCCGAGACCATAAGCCCTGAGCTTTCAGGGAGTCCCAGATCGCACCCCAGCCTAACAGACTGGCGTCGGTCGTTACAATGACCCACTCTGGCCTGCAGAAACATATTCCCTGAGACAGGTGAGCCTGAGACAAACACCAGAAAAGAGAATCTCTGGTCTTCTGGTCCAACTGAATTTGAGGAGACAAATCTGCATAATCTCCATTCCACTGTTTGAGCATGCATAGTTGCAGTGGTCTGAGGTGTATCCGAGCAAAAGGGACTATGTCCATTGCCGCTACCATTAGTCCGATTGTCTCCATGCACTGAGCTACAGATGGCCGAGGAATGGAATGAAGAGCTCGGCAAGTAGTTAACAGTTTTAACTTTCTGACCTCCGTCAGAAATCTTTTCATTTCTATCGAGTCTATCAGGGTTCCTAGGAATGGAACTCTTGTGAGGGCGGAGAGAGAACTCTGACGTTCACCTTCAACCCGTGAGATCTCAGAAAGGCCAATACGATCTCCGTGTGAGACTTGGTTCTTTGGAAAGTCTACGCCTGAATTAAGATGTCGTCTAGGTAAGGCGCCACTGCTATGCCCCGCGGTCTTAGAACCGCCAGGAGGGACCCTAGCACCTTTGTGAAAATTCTGGGAGCAGTGGCCAACCCGAAAGGAAGAGCCACAAACTGATAATGCTTGTCCAGAAAAGCGAACCTGAGAAACTGGTGATGATCTTTGTAGATAGGAATGTGCAGATACGCATCCTTTAGATCCACGGTAGTCATATATTGACCCTCCTGGATCCTTAGAAAGATTGTCCGAATGGTCTCCATCTTGAATGATGGGACTCTGAGGAATTTGTTTAGAATTTTCAGATCCAGGATTGGTCTGAAAGTTCCTTCTTTTTTGGGAACCACAAACAGGTTTGAGTAAAACCCCAGCCCTTGTTCTGCAATTGGAACTGGGTGGATCACTCCCATTGTACGTAGATCTTCTACACAGCGTAAAAACGCCTCTTTCTTTGTCTGATCTGTAGACAGACGAGAAATGTGGAACCTTCCCCTTGGAGGAGAGTCCCTGAATTCTAGAAGGTATCCTTGGGCTACAATCTCTAATGCCCAAGGATCGTGTACATCTCTTGCCCAGGCCTGAGCAAAGAGAGAGAGTCTGCCCCCTACTAGATCCGGTCCCGGATCGGCGGCTACCCCTTCATGCTGTCTTGGTGGCAGCTGCAGGCTTTTTGGGCTGTTTGCCCTTATTCCTGCCCTGGTAAGGTTTCCAGGTTGCCTTGGGCTGTGAAGCATTACCCTCTTACTTTGCAGCCGGAGAGGATGAAGCGGGGCAGTTCCTGAAATTGCGAAAGGAACGACAATTAGCTTTGTTCTTTGTCTTAAAGGGCTTGTCCTGAGGGAGAGCATGGCCTTTTCCCCCGGTGATGTCTGAAATAATCTCTTTCAATTCAGGCCCGAAGAGGGTCTTTCCTTTGAAAGGAATATTCAAAAGCTTGTATTTAGACGACACATCGGCCGACCAGGACTTTAGCCATAGCGCCCTGCGCGCCAAAATGGTGAAACCTGAATTTTTTGCCGCTAACTTAGCTATTTGGAAAGCGGCGTCAGTGATAAAAGAATTAGCTAGCTTTAGAGCCTTAATGCTATCCATAATTTCCTCATATTAGGTCTCTGTCTGGAGCGAGTCTAACAGCGCCTCAAACCAGAAAGCAGCTGCAGTAGTTACAGGAATAATGCAGGCAATAGGTTGGAGAAGAAAACCTTGTTGAACAAAAATTTTCTTAAGTAAACCCTCTAACTTCTTATCCATAGGGTCTTTAAAAGCACAACTGTCTTCAATTGGTATGGTTGTGCGTTTAGCAAGTGTAGAAACAGCCCCCTCCACCTTAGGGACCGTCTGCCACGAGTCCCGCACAGGGTCAGGTATGGGGAACATTTTCTTAAACACAGAAGGGGGAGCAAAGGGAACACCTGGTCTATCCCACTCCCTAGTAGCGATATCCGCAATCCTCTTAGGGACCGGAAACGTATCCGTGTAAACAGGGACCTCTAGGTACTTGTCCATTTTACACAATTTCTCTGGGATCACCAAAGGGTCGCAGTCATCCAGAGTAGCTAATACCTCCCTAAGCAAAACGCGGAGGTGTTCTAGTTTAAATTTAAAAGCCAATGTATCTGAATCTGTCTGAGGAGGAACCCTTCCTGAATCAGAGACTTCTCCCTCAGACATCAAATCCCTCGCTCCCACTTCAGAGCGTTGAGAGGGTATATCGGATACGGCCACCAAAGCGTCAGAATGCTCATAATCTGTTCTTAAAACGGAGCTATCACACTTTGTGGGAAACACGGGCAGTTTAGATAAGAAGGCTGTAAGAGAATTATCCATGACTGCCGCTAAGTCTTGTAATGTAAAAGGGTTAGATGCACTAGAGGTACTAGGCGTCGCTTGCGCGGGCGTAACTGGTTGTGACACTTGAGGAGAGGCAGACTGGCTACTCTTGTTACCTTCAGTCTGAGAATCATCTTGGGCCACATTCTTAAGTGCAACAATATGATCTTAAAGTGTATAGACATATCAGTACAAGTGGGACACATTCTGAGAGGGGGTTCCACCATGGCTTCCAAACACATTGAACAAGGATTTTCCTTGGTGTCAGACATGTTTAACAGACTAGTAGTATACACAAACAGGCTTGGAAATCACTTTAATCAAATAAAAAACACAATTTGAAAAAACGTTACTGTGCCTTTAAGAGATAAAAAGAGCACACAATTTTACAAAACAGTGAAAAATGGAGAAATTCTCCTGAAATTTTCACAGTATGTATCTAAAGCCTTAATAGGAGTGCACCACAAGTTTCAAAACGATTAACCCCTTAATGCCCAAACCGGAGCAGCCTAAAGCCAACACCCGGTTAAAAAAGGTACAGCACCTTGCCACAGCCTTGCTGTGGCCCTACCTGCCCTTAGGGATCAGATTTGGGGGAATATAGCTTCTATAAGGCCCTCAAAAAGCAGCAGGACCCTCCATGTGAAGCAGCATGAACTTCTCTGCAATTCTAACTGCGCATCTGAGGTGCGAAATTAGGCCCCTCCCACTCTACTCCGGAGCTGTGAGGCCTAGTAAATCACTCTTAAGTGAATAAAAAACAGCCATGTGGGTAATAACCCCAGAAAGAACCCCAAAAGGACTTTCAAAGTGTCTGCAAACGATATTTTTCTTAAATAAACAATCGATTGCCTTATCAGTGTCAACCAGCATAATTAGCCCTGTTATGTAAGCATTAAATTCGTTACTAAGTCTGTGAACATAGCTTACCCTCCCCTCATGGGGATATTGTCAGTCTCTTCTAGCATTATCTCAGTCTTGTCTAGAAATAAATGACTGAACATACCTCATTGCAGATTACCCTGCAAACCGTTCCCCCCAACTGAAGTTTTCTGGTACTCCTCAGTCCTGTGTGGGAACAGCAGTGGATTTTAGTTACAACATGCTAAAATCATTTTCCTCTCAGCAGAAATCTTCATCACTTTTCTGCTAGAGAGTAAATAGTACAAACCGGTACCATTTAAAATAACAAACTTTTGATTGAAGATAATAAAAACTACAATTCTAATACCACATTAACTTTACCCTCCCGTAGAGAGACCCTAGTGCTTAGAGCCGGCAAAGAGAATGACTGGGGGGTGGAGCTGGAGGGGGAGCTATATGGACAGCTCTGCTGTGTGCTCTCTTTGCCACTTCCTGTAGGGAATGAGAATATCCCACAAGTAAAGGATGAATCCGTGGACTGGATACACCTTGCAAGAGAAAAGGGAAAAGAAAAAACTGCTACGCAATTTTAATGCTGTTTAAATTTTTCTGTTTATTTTAGTCTGAAATGCTTTTTAGTCAGATATTGCATGTAATGTTGAGATTTACATCTACCTGTACCTTGGTTCTTATTAATTTGAGTAACACTACTATCATTTTTTTTCTTGTTCCTGCACATTTTGTATGTAGTTGGAAATATAAGCAACTTATCTTGTGTCAGATAGGCTAGCCATACTCACGAAGCTTTAGTCTGCGGCAATCTGCCCTGCACACTTTGTTATCAACAACCGCACTGTCTGTGTACTTTGTAGAGATCTATTGGCTTTGCTGTTCACAGCTTTATAATCATCCTTAATCTATATATTGAATTCGACAAAAAAACAATCTTTATTTGTACAGCAGGAGTACCTGGAAAACATGTATCCCTAGTTAATCTGCATTTTTAGTGTCACCTCTCTTGATACCCTCTGTATAAGTGAAGGGACAACCTTATCTTGTATGATCGCCTGGGTTCCTATAACCTCTTTATTGCCTCATTGGATGGACCCTAATGGGTTATACAGGTTGACTTAGCTCAGATTGTTGGGGTAACCAATATACAGAACTACCAGGTCCCCCTCAGTTGCTTTCTTAGCGAGTTCTTGGCAGTTGGGCATGAGGCTACCCAGACCCCTTATGTGTAATTTATTAAGTAACATGCTTCTGACAGCACATAAAGTCCAACCTTATACCCGACTAGACGCTAACATAATTTAAAGCAAAAGGTCAGTGGATCTCTCTATAACCGGCCTTTTGGTAACTGTCAGTATTGGCCAAATATTGTAATATCGCAATAATGTATTGTACTTATACCGCACTACATCATAGAATATTCTGGGGGCCATGAAGAAATGGTATTTGCTGGTCTAAGTGCACATGTTATACCCCCTCCATCCCCCCCACTCTACCCCTCCCTCGCCTATTTCTGTCCCCCTGCTTCCTGTCCCATGTTTGTTTATCCCCCCCCCCTTCCTTTTTGCCGGTCCCTTTCCCTGGTTTTCTCCCCCCTCCCTTTCCCCTCTCTGCCTATGTCTGTTTGTTTGTTTGTTAATAAGGTTAAAAACCCCAATGTAGTGGTGCAGAGTCATATTGATCAGAGCAATGGTTGCCTACTGAAAATTCTTCAAGTCACATGTATGTTATTGTATGAAATTGCAGCTGCTTGTTTTGTCCTACCTGCCCTCCTGACTCACCCTGCGTGATGGGCTGGAGAGGCAACCTGTAACTTTGCACCCCTTCATGGTTATAAATAAAAGTTAAAAAAAAAAAAATAAACAATAGAGCTGTGAGAGTTGCAATGTCAGCTACTTATTTTTTTTAGCCCACAAAACATGCACATTGTTAACATCAAGATAAAAAAAAAATCTTTATTTTTAACACTTTTGAATAGAACTCTTTCATATGGATGTATTCCTTTAATTTTAACACCAGGGAAGCAGATCACAGATTATTGTGATAAGATGAATGCATCCAATATCTAATATTATATAGGAAACCGCAAGATGGTCAGGGGATGCTAGGGGAACATTACTGAGTTACTTATACCAAGGTATATCCACAAAGTAGAGACAAGGAAAGCCATGATCAAACAACAAGACCAATTAAACATATCAATACCAAGAAGTTTTAAGATTCAAAAAGTAGATTGGTCTACTCTACCTGTATCCTGCTGCCCCATTCAGCTCTGGATGAACAGCAGTGGGCTCCACTCCTGGCCACTGTGCTGCTGCGAGCAAATACTCTTTGTTTACACAGTTTCGTAACGCATCAGGAATTGGACCTATCAAGACACCATGAAGGGAAAAGACAGACTCAAAAAATATGACCAACTGAAAATAAAATATGGGCTGCTGCTTATGCAATGGGAAAGTACAAGTTATTATGCATAAGTTTTCCTAAAGAGTCTGATATTTTCTTTACCTGTAATAGCACGCCGAATCTCTTTAGCTGCCTCTTCTCTTGACTCTATTGACGCATGTTCACTATACCAAGCAGTGTGTGGGGTGCAGATCAAATTAGGAACATCTTTAAGGGGTCCCTGAGAAAAGCTATATAAAAAAAGAAACAATTGAATACCAGTTTGTGCAGACTTTACTTAGTAAACAAATACTGTTCATTTTTCTTCCTGGGATTTTGCTTACATACCAACATTTATTTAACGAGTGGTTATTTTGTGTTTGTCTTAGGCAATTTTGTTGCAATAAAGTAAAAATGTTACCTGAAAGGTTCTGATTCATGAACATCTAAAGCAGCACCACGAATTCGGCCCTCTTTCAAAGCCTGGGCTAAAGCCTTCTCATCAACAAGCCCTCCTCGTGCCGTGTTAACCAAGAAACAACCCTGGCGCATCTACAACAATTTCAAAAGCTATGACAAGTGTATATTTTTAGGACTTCAAATGGGCAGTGTTTTTTTTTTTTTTTTTAAACCAAGGTCCATATGCATTTGTAAAAAATTAAAAAGGGAAACAAAAAGTCTAATAAAACTTCCATGATTCGGATAGAGCATGCAATTTTAAACAACTTTATGTACTTATATTATCAAATGTGTGTTTTTATTTAAGAATAAATCTAGGTAGGCTGATAGGAGATTAAAGTGAATGTCAACTTTCATGAAACGGTGCCAGATTTAAAAAAAAAAACATTAAAAACAGGGGCACTTTCACTCATGAAAGTTTACATTGCACCGGATTTTACAAATACTTACCTTCTTCTCCTGAAACAACGGATCGCTGATCGCCCTGCCTGCTTCTTCCTGCTGTACTAACACAGCAATGAAGAAACCGGCTTCCTCCAATCACGGCGTGGCCTCACCGGTTGAACGCTCCCGGGGGGGTTAAGCCGTGAATGTAGGGAGCCGGTTTCGTCATTGCTGACGAAGTACAGAGGAGCTGCAGGCGTGGGAGGGGGGGGCAGGAGAAGGCGGCAAGGATTTGTAAAATCTGGTACAACTTAAACTTTCATGAATGAAAGTGCCCCAATTTTTAAAGGACCAGTCAATACAGTAGATTTACATAATCAACAAATGCATGATAAGAAGACGATGCAATAGCACTTAGTCTAAACTTCAAATGAGTAGTAGATTTTTGTTAAATAAATTGCAAAGTTATGTCTATTTCCACTCCCCTTGTATCATGTGACAGCCATCAGCCAATCACAAATGCATATACGTATATGCTGTGAATTCTTGCACATGCTCAGTAGGAGTTGGTGACTCAAAAAGTGTAAATATAAAAAGACTGTGCACATTTTGTTAATGGAAGTAAATTGGAAAGTTGTTTAAAATTGCATGCTCTATCTGAATCATGAAGTTTAATTTTGACTTGACTAATCCTTTAATAGTTTTTTTTTTTAAAAACCAGGCACTGATTCATGAACGTTGACATTCACTTTAAGTGTGCATGTGTCTACGGCAGCAGTGTTTTCAACAATGTATATTTATACAAATGTTGTTGCAAACACTACTGCCAGATGGCTAAAGACACATGCACACTTCTGAGTTAACCCAGGATTATTCTCTTTCAAAGGATACCAAGATAATTAAGCGAAATTGATAGAAGTAAACTGAAAAATTGTTTTAAAATTCCATGCTTTATCTAACTAATTTAAGTTTAATTTTTTACTTTACTGTACCTTTCAATTAAGTGTCCAAAGAACTTTAACAGTCAAATCTAACATACTTAAAAGGGGACAGTGAGCTGTATTTTTTTCCCTTTAACGTGTTCCCATAATTTTCTGCTTTTTTTCAATTGTTGGCATACAATTAAAAACTGAAGTATAGAATTTATTTCCCTTAAAAAAGGCACAATGTACTGTAAAATTGGTTTCCCCTTAATGTTTTCAATGACTTGTTATAGCAGTTGCAGAGTATACAATGTAAGGGAAATTGTTCCTTTAGGTTTATTTTTGTACATGAAACAACTGTTTTCCTTGTTGCTGCCACAACCTGTTTTATTGGGCTGAGCTTGCAGAGAGCAGACCTTCATTTTTTTTCTTCTTATACACAGAAGCCAATACTTAAAAATATCAATTGAAAATTAAGAATTTTGTATACCCCGCCACTAAGAGGATGATTACAGCTGCTGCTTTTTGTTTACACACACATATATATATATATATATATATATAATACAGCAGCTATTTGCTATTTCAAATGACAAAATAAAGATAAGGCACTACTTGTAAATAACAATACACTCCCGCAGGTAAAATGCATCATTGGAAATACTAAAAGAAAGCTCAAAGAAAATATACAACACAAAATGTTATATAGGAGAATTAAAAAAGAAAAAAAAGGGAACAAATCTAATGGGGCACCAAATTTAAATCTCGGGTAAAACCAGAATATTTTCCATACCTAAACATATCAAGTGTGCGTGTCTATATACATACACATTTTTAGCAAATTTCCCAAGCCCTGCATTAACTCATGACCCCCGACACTGATATCCTGGGACTATGCATGGGCAACTGTACCACACTAATGTTAACGCTACTGTTTATATACATATTTGACATTGATGATGCAACTCAAACAAAATTCTCAGACCATAACCTTCACGCCCTTTTAAAACGTGTTCTCTCTCATGTCACAGGTGAAACCTGAGTGAACACTTCCCATCCACTTTAACGTAAGGGTAACCTTTCCCCTTTGTATAAATAGATCCAGAATGTTAGTGATATTTTAGATGGAGTTTAATTCATCCATTTTAATGAAGATGCGCTAGAACTTGCTTTTTAATGTACCACTGAAATTCTAATACAACGCACTCCGGCCACCTACTTCAAAATCATTTTTTGTGAGCTGTTTGAACCACATTTTTAGGTTATCTGAACTGGTGCACAGGTGAATTAATCAGCTGATTAGTAAACATGGTTATTTTACCTGCTCTCACCAAAGGTAATCCTGAAAACCTGGTTAGTTGGGGAGGCCTCAGGACAGGTTTGAAAACATGAAACTCAAAAAAATGATTTCATGATTCAGATAGAGCATATCATCTTACACAACTCTGTTTTAATGCGTATTATCAAATTTGCTTCATTCTCTTGGTATCCCGTTAGGAGCAGCAATGCACTATGAGAGAGCTAGCTGAACACATCTGGTGAGCCAATGACAATAGGCATATATGTGCAGCCACCAATCAGCAGTTGGTGCCAGTAGTGCACTGCTGCTCCCGACCCTATCTAGGTATGCTTTTCAATAAAGGATACCAAGAGAAGAAAACACATAACAAGTGAATTTGGAAGTTGTTTATAAGTGTATTCTCTATCTGAATAACAAAAGAAAAATTTGGGGTTTTACATCCCTTGAAATAAGGACTATGGATTTTTGTACAGGCACCAAGTAATAGTGTAAGACAATGCATCTTTAAACATCTAAAGTCAAACATTTTACTTCCCCTGACTGACCAGTACAAGTTGATTAGGTAATACAGGCACTATCTAGTTTGGCACCATGTCCAATTAAAGTGATTTTCTCGTTTACCTGTTTTATGGTGAAGTCATTAATGAGATGATGGTTGTGCTCGTTCAGGCTGCAGTGGAGGGTTATGCAATCACTATGCATTAGCAGCTCTTGAAGAGTCCCCATTCTCTGCAAACCCAGAGAGCGCTCCACCCCATCTGGTAGGTAGGGGTCATAAAAGATTACAGTGAAGCCAAAAGCTTTAGCTCGCAGTGCCACTGCTTGCCCGACGCGACCTGTGAATGACAACATAGCAACAGCACTCCTAGAAATATAGGAAAGATACTTCTCTAGAAACCAAAATCAAATTTACTTTACCAAGCCCAATAATGCCCATCGTCTCTCCACGAATTCTGGCTGCACCACCTGCAACTTCTCGAATCTGTTCTACACTGGCAGCACGGTTCCCCTCTCTCATAGCTTGGTGAAGCCATGTGACACGTCGATATAAGTTTAGGATGTGACAAAGGGTTGAGTCGGCTGTTTCCTCTACAGAGGATGATGGAACATTACACACTGCAATCCCTGCAGAAATAAAAATTAAATATTTGCATTCATTATTTTAGAATACACAGAGATTCAATATTTAATATGAATCCTGAAACCTACCTAATTCCGCAGCAGACTTAATATCAATATTATCGTAACCACTTCCAATTCTTATGATAATACGAAGGGCCTTGAATTTTTCTAGATCCTCACGTGACAAAGAAATAGTGTGATACATCAGTGCACCTACAGCTTCACTTAACACCTGTTGACAGATGGGACAATTATTCACTTTCTCCCTCTTTGTGAGAATAAAAGAAATTAACACTCCTTTAGGTAAGAGGAAGCAAGTAAAAAATTTAGTTTTTTACATTGAAAATAAAATAAACTTCTGGGTACCAAATACTTTACAAAGCAATGGTTTACCTTCTCATGAATTTCCTGAGTTGATTGAGCATCACAGAATGCCACTGTAGCAACATCCTTTAGTATAGGCATTTCTACTGTACAATCTCTGCCATCCAGCAAAGCAACTAAAGGCCGAACAGGCATTGGGCCATTCAAAATTGGAGGTCTAATTCCTACTAAAAAACAAAAAAAAACCACAATAAACATACATTAGACATAAGCTATTTGTACATAGGAATTTTTTTTAAACAGTCATCTTTTAAGACTATAAACTTATATGTATGTCAGACAATGCATGGCACACACTTATAGTGGAATTACTTTGGTTTTAGAGCCTTATTATTTATATCACGAGTAAAAAAAAGAAGAAAAGATCTCACTCAGTTCTACAGAATAATTTGCACTTAGTATGCTTAACTGCTTTGCTGGAGTTAAACGCACATTTTATCACTAGTGACACTGCAAAACTGACATCCATGTTTTAAGATGAGACAATAACAGTTTACAGTCACAGTGTGACATTAAATAAACATAATGAATATAAAGATGAAAATAGGGCACTATACCCTAGCAAAAAAAAAAAAAAAACACGTCTTTACCTGCCTAATTTTCCAACAAACAATGCAATTTTGCTTATTTAAGAGGATCCTATAATATAATATACAGAGAAATATAATAGTTCCTCACCCTCACAGATCCTGTCCAAACGCTGCCTCTTTACTTTGTGTTTATCCATGGTTCGTTCTTAAGCTACCTATCAATGAAATATAAATTATTTACCCTGGCAACTCAAATAACTGGAAAAAAAAAAGTTAAAAAACACAAATCAGAAAATGTGATATTCTAGTTGAAAATAAATATTTCTGAAAACAAGAAGATAAATGGGAATCCTGCACAAAAACAAATTGTGTAATAGGGATATCAAACAGCAAAGTAAAGCCAACATTAAATATAGCACATTAAGAAGTATAATATAGAAGTGGAAGAACAGGCAGTTTTTTCCCCCCTTAATATAACTTTAGATTTACATTCCCTAATTTACTCAAAAAAAATACTGCATACTATGGCGGAGGTGTTGCTGGTTCAGGCAAATAAATTCCCACTGGAGACATTCTCTCTTCACAAATCCATATAAGCACAAAATAGATCAGAAAAATATCAGTAATAATGTGGGATCTTTGAAAACGCTGGTGACCAGAGTAACTTGTTAGAGGCATGCATAAATTCAGACAATACGGGAGTAACCATCAACTTGAGATCTGTAAAAATGCTGGAATCTTTTATTTAACTTGTAAGGGAGAATAATGCTACTGGCACTCTTCACAATTCCATATTAGCACAATATATAACAGAAAAAAATACAGTAAAAAATATATTGTATTACTCAAAGGGCTTGTCATATGAAAAAAGTCAATAAAATCTTGGGAAATAATTTATACTTCACCTGTGTTGGGAGACCATGTCTATTGCAACCCACCAAACTCACCAGGGACTTAAAGTGAATGTCAATTTTGATGATAAAGTGCACCACCTGCAACAGGGGCACTTTAATTCATCAAAATTTACATTTCACTCCTGTTGAGAGAAAAAAAAAAAAAAAAACTTGCCTTTTAATCTTCACAGCAGCTCCAGCTTCCTCCGGTTGTTGCAAGCCATTTCTGATGTCAGAAATGGATAGATCATCCTCCAATCACGGCTTCCCCCCCCCGAGGGAATCAGTGTCTGATTCAACACTGTGATTGGAGGAAGCCGGATTCCTCATTTTAGACCCAGGAAGAGGCTTTGCGATGGGTGGAGGAAGCTGGAGCTGCTGTGAAGATTAAAAGTAAGGTTTTTTTTCTCAACAGGAGTGAAATGTAAATTTTGATTAATTAAAGTGCCCCTGTTTTTAATCGAATTTTTAAAAAACGGGCACTTTAGCATCAAAATTGACATTCACTTTAACATTCAGTGTGTGATTAAAGTATGTATACAGTGCATTCAAAATAGAATGAATTGGTGGGAGTCCATGGGATCAAGTGGGTCGGGAGTAAAAGGGAGCTGAGTGAGGTCACCTAGGGCTCTCCAGTTCTTCACATGATCACTTTTACTGTGCAGAGAAGCAAAAGGCTATAGAGGATACACGTGCTGCTGCATTCCGGTCTCTTACTCATGGGAGGGGGCTTGATGACACACCGGAGCCCCAGAATTACTGTTGTAGTATTTCCTGTGACATGTCCTTAGCTTCGAGTATTAAGACATGTTACTGATATTTTTCTGATATATTTTGTGCTAATATGGACTTGTGAATTGAAGAGTGACAGTAGTGTTATACTCCCTTAAAAGTTAAAAAAAGATTTAAAATACCAAAGAATATGTAAATGCTCACAGCATACTAGGATCAAACACCAGATGGTTACTTCTGTGTTGCAGCAGGTCTCTGTCCAAAAGGTATGCATGGCTCTATCAAGTTACTCTGGTCACCAGCATTTTCACAGATCCCACATTGTTACTGATATTTTTCTGATATATTTTGTTCTAATACAGATTTGTGAAGCGAAGAGAGAATGCCTCCAGCGGGTGTCTAATTGCCTGAACCAGCAACACCTCCAATGGGCATTACAGCTAATCAAGAAGTATTGCATGTGCTGCTGCAGATCAGTCCCTGCATTCAATGTTGCATAGATATTCAGAAGAGCACTAGGTCCCTAAACACAGGACAGGGACCTAGGAAGAATACCCAGTGCAGTAATACAGCAGAGCACTAGGTCCTTAAACAGACTGAAAAAAATAAAACAAAAAAAACCCATAGAAAGCAGTTCATTAACTGAGGCTGAACCCTGTGCACGTAAACAATCTAGTTTTGTCTTGCATCTCTACACAAAATGCTAAAAGAGGCTTCAAATATATATGCCATCCACAATTTCTGGCTCCTAGATTATTAACTAATTTGCCAAACCCTGAATAATATACATAGATATAATGTGCATGTGTTTTTGAATGTCCACCAACAATATAAACGACACATTTAAAGGGACAGTCTAGTCAAAACAAAACTTTCATGATTCAGATAGGGCATGCAATTTTAAACAACTTTTCTATTTACTTTTATCTAATGTGCTTTGTTCTCTTGGTATTCTTTGTTGAAAGCTAAACCTAGGTAGGTTCATAAACTGATTTTGCCTCTTATTTCAGTTCATTTTGACAGTTTTCACTGTTAGACAGTACTAGTTCATGTGTGCCATATAGATACAATAGTGCTCCCTATAGTGGAGTTATTTTTGAGTCAGCACTGATTGGCTAACATTAAAAACTGTCAAAAGAACAGTCTGCAGAGGCTTAGATACAAGGTAATCATAGAGGTAAAAGTGTATTAATATAACTGTGTTGGTTATGCAAAACTGGGGAATGGGTAATGAAGGAATTTTCTTTTCAATTAGAATTTTAAGGTAGACTATCCCTTTAAGGAACACACGAGTGCATATAAGTTTACAGTTCACATACAGAGGTTGGAGAAACCAATGTAATTGTGAAATTGCAGGAGACACGATTTATAATATTTTCTTGAAGTTCCTAAAACATGTAAAACTATAATGTATGGCTATTAACTCTACCATTAAACGCTCTTTGGATACAGTACTAAACACAAAAACAGCTGGGCCTTGAAGGTTTTTCTGTTTTTTTATTTCACAAGCTGATAAGTACTGTTCAACGATAATGCAGCTCGCTCACCTTCAAAAGTTCCGCAGCAGGTAGTAAGCAATAGATATTCATTGGTACAAGGAACAGCTAATAAATGTATTAGCATTGGAAATGACAGAGCTAAGCCGTAACTATTAAGACTAAAGCATCAAAGTAACTTAGGCGACCTATAATCTTTTAATTTAACGAACAAATATCAAATGCGTGTTTAGACGGCAATGCATTTGTACACATGATTGTGATTTTGTTATCATCTATATCCTCCCACCATTCTCATTCTCCTTATGCTACTGCATGTCTCTCCATCCATTCAGCCTCAATATACCCCTCGCTTCACTTCCCCGTATATCTATCCTTCACGCGTCCCTGCCACTCGCCTAATACTCTCAATCATTCGCCACTTTCTGTTTTAGTCTCACCTTCTCCTCCCCGCCTCACCAGTCGCGCTCTCGGTTAGGGACCGCACAGGAAACAGGAAACGATCACCGAGAGGGTCATAGGATAGACAAAAAGTTCAGAGCGCTGCAGCTTAGGCCTCATTGTACAGCGCCACCTACCAAAAACGCCGAGCAAAATGTATCATAAAGCGCGAAGAGAGTGAGAACGAGTAAGAGCATCCAGCTTTACTGTAGCGACACCTAAGGGCTATAAACGTACTGCCAGCTGCATTCAGAATCAGAAATGCTCAATTAGAATAGCCGAAAATAGCATGTCGATTTTGTTATGTCGCTTTTCCGAGTGTATAAAGTTATACAACTAAACCAGTTTATCGTTCAGTTATATGCAAATTCGCAGTAACACTGTAACAATGCCACAAGTGTTTCCAAATCCCAACTGTCCTAAACAAACATGCAGCATAAATACCTCCCAACATTTCAAAATCCGAAAGAGGGACACCCCCAGTCCCTCACTGAGCAAAAGTGTGATATGTGGTGGGCAGGAGCAGGAATGGGGACTCCTGGGGAGTGGGCTTTACAAGTGGCAGAACATAACACACATTAAGTTTTTTGTTTCTTTTAAAAGTATAAGCACTATGATAACTGACTTTTGTTACTAGGGTGACGCTTTCTAGTTGCCTAGGTAACCACCAAGCCTCCTTCCCCAGTCTGCAACCGGTAATGTGTGCATACTTTGATTGAAGCAACCATTTAACTGACAGCAGAATAATATTCCTAACAAATTAAAGCTGCTACTTTTTTGTACAGTGTTTTTCTTATGTTTGAACATGATACTCCAGAGGTTTAGCAGGTATTAATTGCTCTGTGTAAAAAAAAAAAAGGTGTCTGGAGCACTATATTAATCACACAAAATCTTTAACTCTGTGAACAACTTTCAAATAATTTACTTATGCAGCAGAACGGTTCGGAGACCACTACAGATCACTCTGCAAACAATTAAACTATTCAGCTGAACAGACAGCTGACACATTGCCCTGGCTGCTACTGTGCTGGCACCCTCCCCAACCCTGCACCGCCGCCCCTCAACCCGCACCGCTGTGCCCCACCCCCTACACAGTAACCAGAAAATGTTCTACTTTTAGTTGTAGCAACGGTTTGATATCAGCCTGCCCCTTGTCCCCATCACCCTCCTGCCTGGGTAGTAAGGCCACTCTCTAACATACAGTATTAGAAGCAATGCCTGCTATGTGACAAAATAATGGAGACTAGGTGCGGTCACTACACTCACTTCAGGAATAGGGCTAGGAGTATGTGGCAAAACCCATCGTACAACTGTAAAGCAATACATTGTGTATAAATAGCCTGGGATTAAAGGTAAGATAAATCTCTAGCGATGCTGATGATCCAACTCTGAGTCTGAACTTCACTCAGATCTTACCCATGGCCAGAGTAGTCCTGACCGCTGTCTTCAGAGACTCACAGCACACTGCCACAATCCACTAGTAAGTAGACACAGTGAGGCTCCTGAGATGACTAGTCAGAACTTCCAAGTTAGTCCTCGAGACAACACAGTGGCACGGTCACTGCCTTCTCATGCCTGAACCGACATGGCACACGGCATGCAGTCACATGCACCAAAAAACACTGACTGTGTTTTGGTAGCATGTGGTCACGTGTAGACCATGTATGAGTCCAATATAATTTTTTTTTTTAAATGCATGGGGCAAAGTGGGACAGACGTCAATCATCCCGGACAGCGGGACAGACCCCTAAAATTGGGACAGTCCTCGTGAAAATTGGGACAGTTGGGGGGTATTAGAGTTGCCAGGTGTCCAGTATTCAACAGGACAGTCCAGTATTTTAGCAGGCTGTCCAGTAAAATCTGTACAAATATACTGGACACTTAAATGTCCAGTATTTTTAAAGACCCCTGTCAACTAAACGTAAAGGGCCTTCTAGGCCTTTATGCATTAGAAATATGGCTCAAAATAAAGTTGCACTGTGCATTTTCTATTATATGTGTTGCAGGCAACCATGAAGGTGTTCAATCATTGCTGGGTGTTTACCTCTAGCAGCCAAGGGGGTCACATCACTGCTCTGTACATGTGTTACAGGCAACCAAGGGGATACAATGACTGCTTAGTTGTGAAAAATATATGTGGTGGCATCAAGGGTGGGGCCTAAGGTTGAGCTTTTGTGGAAACATTGTGTGAACCCAGCTACGTCCCGTATCCAATCACCTATAGGTCGTCCGGTATTTTTATGAAGCATTTCTGGAGTTCTGTTATGTTTCCCTACCGCATTACATTTTTTCTACCTATGGCCACACCTGCTACAATAAACTTGCAAATATCCTTTGCACGCATGCGCTCACTGCCGCAGTCGGCAAACATTATAGAACACCGTCTACAATTTTGGCACTAGCTGGGGACATCAGGCTTCCTACAACTATGTTATTTTATTCTGCATATTCAATATTATTATACTGATTTCTTTGAGTAAAGGAGTG
Source organism: Bombina bombina (assembly GCF_027579735.1). Lineage (NCBI taxonomy): Eukaryota > Metazoa > Chordata > Amphibia > Anura > Bombinatoridae > Bombina > Bombina bombina. The sequence continues at coordinate 352,173,887 of NC_069504.1, forward strand.
AACATATTTGAATAAAGCAGACATAATATAAATAGTTACAAAATGGGCATGTATTAACATTTCATAATGAAAGGGAATGTTTGTAACTACTTATATTATGTCTTCTTTATTGAAATACGTTCCTTCCTTTAATCAAAGAAATCAATAGAATAAAACTGAATATACAGGGTGGGGTGGAGCCAGGGTCGGCTCTAAGGGGGGACATTGGGGGGCAATGCCCCCCCCCCAAATGGAATGCTATGCCCCCCCAGGGCAAAAGAAGTGATTTAAAAATTTTTTTTTTAACATTTTAAAAGTGACGGAACGTCCAAGGTCCCAAATGTTGCATCAACCATTTGCAGCCACTGGACCCTGGAGATCCGCCACTGGAGGGCCCAGCTAATCTCTTTACTCTCCTCTATTTACAACCAGATAACAAATAAAGTTGCATTACCCTGCTGGTGCTCTCACAGTTAACCTAGGGCTTGCAATGCCCCTCCTCCTGCTAGCCCACTTACTACAGAGCTGAAGTGAGATGATGACATCATCAGACCTCTGCAGGAAGTGCTGGGAGAAGCTAACAGTCAGTGAGAGGGAAGGCAGAAGTAATTTTGTGAAAACACAGCCGTATAACCAATTTGTGTGTGAGAGTAGTATCCCTTCCCTATTGTGATTTATATCATGGCAGCCACAGATAAAGAAGCAAATTGGGAATTCCTTGGTTTCCCCACTGCAGGTCACACAAAACAAGTGTGCATTGTGCCTGCTTTATCTGCAGTGATCAGTGTAAAATGTGTGTCAGATTATAGGTGCTCACATACACACACTTCACATGTAGCTGTGGACAATGAGTGAAATAGCCTTATGTTTATTATTTACATGTTTCAAAACATCTCCTATTTGTCCCCAAGGTTGTTTTATTATATATATATATATATATATATATAAATATATATATATATATATATATATATATATATATATATATATATATACACACACACACACATACACACAATACACATATATATGTGTATATACCGTGTGTATGTATATATATATATATATATACACACACACACACAGTGTGTGTGTGTGTGTGTGTGTATATATATATATATATATATATATATACTGTGTATATACTGTGTGTGTGCTGGTAAATATCATTAATAATATCTGTACAAGTAATGTACTGCTTGGCACTCAAACTTATTGTCACGTAAAAGCTTACTTGATCATTAGTAGGGTCATTGGTAGAGCTACACATGCAAACAGTGTCCACTGGCTGCGTCATATGTGGGAGACATTCCTGAGATATGACAAATGTAATCCCTGCACTGCCATAAATCTGGTAAATGTAACTGCTGCGGCACTGCCAGACATCTTATAAATGTAACCCCTATACTCCTTGAGATATGACACATGTAACCGCTGCACTTCCAGAAATATAAACAAATCTAACTCCTGCACAGCCAGAGATCTGATAAATGTAACCCCTGGACTGCCACAGTAGGTCTGCTCTTATTTTGACTCTCATACATGCTTTTTAAATGCGTGCCCCCTTGTGAAGAAAAAAATGCCCCCCCCATTTCATTCATTCTGGAGCCGACCCTGGGTGGAGCCAGCAGCTGGTCTGAGCAGATGTACATCTTTAGAGCTCCTGGCCAAATTTTTATTTTAATCTGATTAAACCTTACATTTTGCCATAAAAGTGGTACAAGGAAAGGACTACAGTGACTGCCTAACAAGCGGGCAACATATAGGAAAGTTTTGGGGCAGTTCGCTTGCACTTTTTTCTGGATAGCAGTGGATACTCTGACGCAAGCCCCTTATCCCCAGCAAAAGAACACCAGAACTGCATTGATCTGGAGGGTCAGGGACCCGCTCCGGAGGTGGTTGGGACCAGCCACAGTTATTATAGAAGTTGCGACACTACTAAGAAGCTGTGTGTACGGGAGGCTAGTGGACGGGCTAGTGAGCTCCGGTTCATGATTAATAAGTACAATAAGTCCATCAAAGAGCGTACTTACCTTCTGAGCTCTATAAACACTCCACCACGACCTAACTGCTACATTACACCGCTGTCACTCACCTAACACAACGGCACCTTCATAGGACACAAAGCCCTGGTGGCGTGAGTCGCCACTTTTTATCTTCCTGGTGACGGCCAGGCTAGGCCTGAGCACAAGTGGCCCATAAACCCAGACATCTGAGGGTCCTTACCTGACGATCAGCTAAATCTTAGTTACAGAGGGCACTGTTAGACTACCGGTGCTGCACTGAAGGGTTCCAATATACACCCCAAGGCCCGCAATATTGAGACGGTTCCTGGACGGACTGAGACGATTCTGAATAAAGAAGGAAAAAAGACAAGTAAAGTCACTGCTAGGTAATTCTCACATAGAAAAACACAGGTTGGCACAATCTGATTTTAAGATTTGGTTGCATTGAGAGACATTTGGACTTACAAATATGATTTACAAAATGTGAATATGTAACCACCTAAAGGGTCTACATGGCCGGGGCATATTACTGAATTCTCATTTGCTAATAACAAAGGAGATGTGAGACTGCTAATAAAAAATAAAAAAAACCTCAGTCATAAAGGGGATAAATGTATCTTGAGAGGAAAAAGACTACATATACTTCTTCTTTAAAAATAAGATTTGGTTTTGGGATAAATTCTGTAACTTAGCCTGAATAGGAAATAAGCCTCCCCTAACATGCCACAGGGGTCTAGGAGGAAAGCTACTAATCCCTTAGAGTATAAGAAATCTGTGGCAGAAACCATTTCAAAACAAAAATTGCTGCTGAAAAGGATACGGATGACAGAACAAGCTTCCAATCGCACACAGACATAGGCACCTGTACAGAGGACTGCCCTAAGGTTGGAGACAACATGACAGATTCCTCTGCATCAGATATAGTGGCTACCCTTACCCAGAAGTTAAACTCCCTACAGGACTCTCTCACTAAAGCCATTAAGGGTTCCGCTGCAGACCTCCGCAAGGACATAGGGGCCATTAGTGAACACATTGATATTCTAGAGAGGAAACAGGAGGACCTGGCTGTGGAGCAGGGACACTTAGCCAATCACTCACAGATTCTTCTGGTGGACATGATGGATTCTATAGAGATAAAAAAATTAAAGAAACTGGCACTAGTATAAAAGTGAAACAAGGGAATAATAAACTCACTAACCTAGTGTGAGTCTGGTGCTTACCCCTATATATAGAATTAGAAACTGAAAAATGAGTAAGAGAACCCAAGTAGGGGTTTGGAATAGCACTCTTCCCTAGCGTAGTAAGTGGTGATTGCAATAAGCAATATACCTATGTATGATGAAAGATTTATGTACCCCAATTAAGTCAATGTTACTAAAATATAACCTTTAATTATATTATTAAAAATAAGAGGAAAACACCTCTATACATATACAAGCCATATCTTAAGAACTGGTTAAAAACCTGCCCATCCACATCCCTGTTTCCTGGCCGATATCAGCTTGTCGTCGGCATCATGTGACAGAGGTGGATAGCAGGGTCCCAGTTCACAGAAAGTGAATAAAATTAAAGCGTAGAAAAGTGCTTTGAAAACAAGAACACGTTTCGGCCATATACTGGCCTTTGTCAATGTGTAAAGAATTTTTTCAAGCACCTTTTCTACGCTTTAATTTTATTCACTTTCTGTGAACTGGGACCCTGCTATCCACCTCTGTCACCTGATGCCGATGACAAGCTGATATAGGCCAGGAAACAGGGAGGGTGGATGGGCTGGTTTTTAACCAGTTCTTTAGATATGGCTTGTATATGTATAGAGGTGTTTTCCTCTTATTTTTAATAATATAATTAAAGGTTATATTTTATTAACATTGACTTAATTGGGGTACATAAATCTTTCATAATACATATGTATATTGCTTATTGCAATCACTGCTTACTACACTAGGGAAGAGTGCTATTCCAAACCCCTACTTGGGTTCTCTAACCCATTTTCAGTTTCGGATTCTATAGAGACCAAGATGGGCGGATATGGAAGATCGGTCTCGAAGGAATAACTTAAGATTCAGAGGTATTCGGAAGATGTTCCCCTTCTGGACCTGGGTACATTTCTTACTGAGTTTTGCGAACTGCTTCGACCCCCAGGCTTTCCTAACGAGACTCTGGTGGACAGAGTACATAGACTCCCTAGAGGGAAAAATGTTTCTGCAGAAAAACCAAGGGATGTAATAGCCAGATTCCATTTTTTACATATAAGGAGCAAATCCTGAGAGCCATATTTCAAAACCCCTCTCTACCAGATAAGTTTAAAAATATACAAATATTCCCTGATTTATCCCAATTCACTGTTCAGAGATGAGAGGAACTTTCTGGGAAGTCACTAAGACACTGAGACAACTGGGATAAAGTACATATGGGGTTATCCCACCAAACTGCTAATACACAAAGATGGTCGCATACACACAGCTGATACCCCAGACAAGGACAACTTCTTCTCATGGAGTGGGCCCTAGAACAGAATCCAGGAGGATGGAACATAGTCCCCACCTCATAATGAATCGGATCAAGCTAGTACATCATCAGTCCTGTGGCTGCAGCAGTGGGAGTGGAGCCCGCTTCCTCAGAGGTTTGCCCTCGCTAAAAGACACAGCTTGCCATGGATCATGCCACGGTAGATCGGGGCGGGGGATCCCCTAGAAGAAAATGACTGATGAGTATACTTTTGGACTGTGTTGTCTTTATTGCTGTTATGATGTTCCTACATTTTTGATACACTCATGGTTATGGACTAAGTATATGGTGCCCCAGTGACTTGACTCCAATGAATCTATCCATTCACCTATGGAAACGCACAAATATAGACTGATGCGACCTAGTCATTGAGGTCAGCATGGATTGGCTGCAATGACATTCCAGATATACTGTCATACTGGGGGGACGTCTCTCGATCTCAATAATATGGTTTTATTTCTGTTACACTTGTTCTGGTTTTCACATGTTTATAGCTATATATACATCCTAAATCCATACTCCAGAGATGTGAATGCTAACATCTTTAGGGATAAATTATATACCAAAGGTTCTTAACCCAAATAGGGTATCTATGTTATAAGCCAGGATACCAGAACATTTTCCCTAGGTTTTTGGATAGAGGTGGGGAGGTTGGGAACTCTGAAATGTGGCTGTGTATTTCTCTATATATTATCATATTTGCATACTATTGTTTTACTCTTACCTGGTTGTTGTTGCTGGTCAATTTATGATGATGGTTTGCTAGGGAACAAAGTACACTATGATCAGGTCTGTTGTTTATAGCATGTTTATACTTTCTCAATTGCCCTCTCTCACCGTGGCCAGTTTTCTTGTGATTTCCACGACGAATTGACTATCCACTATACTGACTTAGTCAATCCCAATAGTGACAACCACCCTACCACCATCAGACAGACCTGGGACCTAGGACTCAGTCTTGATACATATACAACACACAGCAGGAGGGGCAACTATATGTTGAACATAGGCTTCCTTATTGGATACGATCGGGACTATACTCCTAGGAGCTCCTTTCCCTCATTTAGACTGGCCCTAATGAGCGCAGCAAGTTCATTGAAAACCCGGAGATAATAAATGAGACCGACCATTTGCCATCTATGACTCAATTATGGTTATGATACTAGGTATATAGGCCCCCAGCAACTTGCCTCTAGCGACTTTATCCTTCCAACCATGAAAACATGCCAAATATGGACTGAAGTTAATCTAGTCGCTGAGGTCCCCATAGATGGACTGCAGTGACATTACAGATTTGCTGTCCTGTTGGGAGTGGCCTTCTGGTCTTAACTATATTTTATGATTGCTACATTTGTTCTTGTTTTTACATGTTTCTCGCTATATGTATATCTAAAATTATACTCAGGGGTGGGAAAGTTAACATCTCTTGAGATAAGTTTTGCACCTAGGGTTCCTTCCCCGAACAAGGTATTTATATTAATACGCGAGGAAATCAGAACACTTGTCCTAAGTTTTGGGTAGAGGTGGGGAAGCTGGGAACTTAAAAAGATGATTGTTACTTTCTGTATTTGCTATTTTATTTGTACATTATTTTTCTTTATTAATACTTGATTGTCACTGTTGTCATTCCTACTATGGTGTTTGTTAGAAAACAAAGTAAACTATGATTAGGTCTGATGCTTATAACATGTTTATACTTTCTTTTTGCCCTCTCTCACCGTGTCAGCCTGGTAGCTGATCCGACACAACGCATTGACTATAGCTACTGTACTGATTTAGTTAATGCACATAGTGACTATCACCCTACCACCACCAGACGGATCTGAGACCTAGGGACTAAATTATGATAACTAGGGCAGTGCATAGGAAAGGCAACTCTATGTTGAGCTTAGGCTTCCACACTACATGAACCTGACTACTTCCTGGGAATCCCCCCCCCTACATTTCGATAGGCACCTAGAGAGCCCAGCTAGTTAATTAGGAGCCTTAGGTAATAGATGAGACTGACAACTTGCCAGTCACAGCTACTGGACTCGGATGATTCATGCCCCTGCCTACAGGTTAGATACTATGACGAGTGAAACAGTTGAACTTTTTGACAGTTAGAGTGACAGATACGTGCCACAAAAAATATGTAATTAGATGAGGTCCATAATGCAGTTGTCCCTTGACCCCTATCCCTAAATAGATGTTTGGAACATTAAGATCCGGCACAGTGAATGAGAACATAAAAGTAGAATGGTGGGAAAGTTCACACTCCACCATAATAGAATCTTGGTCACCCCCTGGCCATGACCATTACCCCAATTTAAAATACTACTTTGTAGATCCTAAGTCCAATCCCCCCCCCGGGTAAAATAACTGTTTACTAAAAGTAAGCAAGAGGACGCAGATTCACTTGATGAATCCCTGTATTATATATATATATATATATTATATTGTGCTTATATTCCTAAGTGTTGGGCTACTGATGTGGTAGACTCAGCTGACATATCGTACACTTTGTCCCTCTGACCGGCTCTAGAAGACCTTTTCCCCTGGGACTCTCTCTCTACCCCTGCTCCTAAATTCCCCCCCCCCTTTTTTTTTGCTTGTTCCTACGAGGAAATGCAGCCTAGCCTCCGATTTGTTTCCCTAAATACAAAGGGCTTGAATGTCCCCACTAAGAAGAGTTTATTGCAACATTTTCTGAGAAAACTCTATAGCACTGTATCTTTTCTACAAGAAACGCATTGGGCTACTAATAAGGTCCCAAATGTAAAATTCAAACAATATCCAAGAGTGTTCAACTCAGTTTATCACAAGAAGAGCAGAGGAGTCTCTATTCTGATAATTAAAAATGTAGTCTTTCACCAAATCCATATAGAGCATGACCCGGAGGGCAGATATTTAATATTAGTTTGCAAAATTAACAACCAAATCTATACTCTAGTAAACATCTATGCCCCGAACTAAGGGCAAGTAAAGTTCCTACGCAGGATTCTACACCTTGTTGAAAAACTACGTCAAGGCACTCTAGTGTTGGGAAGTGATTTTAATCTGTTTGGGATCCGCTAACTGATAACAAAATTCAGAGTGGTAAAACACTTGATGCTTATTCAATATCTACAGTTCCCAAATTCCGACACCTCATACATCAGTCCTCATTGTATGATGTTTGGAGATCATGCCACCCGGATTCTAAAGACTATTCTTACTTATCGCCCCCCCCCCCCATCGCTCGTATTCATGTCTGGATTATTTCTTTGTGGATTCCTGGACCATGAATATGATTTCAGAGTCCAGAATACAAAGCTGCCCTTGGTCTGATCACGACGCAGTTGCATTCTTGCTAAAGGAGGATGGGTCGAGGTAGATTAGACCAGCCTGGAGACTTCCCAACTTTCTGTGGGAAGACGCAACCTTTTTACTAGACTTGACTAAGAAAATTGAAGAATTTCTGATGACTAACCCCGTAAATCAGAAATCCAATCTAAAAGCCTATTTGAGAGGTTTTTGTATAGCCAGGATGACGGCCCTAAGAAAAAAGCGAGGAGCCCCATTAGGCAAACTGCTATGCGATCTAAGAGTAAAGGAAAAGCAGAATAAAATGGCCCCTACCCAAACTTTGTCGGACGACATCTTACTCCTGAAGAATCAAATTAAAAACTTAGAATTGGAGAGAATTAGGGAGGCATTCTCAAAATTTAAACACATTATGTATTACAAAAGTAACAAAGCAGATTCAATGCTGGCAAAAAAACTTAAGAACCATGCAGCAGCTTCTAGGATATCTTATATTAACCAGGATGGAAATAAAGCTTACGCACCAGATGCTATAGGGAAAGTCCTTTACCTTTGCGGACTTCTATAGGAACTCTATAGGAACCAAAGAAAGCAAAGGTCGCGGATATGTCCTCCTATTTACATAAGCTGAAGCTGTCCTCGCTGTCAGAGGACGATGGCAACAAGCTAGTGGAACATTTCTCTACGACGGAGATAAGACAGGCAATTAAACAACTGAAAAATAATAAAGCACCGGGCCTGGACAGTTTCCCTGGCCAATTATACAAACAATTAAACCCACAGTTACAAAATATACTATGTCAAGTGTTTAATGAAGTGAAGTCAGAAGACCAGATTTTAAAAGAAAACTTAGAGACTACTATTGTAGCTATTCCTGGAAGCCTGGAAAGGATCCCTCTTATTGCTGCAATTGTAGGCCTATTTCCCTGATAAATGTAGATACAAAGTTGTACTCTAAATTATAGCAGATAGATTGGCACGAATGTTGCCATCTCTGATCCAGGTGGACCAGGTGGGCTTTGTGCATGGCCAACAAGGACCCGACAATACTCAGACTGCTCACAGTCTTCACTGAGGCAAAAAGAACTAAGGTACCCTTGATGGCCCTGTCGCTTGATGTGGAAAAAGCATTTGACAGGGTCAGATGGGATTACATATGGGAGGTCTTAAAGGCCTTCGGATTCCCGACCCAGGCAATAACTATGATCAAGGTCTTATATTCACACCCATGCACTAAAGTGAGAGGTATGGATTTCTGTTCTCCAGAAATCTCCATTTCTAACGGTACTAGACAGGGTTGTCCCCTGTCCTCTCTGATTTTTGCCCTTGCTATGGAGCCACTAGCGCAGGCAACCCGTAACTCGTCGGATATATCTGGAATTCTCATAGGTACGAATCCCACTTCCTCAGTACATTCGGTTTTTCAATTACTAGAATATTTTAGTACGCTCAGTTACTATAAGGTAAACGTGACCAAAACAGAAGCATATTGTGTTAATGTCCCTCAAGAGCTGATGGCTATTCTACAGCATAGATATGATTTCCAGTGGTCCAAAAACTGTATCAAATTGGGCATAAAATTGAGCGCAGATATAGACAAGGTAATAAAACTAAATTTTGACGCCCTGACTGAGGAACTTAAAACTTTGACTAATAGATGGGGCTACAAGGAGATTTCCTGGCTTGGACAGGTGGCCACTATAAAAATGTCTCTATACCCCCATGCCCTATACCTGTTTAGATGAATTCCTCTGAATGTTCCTCATGTCATATTACAGCATATTCATCAGATCTTTACCAGCTACGCATGGATTAATAAAACCCCCTAGAATCAGTCATAAGATTCATGCAGAGAGAATATACGCAAGGTGGGGTCTCCTTTTTCCAAAAATTTTTTATACCATGAGGCAACAAGACTATCCCAGATAACACCACAGGGTCCATGAGCAGATCAGCAGGGCTGGTACAGATAGGAGGAACTCTCCTTGCCGATCGGATTGATCTACCAAATACTCTTTGGGTCCAAGCTATAGATTATAGTATGAGAGGAAGGATTATTAATAAATACCCCACAACAACGTAGTCTTATAAAGATCGTCTAGCAATGCTAACAGGTACCATATTAATAATCTATCAAATGATGTGGGGGGGTGCTCACTGTCCTTGAAACTAAATGTATCAAAAAAGGAGGGATGAGAAGATGGACATAAAATGCGAGCACTCAAGGAAAAGATATGTGAAAAAAAGACACATCAAAAATATTGTGCCCTTAAGGCAGTCTACAATCAACTAGAAAGGAGGGAGATAACTCAGGAAAAAATATAAATAAAATATAACTTTTATTAAATATATAATTAATAACATTGATGTAGGTGTATTAAAACTTAGATTAAAAACTGGAGGATGAGTTGGCAAACCCAATAATCGAATTAAGTATCAAAAATAACCCACCAGGAATAGCACCAAAATAACCTGAAAAAGAGACAAATGTCTCACCACAATTAGTTATTTAATATACATAGGTGCTAATTAAAAGGAGGGTAACTGTAGATAGCCAATAATAGAACTGAGAGGCAAAAATATAAATGGACTGCTGAAGAGTTCAATGATTACCTATTAATACCAGTACTTATAAGTAGCTAAGAAGGGGGAGGCAATAGCCTCACAACAGTTAAGCTATAGGGTAGGCAATAACTACTACTCAAACCAGAGTTTTTGTGAGGGATAAAGCTCACTGTAATAGACCCAAATAACCGATTTACCTATTAATACCTTTTACCTTTTAATACCAACATTTTAGCCAGCTTAGAGAAGAGACAATAGTCCCGCAACAGTAAAGCAACAGGATCAACAATTAATGCAAAGCGAGGCACAGCCTTTCTCAGTTAGCGTTACCTAGTAATGCCTTATACCTTTTAATATCAATATCTATAGGCAGCTTAAAAAGGAGACAATAGCCTCACAACCATAATGCAACAGGATCAACAATTAGTGCAAAAACAAAGCACAGCCTTTCTCAGTTAAAGCTCAGTATAGTACAACTAAACTCAGGATATCACCTGATGCGCATTTCGCCGACAAACGGCTTTGTCAAAGGCTAACCTGAGTTGGATCCACAAATAGAACAGCACCATCCAAAAGGTAAGTTAAAAGTGTATCTTTATTGGGACATCTCCAAACACAGCACAAAAACACAACGTTTCGGTCAGATGACCTTAATCATGGGAATCACATGATTAAGGTCATCTGACCGAAACATCGTGTTTTTGTGCTGTGTTTGGAGATGTCCCAATAAAGATACACTTTTAACTTACCTTTTGGATGGTGCTGTTCTATTTGTGGATTGGACATTATTTGGGGTCATTGGCAGGACCTGGGTACGTGCACCTCCTTGCAGATGGATGCTGTTTTCATCCTTCCATATTTAACCTGAGTTGGAGACACCCTCCTCCTTATGTGTATCCAATTGTCCTATCACAAAGGGGTTGTAGATACACACCCCTATGTCAGCCTATCACAGGATACTCGACAGGATTGGTTATCCTGGATGACGTACAAAAGCACACCCACCAGTGAACCCATAGCATTGCAGCAATATTGCGATGTAAACATAATTTTAGTGACAAATTTATTGACCATAAAAAGAAGAAGGAAATATATTGCAAACATGTTACGGGGCAGTAGGTAGTCAGAAATAAATATATAAGATCTGTTAATATACTATGTGGGTACAAAGATGTGTAAGGACAAAATGACTCCTAACTTTTAGTAATATGAAAGCATTTAAAAAGCCAACACAATTAGTCTGAAGTCATTTGACATAGTAACTAAATAGATATAAAGTTACTGGTAATATGGATACTGGGAGTTGATATTCCTCTAATTATCGGAATTCACTGTATATAATTTAAAAAGTGCATATTATATAACGATGTTTCGCATTATGTATTACAACAGAGCATATTTTAATGCCATGAAGACACTATTATGGGTACCTATATAAAGTCATATTGATGGCTAAAAATATAGACAGGATCCACATAATGCAATTGCTAGTAACGATAGTTTAGGCAATTCCAGCCATAGAATATAAGGAGCATATCCTATCTCTATTTAAGAACATATTGATAGATATACTTTATCAACAAAAATGTCATTAGACAGAATCCCACCTAAGTCCCTGATTCTTAACAATATAATCAGTAATTATAGCTATTATGCATATGTTATTGGAACAAAGGCAGAAAATGTCACCAGATTGTCACAAAAAATTTCCCCAAAGTGGGATTATTAATCTGTGCACTATTATCACGTTAAGTTGAATAGATTCATGAGTATTAAGGTAATATATGAATTACATATTAATAGATATGCCTCAGAATTATATTTCTCTTGTAAGGTGTATCCAGTCCACGATCATCCATTACTTGTGGGATATTCTCAATTCCCAACAGGAAGTTGCAAGAGGACACCCACACAGAGCTGTAATATAGCTCCTCCCCTAACTGTCCATAGCCAGTCATTCTCTTGCAACTCTCAACAAGCTAGGAGGTTGTAGGAGAGAGTGTTAAATATAGTTAGTTTATTTTCTTCAATCAAAAGTTTGTTATTTTTAAATAGTACCGGAGTTGTGCTATTTTATCTCAGGCAGTAAATAGAAGAAGAATCTGCCTGAGGTTTCTTGATCTTAGCAGGTTGTAACTAAGATCATTGCTGTTCTCACATATGTCTCGAGGGGAATTACACAGATGAGGTAACTTCAGCGAGAGAATGGCGTGCAGTTTATTCTGCTATCAGGTATGTGCAGTTATATTTTTTTCTAGAGATGGAAAACACTAGAAAATGCTGCTGATACTGGATTAATGTAAGTTAAGCCTGAATACAGTGATTTAATAACGACTGGTATCATGCTTACTCCCAGGGGTAATACCCTTATGATATTGCAATATAAACGTTTGCGGGCATGTTTAATCGTTTTACTGAGGCTTTCCACTGTTATAGTATAAAAGTTACAGTTGGTGCAGTTAAAATTACAAACTGTGACATCCAGCTTCCCTCAGGAGTCCCCTGTATGCTATAGGACATCTCTAAAGGGCTCAAAGGCTTTTCAAAGTCGTTTATTGGGGAAGGTAGGACCACAGCTTGCTGTGGCAGTTGGTTGTGACTGTTTAAAAAAAAAAAAAAAAAAAAGTCTATTTCGTTTTTTTGATCCGTTTTTTGAACTAAGGGGTTAATCATCCATTTGCAAGTGGGTGCAATGCTCTGCTAGCCTATTACATACACTGTAAAAATGTTCGTTTGATTTACTGCATTTTTTCACTGTTGTTCAATTCTGACAAAATTGTTTCTCTTAAAGGCACAGTACCGTTTTTATATTTGCTTGTTAACTTGATTTAAAGTGTTTTCCAAGCTTAGCTAGTCTCATTGCTAGTCTGTATAAAGCATGTCTGACATAGAAGAAACTCCTTGTTCATTATGTTTAAAAGCCATGGTGGAACCCCCTCTTAGAATGTGTACCAAATGTACTGATTTCATTTTATGCAATAAAGATCATATTCTGTCTTTTAAAAAATGTATCACCAGAGGAATCTGACGAGGGGAAGTAATGCGACTAACTCTCCCCACGTGTCAGACCCTTTGACTCCCGCTCAAGGGACTCACGCTCAAATGGCGCCCAAGTACATCTAGGGCGCCCATAGCGTTACTTTACAAGACATGGCGGCAGTCATGGATAATACACTGTCAGCGGTATTAGCCAGACTACCTGAACTTAGAGGTTAGCGAGATAGCTCTGGGGTGAGACAAAATGCAGAGCATACTGACGCTTTAAGAACCATGTCTGATACTGCCTCACAATATGCAGAAGCTGAGGAAGGAGAGCTTCAGTCAGTGGGTGATGTTAATGACTCAGGAACAGGGGCGGGGACTGACAAGTCGGGCAAATCGGCCCGGTGGCTCAGAGGGCCCCCAGGCTTCTAAAGGGCCCCATGCATCCATACTGATGCTGCAGTTTTTATTTCCCATTATTTATTTTTTTATTTAATATATTTTTTTTTTGCCTTGAATTTTTTTTATTTTTTTTGCGAAGGGGCATGGGGGTGGTGGGGTGGGGGGGGGCTCCTGGTGCGGTGGTGGAGGGAGATTTGACAGTCTGAAATGAATGAAAGGAGCCGCTGCCGTTTAACGTGTCAAGTAAGGAGAAGGAACAAAAAAGACTGGAGCGCGGTAGCCCGGTGTAAGGAAGTAAGCAGCAGGCCTGCCCTGCAATATGTGGACCAGCCGGTGTGTATAAATAAATCCGGAATCCGGTCCACATATTACTGATCACCTGCCGTGCCCAGCTGCCCTGGCTCTGTCTGCTCAGCTCCGCCTCCATATGGCGTGCGGCGTGCGCACATTAGAGGCTTAGGTTAGGCGGCAGCTGCAGCAGACAGACAGTGACCACACGTGAAGGAAGGAGCCAAGCTGCTAAGGAGGACCAAGCTGCTAAGGAAGTCTGAGCCAGCCAGGCAGCCCGAGGCGACGCTGACTAAGGACTTAAGGAGGTATGTCTGATAGTGAAAGAGCCACTGCTGCCGCAGGGGGCCAGGGCCATCCAGATCATGGCAAGAGATAAGTGGAGGTAAAAAATGTGAACCCAGACTTCTGGCATGGCGTGAATACCAGTCTTGTAAAAAAAAATACTCCTTGGCATTTTGTACTGGAGGGAGGAGGGGGAGTCGGGGGGAGGAGGGGGGGTCTGTGGGGGCCCTCTCACGTCATGTGCCCCCAATGACCAGAACAGCACAATGTTTCTGATCACATTATCATTTAAAACATTAGTTCTGCACTTTAGAGAGACTTTCTGGCAGTGCAGTCTGCAGATGATTGTGACAATTTTTTTTGTCACAATCATCTGCAATGCCAGTGTTTTCAATATTCACTTTAAGTCACCTTTTTCAGCTTTTTTAATTTATCTTCTGACCCTTGAAAGCATTTAGTTTTAGTATGACATGAGCCTTTATGACAGGCAGATAATCATCAGAGCCAGCTTTGATGAAAACCTTAAAAATCAAGATAGCACACCTAGTTGTGGTTTAGTGGAGAGGTAGGCTCTTGATAGATTGTTATTTACAATATATGATTTTTCCCCCTTCCCTTTTTTTCTGTGCACCTACAATTCAATTACTCCCCATTGCAATTGGGATAGATACTTTATGTGTAGGCTCTTGATAGATTGTTATTTACAATATATGATTTTTCCCCCTTCCCTTTTTTTCTGTGCACCTACAATTCAATTACTCCCCATTGCAATTGGGATAGATACTTTATGTGGATTTCTGATGCATTGTAATTCAAATCCCTCTTGTTATATACATTATATTTATGTCTACAGTGGCAATATACACCTTTAAAACCATGGCATGTTTATCTGGTGATGTTTTTGAATGATTCCTAATGTTATGTGTGTGAAAATCTTAATAAAAATGTATTTAAACAAAATAAAAAAATTAAGGTATTGGGCACAGATTAATATATCAGCCACATCAACAGACAATAAGGTATAGATGAATGACTGGTATAACTAGAGGCAATAGCTGGACGTATCTGCTACCAGTCAGTTTATTTTGGGATTAGGTTATTCAATCCATAAAAATCCCCAACAAAGTATTGATTGACAGCTCTGTGAATGACAAATAACTAATGTGGATTTTTTTTCTTGTTGGGGGGACTCTATGTTCTTTCACAAAGGATACTATGTGCCTAGGTCAGCATCCAACATTTGAGAAAAGGAAGTGAGGAATTTATACTGTAGCATCCAGTTTGAGGATGAAGTGCCTGAGAACCTTCCTCTTATGGAATCCACAGCTGTTTAAAACAGCAAATGCAAAGGCTGAAATTGTATACAAAGTACTTCTGTGGATTCCATAAGAGGAAGGTTCTCAGGCACCTCATCCTCAAACTGGATGCTACAGTATAAGTTCCTCACCTTTTCTCAAACGTTGGATGCTGACCTAGGCACACAGTATCCTTTGTATCCTTTGTGAAAAAACATAGAGTCCCCCAAGAAGAAAAAAATCCACATTAGATATTTGTCATTCCCAGGGCTGTCAATCAATACTTTGTTGGGGGATTTTTATGGATTGAATAACCTAATCCAAAAATAAACTGGCTGCCTGGTACAGCAGATACGTCCAGCTATTGCCTCTAGTTATACCAGTCATTCATCTATACCGTATTGTCTGTTGATGTTGCTGATATATTCCTCTGTGCCCAATATCTTGATTATTTTTATTTTATTTTTTTAATTCATTTTTATTAAGATTCTTACACACATAAGAAGGAATCATTTAAAAACATCACCAAATAAACATAGTTTTGAAGGTGTATATTGCCAGTGTAGACATAAATATAATGTATATAACAAGAGGGATTTGAATTACAATGCATCAGAAATCCACATAAAGTATCTATCCCACTTGCAATGGGGAGGAATTGAATTTTAGGTGCACAAAAAAAAGAGGGGGAAAATTCATATATTGAAAATAACAATCTATCTAGAGCCTACCTCTCCACTAAACCACAACTATATGTGCTATCTTGATTTTCAATGAGGCTCATTGTAATACTACATTTTTTCAAGGGTCAGAAGATACATTTAAAAAGCTGAAAAAAGTGCCTTCAAGTGAATACTGAAAACATTGGCAGTGCAGATGATTGTTGTGAGTTGACATTATTTTTTTTATTTTTTTTAAGCCTTGAAGAATGCGGTTGGCATTGCAAGGTTTGTTACGTGAAATTCAAATATGTTATCAGAAATGTGGACTGTAACTGTTATATAGTTTAAGTATATTAATGGCTGTTTTGTGAAGCATTAAGGGATTAGGGAATAACATTGGATATGTGTCTGTAGGGAACATTTTACAAAATATTTAGCACTTGGTGGCAATTTGTGTGTCTTATGTCTTTGTATTCATATTTCATGTTGTAATGGTACATTGTATCTATTCAGTAGTATCTATACCTTTACAGTTTAGTACCTGAGATATATATATATATATATCTTAATTTTCCTCAACCACATTTAAACAAGCACTAGAATGATATATCTATATAAAGTATTGTGCTCATTATTTTTTAACAAGTATAGAGCTCTACAGAATTGAAGCAGAGACATAAAGAAGGGACAGGACCCCAGAGTGGTATAAATTTATGCCTCTGCTTCAATTCACTGCTATGTGTTACTGATAGCTATGAGGGTAATATTACTGCTATGTGTCACTGACAGCTATGAGGTATAATATCACTGTTATGTGTTACTGACAGCTATGAGGGATAATATCACTGTTATGTGTTACTGACAGCTATGAGGGATAATATCACTGTTATGTGTTACTGACAGATATGAGGGATAATACCACTATTTTGTGTTACTGGTAGCTATGAGGGATAATATCACTGTTGCGTTACTGACAGCTATGAGGGATAATATCACTGTTATGTGTTACTGACAGATATGAGGGATAATACCACTATTTTGTGTTACTGGTAGCTATGAGGGATAATATCACTGTTGCGTTACTGACAGCTATGAGGGATAATATCACTGCTATGTGTTACTGACAGCTATGAGGGATAATATAACTGCTATGTGTTACTGACAGCTAAAGTATGAGGGATAATATCACTGTTATGTGTTACTGATAGCTATGAGGGATAATGTCACTGTTAAAATGACAGGCATATCTGTAATATGATAGTATAATTTTATCTTTCTATCCCTTTAAAAGACCATATAACTCCCTTTTTTGAAATTTTCTTTTCAACCAAGAATCATATGACCCAGGGTAAGTTAAAGACTCTTTTTACTTGTATCCTTAAAACCAGACTCCTGCTGTCCTCCACCATTATACTGGACAATCTGTGATAGGCACAACGATAGTTGGGTAACACACTGTCCCACCTAACAGCACCATCCCTAGCCCCAATGTTAATACCATGATGTATATTTTTGATAACTAATAAGTAATGTTAGCCCTTTGCTGCCAGTAACATGCAAATTAATTATTTTACCTCTTTATCTGTCAGTAACAAGTAAAAATAAGTGATTTTAACTTCTTGTCTGCCCCTCACTACTTTCTATTCCATACTGTAGTACATATATAGGCAGGGTGACATTTTTTTTGTTGCACAAGCACTTGTTAATTTACAATATTTATGTCTTATTAGAAATATTTAAAGAAAAGATTGTCACTTTATATGGCAATTGAAATAATGAGGTGGGAGGGGCATATGAGGTGGGAGGAGTATATGGGGTGGGAGGGGCAAGATGATGGGAGGGGTAATAGGGTAGAGGAGGGGCAGATGAGGTAGGTAGGTGGAGCAAAGAGGAGGTGGGGGGCCCTGCCACACTTTTGCCCGGGGGCCCTGATTGGTCTCAGTCCGCCCCTGCTCAGGAAAGATACTGATTCTGATATTTCTACATTTAAATTTAAGCTTGAACACCTCTGCGTGTTGCTCAGGGAGGTTTTAGCTGCTCTGAATGACTGTGATACATTGCAGTGCCAGAGAAAATTGTGTAGACTGGATAAATACTATGCAGTGCTGGTGTGTACTGATGTTTTTCAATACCTAAAAGGTTTACAGAAATTATTAATAAGGAATGGGGATAGACCAGGTGTGCGTTCTCTCCCCTCTATTTTTAGAATTTCTTTTTCCAATAGACGCCACCCACAGGGACTTTTGGCAGACAGTCCCTAAGGTGGAGGGAGCAGTTTTACTCTAGCAAAGCGTACTACTATCCCTGTCGAGGACAGTTGTGCTTTTTTAGAGCCAATGGATAAAAAATTAGGTTACCTTAAGAAAATATTTATTCAACAAGGTTTTATCCTACAGCCCATTGCATGCATTGCCCCTGTCACTGCTGCTGCGGCGTACTGGTTTGAGTCTCTGGAAGAGGCTTTACAGGTAGAGACTCCATTGGATGACATACTTGGCAAACTTAGAGCACTTAAGCTAGCCAATTATTTTATTTCTGATGCCATTGTTCATTTGAATAAACTAACGGCTAAGAATTCTGGTTTTGCTATACAGGCGCGCAGAGCGCTTTGGCTTAAATCATGGTCAGCTGACGTGACTTTAAAATCTAAGCTACTTAACATTCCCTTCAAGGGGCAGACCCTATTCTGGCCTGGTTTGAAGGAGATTATTGCTGATATCACGGGAGGAAAAGGTTGTGCCCTTCCTCAGGACAGGTCCAAATCTAGGGCCAAACAGTTTCGAAACTTCAAGGCAGGTGCGGCATCAACTTCCTCTAATAATAAACAACAGGGAACTTTTGCTCAATCCAAGACGGTCTGGAGACCAAACCAGACCTGGATAAAAGGTAAGCAGGTCAAAAAGCCTGCTGCTGCCTCTAAGACAGCATGAAGGAACGACCCCCTATCCGGTAACGGATCTAGTAGGGGGCAGACTTTCACTCTTCGCCCAGGCGTGGGCAAGAGATGTTCAGGATCCCTGGGCGTTGGAAATTATATCCCAGGGATATCTTCTGGACTTCAAAGCTTCCCCCCCAAAAGGGAGATTTCACCTTTCACAATTATCTGCAAACCAGATAAAGAGTGAGGCATTCTTACACTGTGTACGAGACCTCCTAGTTATGGGAGTGATCCATCCAGTTCCAAAGGAGGAACAGGAACAGGGTTTTTACTCAAATCTGTTTGTGGTTCCCAAAAAAGAGGGAACCTTCAGACCGATTTTGGATCTAAAGATCTTAAACAAATTCCTCAA
This sequence comes from Bombina bombina, assembly GCF_027579735.1. Classification (NCBI taxonomy): domain Eukaryota; kingdom Metazoa; phylum Chordata; class Amphibia; order Anura; family Bombinatoridae; genus Bombina; species Bombina bombina. Next base: position 352,193,434 of record NC_069504.1, read on the forward strand.
AGTTCCGTCGTTCAAGATGGAAACTATTCGTACCATCCTACCACTGATCCAGGAGGGTCAATATATGACTACAGTGGATCTAAAGGATGCTTATCTTCACATTCCGATACACAAAGATCATCATCGGTTTCTCAGGTTTGCCTTTCAAGACAGGCATTACCAGTTGTAGCTCTTTCCTTTGGATTAGCTACAGCCCCAAGAATCTTTACAAAGGTTCTAGGGTCGCTTTTGGCGGTCCTAAGGCCGCGGGGCATAGCAGTAGCCCCTTATTTAGACGACATCCTGATACAGGCGTCAAACTTCCAAATTGCCAAGTCTCATACGGACGTAGTACTGGCATTTCTGAGGTCGTATGGGTGGAAAGTGAACGAGGAAAAGTGTTCTCTATCCCCACACACAAGAGTTTCCTTTCTAGGACTCTGATAGATTCTGTAGAAATGAAAATTTACCTTGACGGAGTCCAGGTTATCAAAGCTTCTAAATTCCTGTCGGGTTCTTCATTCCATTCCGCGCCCTTTGGTGGCTCAGTGTATGGAAGTAATCGGCTTAATGGTAGCGGCAATGGACATAGTGCCGTTTGCACGCTTACATCTCAGACCACTGCAACTATGCAGGCTCAGTCAGTGGAGCGGGGATTACACAGATTTGGCCCCTCAACTGAATCTGGACCAAGAGACCAGGGATCCTCTTCCCTGGTGGCTATCTCGGGTCCATCTGTCCAAAGGTATGACCTTCGCAGGCCAGATTGGACTATTGTAACAACAAATGCCAGCCTTCTAGGTTGGGGTGCAGTCTGGAACTCCCTGAAGGCTCAGGGATCGTGGACTCAGGAGGAGTCTCTCCTTCCAATAAATATCTGGAACTAAGAGCGATATTCAAGGCTCTTCAGGTTTGGCCTCAGTTAGCAACTCTGAGGTACATCAGATTTCAGTCGGTCAACATCACGACTGTAGCTTACATCAACCATCGAGGGGGAACAGAGAGTGATAATTCACTGGGCAGAGATTCACTCTTGCCACCTATCAGCTATCCATATCCCAGATGTAGAGCACTGGGAGGCGGATTTTCTAAGTCGTCAGACTTTTCATCCGGGAGAGTGGGAACTCCATCCGGAGGTATTTGCACAACTGATTCTCCGTTGGGGCAAACCAGAACTGGATCTCATGGCGTCTCGCCAGAACGCCAAGCTTCCGTGTTACGGATCCAGGTCCAGGGATCCCAAGGCGACACTGATAGATACTCTAGCAGCGCCCTGGTCTTTCAACCTGGCTTATGTGTTTCCACTGTTTCCTCTGCTCCCTCGACTGATTGCCAAGATCAAGCAGGAGAGAGCATCAGTGATTCTGATAGCACCTGCGTGGCCACGCAGGACCTGGTATGCAGATCTAGTGGACATGTCATCCTTTCCACCATGGTCTCTGCCTCTGAGACAGGACCTTCTACTTCAGGGTCCTTTCAACCATCCAAATCTAATTTCTCTGAGGCTGACTGCCTGGAGATTGAATGCTTGATTTTATCAAAGCGTGGCTTCTCCGAGTCAGTTATTGATACCTTAATACAGGCACGAAAGCCTGTCACCAGGAAAATTTACCATAAGGTATGGCGTAGATATCTTTATTGGTGTGAATCCAAGGGTTACTCATGGAGTAAGGTCAGGATTCCTAGGATTTTATCTTTTCTCCAAGAAGGTTTGGAAAAAGGATTGTCAGCTAGTTTCTTAAAGGGACAGATTTTTGCTCTGTCTATTCTTTTGCACTAGCGTCTGGCAGATGTTCCAGACGTTCAGGCATTTTGTCAGGCTTTAGTTTGAATCAAGCCTGTGTTTAAACCTGTTGCTCCACCATGGAGCTTAAACTTGGTTCTTAAGGTTCTTCAAGGAGTTCCGTTTGAACCTCTTCATTCCATAGATATCAAACTTTTATCTTGGAAAGTTCTTTTTTTTTTTTTTTTTGGTAGCTATTTCCTCGGCTCGTAGAGTCTCTGAGCTATCTGCCTTACAATGTGATTTTCCTTATCTGATTTTTCATACGGATAAGGTAGTCCTGCGTACCAAACCTGGGTTCTTACCTAAGGTGGTATCTAACAAGAATATCAATCAAGAGATTGTGGTTCCATCCTCGTGTTACACAATCTGGACGTGGTCTGTGCTTTAAAGTTTTACTTACAAGCTACTAAAGATTTTCGTCAAACATCTGCTTTGTTTGTTGTCTACTCTGGACAGAGGAGAGGTCAAAAGGCTTTGGCAACCTCTTTTTCTTTTTGGCTAAGAAGCTTAATCCGCTTAGCCTATGAGACTGCTGGACAGCAGCCTCCTGAAAGGATTACAGCTCATTCCACTAGAGCTGTGGCTTACCACTTGGGCCTTTAAAAATGAGGCTTCTGTTGAACAGATTTGCAAGGCGGCGACTTGGTCTTCGCTTCATACTTTTTCAAAATTTTACAAATTTGATACTTTTGCTTCTCGGAGGCTATATTTGGGAGAAAGGTTTTTACAGGCAGTGGTTCCTTCCATTTAAGTTCTTGCCTTGTCCTCCTTCATCCGTGTACTTTAGCTTGGTATTGGTATTCCCCACAAGTAATTGATAATCCATGGACTGATACACCTAACAAGAGAAAACATAATTTAGCTTACCTGATAAATTTATTTCTCTTGTTGAGTGTATCCAGTCCACGGCCCGCCCTGTCATTTTAAGGCAGGTAATTTTTAAATTTAATACTACAGTAACCACTACACCCTATGGTTCCTCCTTTCTCGGCTTCTTTTCGGTCGAATGACTGGCTATGGACAGTTAGGGAGAGAGCTATATTACAGCTCTGCTGTGGGTGTCCTCTTGCAACTTCCTGTTGGGAATGAGAATATCCCACAAGTAATGGATGATCCGTGGACTGGATACACCACAACAGAAATAAATTTATCAGGTAAGCATAAATTGTGTTATAGCTTGCTAAAATGTCCAGGATAATAAATTAGTCTTGGAAATAGATCAAGAAAGGCTGTTTATTTTAATTACTCACAGTATACAAGACAATCCTAAAGTAATTACAAGAAGGCCCCATACCCATCTTGTTCATTCATGCCAAATGGGTGTCAATGTATTTAGCCAAGAAGATCCATCTACATTATGCTTGTAGTAACATGGATTCCACATTACCACCTCTTATCCCTGGTTTTATCACTTGAAGGATATATACTGTGTATAAAGGGTTGGTTTAGTACCATGGAATTTAAGATAATGTCTGGCTACAGGGGTTAGGTTTTTATTGTTCTTTTTGTCTATTTGACAATTCTTGATATTATTAAGATGTTCACCAAGTCTAAACCCGTAATTCACGGTGTTGTAATACCAATGTATTTTTTACCACATACTGTCAGTTCTGGTAGGTGTTTGCTGTAAGACTTGTTTTAAAGAATAGGATTTATAGATCACAACTGCAGATCTTATCATAAATTGGGAGGTGTATGTTGCTTTAAGAGGAAGCTGTTATGATATTTTTTTCTCTTGGGATTTTGGTTACAGGAGAGTGTAGCGAAAGTCCTGTATAAACTAGTAATCCTGCAGGGTGACTGGAACAGATAGAAATGTTAGTGCCGGAACACTCTTTTAATTATCCTGATAGCTGTTGTTAGGTGGCCTCTACTGTAGAGCTGTATGCGTAGAGAAGCAGGACTAGGCAGTTCTGTGAGAGATGCCGTGACTCAGGAGGCGCGTTAGAGACTGGATCAGCTGTTGGCTTTGTCTGACAGTCTGAATGACGATATGTTAGGGGAAGAGTCACACGGATAATGTAATCTTTGCACAGTAGAAAGCTTGCTTAGTCCTGGAAATGAAATATGATAGATGCAGTGACAAGCAAGTAGGAACTGAGGTAAGTGTGGCAAGTACCCAAACTGTTGAAGGCGCTCAGTCCGATCCTGCAGGTTGCGGTAAGTTGTCAGGGAAGTTTGGCAGACCCGACGAACAGCTGATTCAATCTGAGAAGCTTCATTTCACATGAGCCTTTTAAATACAGTTCTCAATCCTGAATATCTGATATCCCACAGTTTAGCAAAGTCCAGAGTATAGTGGAGGGCATATGTTAAATCCAAGACACAATAAGGAAGACTTTAGGTTACTTCCAGAGAGATACAAAAGCGTGGCTATGGAGTAGCTGAGCTACAAGCTTAAACAAATTAATTAGCAGGTGGTGCAGGGTTACATAGGAATATAAAGGCTGAGTTTAAAGGTATACACACCGATATGCCAGATACCTGACATGTCCCCCCCTCAATGGGGCAGCACCGCAGCAGAGGGGTCCAGGTCTGTCCGGATTGGCATGGGTGGAAGCGGCTATCAAGCGGGCAGCATGAATGTTAGTGGAGGGCTCCCACGAATCATCATCAGAAGTATAACCTTTCCACCTTACTAGGTACTTGCAGCCGTCCCCCGGAAAATCCTTGAATCCAAGATGCAACTGATTTCATAGTTATCAACCTTCAGACTCAACCGAGATAAGAGGTACATCTTGAATGGCGGTCCGGGTAGAGTATATGGCTTCAGAAGAGACACATGGAATGTCGGATGGACATGTAATTCAGGAGGCAAGGCCAATGTGACAGCATTATCATTCTACAACTTTGGTAATGGCTGGTAGGGTCCCAGATACAATTTTGAGAACTTTTTACATGGGGTTTTTAGTTTTCAAATGCCTTGTTTAGAGCCAAACCCTATCACCTATGTGGTAGGGTGGGTGGTTTTCTTCTTCTGGCATCATAATAATCTTATGTCTCTCTTGAGCAAGTCTGATGTTGTTTTTGACATAGGTCTGTATCTCCATAAGACAGGTTAGTCAAATCATTCACCTTGGGTGATGTGGTAATTGTTTCTGGAAACATCTGGAATGTAGGATGGCCAGCCATAATTGGCAAAGAACGGAGATGTTGTGGTGGAGGTGTTCACAGAGTTTTTATAGGCGTATTCTGCCATTGGGATTATTGTCAAATCCGTGCATCCTGTTGGTAGGGAGCAATAACACCTGAGGTATTGTTCCAGGCATTGGTTAACCCTCTCTGTCTGGCCATTCGTCTGGGGGTGAAAAGCTGTACTATATTGATGATCAATCTGTAGTACCTTGCAGAGTTGCTTCCAAACTGAGAGGTAAACTGCAAGCGTCCTGTCGGTTACAACCACAGATGGAAGGCCATGCAACCGCACAATATGAGTGAGGAACAGTTCAGCTGTTTCAGCAGAAGTAGGTAATTTGTTATAGGGAACAAAATGATGGCCATTTTAGATCAACTACTACTAAGATGGAGTTACATCCTTTGGACTTGGGGAGTTCAACGATGAAGTCCATGCCTACTGTGTGCCATGGTCTGTCCGGGATTGGTAGGGGTTTTAGCAACCCACATGGTTGAGTTTTTTCAGATTTTGACGTTACACATATTGGACAAGTTGTCACTATCAGGCCCATTTATCAAAGGGGCTTGCGGGACCTGATCCGACACTGCGGATCAGGTCCGCAAGACCTCGCTAAATGCGGAGAGCCAATAACGCTCTCCGCATTTAACATTGCACCAGCAGCTCACAAGAGCTGCTGGTGCAACGCCGCCCCCTGCTGACCTCGCGGCCAATCGGCCGCCAGCAGGGAGCTGTCAATCAACCCGATCGTATTCGATCGGGTTGATGTCCCGGCGATTCCTGTGCGCCTGTTCAGAGCAGGCGGACAGGGTTATGGAGCAAGCGGTCTTTAGACCGCTGCTTCATAAGTTGTGTTTCTGGCGAGTCTGAAGACTCGCCAGAAACACGGGCCCTTCAAGCTCCGTACGGAGCTCGATAAATGGGCCTGATAGTCTTTGATGGTTTGGTTAACCCTCGGCCACCAATAGTTTCTGCGTACCAAATCTATTGTTTATGAGTTCCTGGTATGTTCCTACTAGAGGTGGTATTGTGGATGTTCATGAAAGTATGTCCTCCCTTAAGGAGGGGGGTATATAAAAGTTTGTCTCTGGAGTAGTAGAGGCCGTCTGGTTTGAGAAGTAACTTCTCTTTTGGGTAGGATGAATCATCCTGTTGGTTAGAACATAGTGTTTAATACGAGGCTTGGATAGTCCCTATGAAATGGTCAGGAGTTAGAATCGATTGAAGAGTGGTCAGTGCAGGAGGTCGACTTAAGTTTCTAGAGAGGGCATCAGCCTTTCCGTTTTTGAGCCTGGTCTGTAGGTGATGTGGAATTTAAACCTTGGTGAAGTAAAGGGCTCCAACGAAGTTGTCGAGCGGATAGAGTCTTGCTAGTTTGCAGGTATTCTAAATTCCGATGGTCAGTGTAGACCAAGATGGGTATTTTGGTACCTTCTAGCAGGTGGCGCCAGTGCTCGAAAGATAATTTGATTACAAGAAGCTCTTTCTCTCCGATGGGGTAATTCAACTCTGGTGCTGTCATCAACCGAGAGTAAAAGGCTACGGGATGTAAAGGCATGTTCGTAGTCTTCCATTGGGAGAGTATGGCCCCAAGGGCATATTCGGAGGCATCTACCTCAAGGGATGTACTGCAGCTCTGGATCAGGGAAACGAAGTATGGGAGCTGATGTAAAAGAATCTTTTAGGAAGGTGATATGCTTTTTTCTGCAGCAGAATTCCAGTTGAAAGTAGTATGTGTTCCTGTAAGACAGCTTAGTGGTTTGGGGATGCCAGAAAATCCTTTTATAAATTTGCAATAAAAGTTGGCGAATCCTAAGAAGCGCTGCCACATCCTTTCTGCATCTTGGAGTGGGCCAGTTCTTTATGGCTTCGACCTTGTTGTCTTCCATTTGAACACCAGAAGGTGAAATACGGTACCCAAGGAAAGAGATCTCTGTCGCGTGGAATAAACATTTTTCAGGTTTTGCGTATAATTGGTGAGTTCGTAGTCGACCAAGAACCCATTTGACATGCTTCCTTTGGTCTTCAAAGTTATCTGAGTAAATGAGGATGTCATCCAAGTACACCACTATACACACATCCAAAAGATCCCTAAATATGTCATTTATCAGGTATTGAAACGTGGCTGGGGCATTGCAGAGCCCGAACGGCATCACCCTGTACTCATATAACCTGTAACATGTTCTAAAGGCTGTGAGGCCACTCGTCCCCTCTCGGATCCTTACCAAGTTGTAGGCTCCTCTGAGGTCGAGTTTTGTGAAAATCTTTGTGTTGCTGAGTCGTTCCACTAACTCTGGTATGAGTGGTAATGGATACCTGTTTTTATTGTTCTCTCTGTTTAGTTCATGGTAGTTGATAATGGGTCTGAGTGACTCATCTTTATTCTTCACGAAGAAGATGCCTGCTCCAGCGGGGGAAGTTGATGGCCTGATGAATCCCTTTTTTAGGATTTCCTCTAGTAGGTTTTTAGAAACTCGAGTTTCTGGTTGGGACAATGAGTACAGGTGTCCTACTGGAATAGAGGAGCTGGGTAACAGTTCTATTGGACAATCATACGACCGGTGTGGTGGTAATGCCTCAGCTTCTTTTTTGCTGAAGACATCTGCGTATTCTAGGTACTCGTCTAGTAAAGGAAACTGTGTTACCTGTAGGACCAATTGATGTTGAAAACATGTTGTTTGACAGTAAGTTGAATTATAATCTAGTTGCAGAGTCTCCCAATGAATAGTAGGTTTATGGAGTTGTAACCAAAACAAACCTAGAATGACAGGTAACAATGGTGAGGGGTAAGACATCGAATGATATATATTCTACATGCCCGTTGTGTGTGGTAACTTTGATAGTATGGTTTGGTGCGTGACAGGACAAGAATTGACAAGAGAAACATCATAACTCTTGCCAGAAACGGGCTTAGTTTTTTAACACAAGGGGGGAATTTTATTTTTCTTTATCAATGCAAGCGTCTAGAATACTGGAGTATGCTCCTGAGTCGACTATCGCTTCAGTTTGAAGTTTCTGGTGGTCCCACTGCAGAGAAAGAGACACAGTACAATAAGCTGGGTTGGTAACTTTACTAGTGAAACAATTGCTTAAGACGTGACTTACTTTTCCTTTGACGTAGCAGCAATGGGCAGTCCTTTACGGAGTGAAATGGGAGATGCACAGTAACATGCATACGTTTTTTTTGTTTCCTACGAATCCTTTCTTCAGGCTGTAAGGGTCCTTTCATGATGCCATCGCTCCATATGGGACTGGTGAGTCCTTGGGAGATGTGGCTAAGGTCGGAGGAGCTTGAGCCTTGTATAGGTATTCAGGATGTTGTCGTTCAGCACGCCTTTCTCTCAGACGACGGTCTATCTGGATAGAAAGGTTCATTAGTGCCTCTAAGGTTCTTGGGAGCTCGATCCATGCCAATTCATCCTTGAGGGGAAACCAACAGTCCTAGCCTATATTGGTTCCGCAAGGCAACCTCACTCCATTCGGAATCAGCAATATATAGTTTAAACTCTGTCACATATTATTCAACTGGCCTTCTACCTTGTCTCATGACCTCATTTTAGTTTCTGCAGAAAGCTGCTTTTGAGTATCTTCATACAGTAGACTCATTTGAGTGAACCCTGAGAGCAGATCCCAGAATCGGATCGTCATTTTCAAATAGTAAGTCAGCCCATGTCCTGGCCTCTCCTCGTTGAAAGGTTATCACTGTCATAACTTTTATTCTCCCTGTGTGATATGTTTTTGGTCTCATTAGAAACAAAAGGTTGCATGCATTTTTAAACTGCCTGAAAGCAGTCCTGTCACCAGAGAATTTCTCGGGTAGTGATACCTGGGGTTCAGGGGTGTTATCCTTGATTATAGCTTTTAAGCTCTCATTTTGTAAACAGAAGCTCTCTCAATCCTTGTGATAACTGATCGACGCGCTGAGATAAGTTATATACCACATTAGGCAAATCTGCTGGATCCATTCTGTTTTAGGCTAATTAATTATGTCAGTTCTGGTAGGTGTTTGCTGTAAGACTTGTTTTAAAGAAATAGGATTTATAGATCACAACTGCAGATCTTATCATAAATTGGGAGGTGTATGTTGCTTTAAGAGGAAGCTGTTATGATATTTTTTTCTCTTGGGATTTTGGTTACAGAGAGTGTAGCGAAAGTCCTGTATAAACTAGTAATCCTGTAGGGTGACTGGAACAGATAGAAATGTTAGGTGCCGGAACACTCTTTTAATTATCTGATAGCTGTTGTTAGGTGGGCCTCTACTGTAGAGCTGTATGCGTAGAGCAGCAGGACTAGGCAGTTCTTGTGAGAGATGCCTTGACTCAGGAGGCGTTGTTAGACCACTGGATCAGCTGTTGGCTGTGACTGACAGTCTGAATGACAACATGTTAGGGGAGGAGCCACACGGATAATGTAATCTTTTGCACAGTAGAAGCTTGCTTAGTCACAGAAATGAAATATGATAGATGCGGTGACAAGCAAGTAGGAATGAGGTAGTGTGGCAAAGTACCCAAACTGTTGAAGGTGCTCAGTCCGATCCTGCAGGTTGCGGTAAGTTGTCAGGGAAGTTGGGCAGACCCGATGAACAGCTGATTCAATCTGAGAAGGCTTCGTTTCACAGGAGCCTTTTAAATACAGTTCTCAATCCTGAATATCTGATATCCCACAGTTTAGCAAAGTCCAGAGTATAGTGGAGGCATATGTTAAATCCAAGACACAATAAGGAAGACTTTTACTTCCAGAGAGATACAAAAGCGTGGCTATGGAGTAGCTGAGCTACAAGCTAAACAAAATTAATTAGCAGGTGGTGCAGGGTTACGTAGGAATATAAAGGCTGAGTTTAAAGGTATGCACACCAATATGCAGATACCTGACACATACACACGCTAAACAGTATACAACATTCCTTGTTCTACAGTTTGCAAATCCATACATTTTCTTTATACTTCCAGTAAGTGTCTCAAATTCTCTGATATTGACCACATATGACCACATATTTGCAGAAACTGCATGATCCACACGTATATGTGCCACACATATAGGTGTTAGTTTTTTTTCCACAAAGTGACTCCTTACCAATTTGTTCCCAATAGTGGGTGCTCTCCTCCAGCTGGTAAAGATTCTATCACCAACAAATTGTGCAAGGTCCTCAATCTGATCAGTATGTCTATTCAATATATCACAAATGGATTATGCTCTGTATTGAAAGTGCTTACAAAATATGATTTTATCATCTGTACCAATACTCTTGACTTTGGGTATTAATAATTGATCTCTTGGGGTGTGTCTGGCTCTCTGAAAAGCTTTCCTGATAATCGGCGCGTATACCCCATATCTCTCAGACGTGTTGTCAGTTCCTTTGCTCTTTTATGGAATATACTATCATCTGAGCAATTACGTCTGATATGTAGGAATTCTCCTGTAGGGATCGCTCTCTTTGTTTGAGTGGTGTGGCAACTATCAAACTACAGTATAGAATTAGTGGCAGTTTCTTTTTGGAAGAGATCAGATCTCAGTTGGATTATCTGGCGTTCTTATATATTTTCACATCAAGAAATTCAACCATTTCAGTACTAATGCTGTATGTTATTTTCAAATTTAAATCATTACTGTTAAGTATGGTTATAAATTCTCTGAATGCGTTTTCACTCCCGGTCCAGATAATAAAGAGGTCATCTATATACCTACACCATAGATGGATATATTGTGTGTATTGGTGTAGATCATCGTGAAAAAACATTTCTCTTTCCCACCAACCCAAATAAATATTGGCGTATGTGGGGAGCACACGATGAGCCCATTGTGTTTCAGCACAAAATTAAGTAGTGTTACGATGAAATCATTACGCTTCCATTTATCTGTTGCTTCCATATTCAGATAATATTTGACAGCTGCACATCCTTTATCATGTCTGATCGATGTATAAAGTGATTCTCATCACAAGTAATTAACATGGTGTCATTTTCCACTGTTATGTCATTAATTTTACCCAGGATATCCTTGATAAACGATGGTAATGACCATACTATGTCACGTAAACATAGGTCAAGAAATTTACTGGCTTGTTCACACAGGCTGGCCGATGCTTGAGACAATTGCCTACCAGGAGGTTTATTTTTTGTCTTTGTGTACTTTAGGTAGTAGATGAAGTGTTGAAATTTTAGGACTTTTAACCTATAAAAATTGCCATTCCTTCGTACTTATAAGTCCATCTTTTTTGGCAGTATTGGATCATGTTATTATATGTCTCCAAATACTGTGAGGTTGGATTAGAGAACAAAGGCTATAGCATTTAACATCACAAAGTTGTCTATTAGCCTCAATAGCAAAATTGTTCCTTTTCCCAAATGATCACATTCCCTCCTTTATCCGATGGCTTAATTAGAATATCATCCCATGATTGTATTTCAGCTAGTGCTTCAGTATCCTCCTTACTTAGATTATTTATTCTCTTTAATTGATAAAAAATCTTTCATGACCATTTTAGAAACACCTCTATCTGGGAAACTCTATTCAATTGTGGCATAAACTTGGATTTTGTTTTAAATTATTTATCTATAAATATTTGGGGTTCTTGTGTATCACCACCCTCACTTTCAATCCATAAGTCCATTAATATGTCTAGAGTTCGCATTTCATCGGTAGTACCATCCCCATGTGTGCTGTACATTTTCTTAAGTGCCAGTTTTCTACAAAACAGGTGAAGATCTTTAATTAATTCAAATTTGTCTAAATGGGGAGTTGGAGAGAAGGACAGGCTTTTGGATAAGAATTAATATGTTTGAGATACGGGAAGAGAGATTAATAATTTGTAGTTAATTGTCTTTTTCTACCATTTGGGCCTCCTGCCCCAATCCTCCCTCCTCCTGTAATGATTGTCCGTCCTGTATGCCCATTTTGTCCTGTCTCTCAGTGTCCGATCTCCCCCTTGTGCCCCTTCTTGTCGGTCTCTTGGACCTTGGTCCAATTGGTTTGAATTTCTGCCTAAAAAAGTATTGCCTAGATTTGGAGTTCTGCATTAGCCCTTAAAAAGCAGCGTTAAGGGGTCCTAACGCTGCTTTTTAACGCCCGCTTGGTATTACGAGTCAGGCAGGAAGGGTCTACCGCATCCCCTTTACCGTCAATTGCGTATCCTATCTTTTCTATGGGATTTGCCTAACGCTGGTTATTATGAGTCTTGGAAGAAGTGAGCGGTAGAGCCTCTACCGACAAGACTCCAACCGCAAAAAAAGTCAGTAGTTAAGAGTTTTATGGGCTAACGCCAGAACATAAAGCTCTTAACTATAGTGCTAACAAAGTACACTAACACCCATAAACTACCTATAAACCCCTAAACCGAGGCTCCCCCACATCGCAAACCCTATAATAAAAATATTTAACCCCTAATCTGCCGACCGGACACACGCCGCCCACCTACATTATAGCTATGAACCCCTAATCTGCGGCCCCTAACATCGCCGACACCTATATTATATTATTAACCCCAAATCTGCCCCCCAACGTCGCCACCACCTACCTACACTTATTAACCCCTAATCTGCCGACCGGACATCGCCGCCACTATAATAAATGTATTAACCCCTAAACCGCCGCACTCCCACCTTGCAAACACTATAATAAATTTATTAACCCCTAATCTGCCCTCCCTAACATCGCCGCCACCTACCTTACAATTATTAACCCCCTAATCTTCCGCCCCCAACATCGCCGCTACTATAATAAATGTATTAACCCCTAAACCTCAAGGTAGGGTGATCTTCAGGGGGGTAGTGTTAGTTTTTTTTTTTAAGGGGGGATCGGGTGGGTTTAGAGTAGGGGTGTGTGGGTGGTGGGTTGTAATGTTGGGGGGGGGATTGTATTTTATTTTACAGGTAAAAGAGCTGATTACTTTGGGGCAATGCCCCACAAAAGACCTTTTAAGGGCTGGTTAAAAGAGCTGATTACTTTGTAATTTAGTTTAGGGTAGGGAATTTTATTATTTTGGGGGCTATTTTATTAGGGGGCTTAGATTAGGTGTAATTAGATTTAAAATTCTTGTAATATTTTTTTATTTTTTGTAATGTAGTGGGTTTTTTTTTTGTATTATAGTTTAGTTTATTTAATTGAATTTTAGTTTAGATAATTGTAGTTAATTTATTTAATTAATTTATTGATAGTGTAGTGTTAGGTTTATTTGTAAACTTAGGTTTAGGATTTATTTTACAGGTAATTTGTAATTATTTTAACTAGGTAGCTATTAAATAGTTATTAACTATTTAATAGCTATTGTACCTAGTTTAAAATAAATACAAAGGTTGCCTGTAAAATAAATATAAATCCTAAAATAGCTACAATGTAACTAATAGTTATATTGTAGCTATATTACGGTTTATTATTTAAGTATTATATATTTAAGTATTAGGTAAGTATTTAGTTTTAAATAGGATTAATTTATTTAATGATAGTAATTTTAGTTAGTTTTATTTAAATTATATTTAACTTAGGGGGGTGTTAGGGTTAGCTTAGGTTTAGGGGTTAATAACTTTATTATAGTAGCGGCGGGACATTGGTGGCGATAGATTAGGGTTAATAATTGTAGGTAGGTGGCGGCGATGTTAGGGAGGGCAGATTAGGGGTTAATACAATTTATTATAGTGTTTGTGAGGTGGGAGTGCGGCGGTTTAGGGGTTAATACATTTATTATAGTGGCGGCGATGTCCGGTCGGTAGATTAGGGGTTAATAAGTGTAGGTAGGTGGCGGCGACGTGGGGGGGGCAGATTAGGGGTTAATAAATATAATATAGGTGTCGGCAATGTTAGGGACAGCAGATTAGGGGTTCATAGCTATAATGTAGGTTGCAGCGGTGTCCGGAGCGGCAGATTAGGGGTTAATAATATAATGTAGGTGTCAGCTATAGCGGGGGCGGCAGATTAGGGGTTAATAAGTGTAAGGTTAGGGGTGTTTAGACTCGGGTTCATGTTAGGGTGTTAGGCGTAGACTTAGAAAGTGTTTCCCCATAGGAAACAATGGGGCTGCGTTAGGAGCTGAACGCTGCTTTTTTGCAGGTGTTTTTTTTCAGCCAGCTCAACCCCATTGTTTCCTATGGGGAAATCGTGCACAAGCACGTTTCTCCAGCTTACCGCTACCGTAAGCAACGCTGGTATTGAGGGTTGAAGTGGAGCTAAATTTGGCTCAATGCTCCCTTTTCTGAGGCTAACGCAGCCATTCAGACAACTCGTAATACCAGCGTTGTCTTAAAGGGACACTCAATTCAAAATAAAACTTTCATTATTCAGATAGAGCATGCAATTTTAAACAACTTTCCAATTTACTTCCATTAACAAAATGTGCACAGTCTTTTTATATTTAAACTTTCTGAGTCACCAGCTCCTACTGAGCATGTGCATGAATTCACAGAACAAGCGTGTATGCATTTGTGATTGGCTGATGGCTGTCACATGGTACATGTATGCATTTGTGATTGGCTGATAGCTGTCACATGGTACAGGGGGAGTGGAAATAGACATAACTTTTAAAATTGTCAGAAAAAAAATCTACTGCTCATTTGAAGTTCAGACTAAGTGCTATTGCATTGTTTTTTTATCTTGCTTTTGTTGATGCAAATCTACTGTGTTGACTGGTCCTTTAAGGGTGCGCTGGAAAAAAAAGGCTTGTTAGCACCACAGGTCTTTACCGACAAAACTCCAAATCTAGGCGTATTAGTTTTATTAGATGTACTGTTGTTGGTATTTTCAGAGTCACTATCCTCAAACTGATGAATCACAATCTGATAGTGAAGTTGTTTTAGTCGGTGGGAGGCTATTTACTGGTCTTCTTCTGGGTTGTTTATCATCCCAGGTAAATATCCTACCTTTCTTAAAGTCTTTAAGTTCACGGGTCATTTTGGCACATTTAGTATAAATAGTCTCTTTTTCTTTATTATCCAACTCTTGTCTTTTTTATAGGCCTGTTTAAATTTATCAAGGTGTTCAAATTTTTGTAATTTGATATTGAATTCAATGGTAGAAAACCCAAACCCAAATGGTAGAAAAAGACAATAAACTACAAATTATTAATCTCTCTTCCCGTATCTTGTCCCCCAAACATATTCATTTCTTATCCAAAGGCCTGTCCTTCTCTCCCACTCCCCATTTAGACAAATTTGAATTAAAGATCTTCACCTGTTTTGTAGAAAACTGGCACTTAAGAAAATGTACAGCACACATGGGATGGTACTACCGATGAAATGCGAACTCTAGACATATTAATGGACTTATGGATTGAAAGTGAGGGTGGTGATACACAGGAACCCCAAATATTTATAGATAAAAAACTTAAAACAAAATCCAAGTTTATGCCACAATTGAATAGAGTTTCCCAGATAGAGGTGTTTCTTAAAATGGTCATGAAAGATTTTTTTATCAATTAAAGAGAACAATAAATCTAATATGAGTAAGGAGGATACTGAAGCACTAGCTGAAATATAATCATGGGATGATATTCTAATTAAGCCATCGGATAAAGGAGGAAATGTGGTCATTTGGGAAAAGGAACAATATGTTATGGAGGCTAATAGACAACTTTGCGATGTTAAATGCTATAAGCCTTTGTTCTCTAATCCAACCTCACAGTATTTGGAGACATATAATAACATGATCAATACTGCCAATAAAGATGGACCTTATAAGTACAAAGGAATGGCAATTTTACAGGTTAAAAGTCCTAAAATTTCAACACTTTATCTATTACCTAAAGTACACAAAGACAAAAATAAACCTCCTGATAGGCCAATTGTCTCAAGCATCAGCAGCCTGTGTGAACAAGCCAGTAAATTTCTTGACCTATGTTTACATGACATAGTATGGTCATTACCATCGTTTATCAAGGATACCATGGATATCCTGGGTAAAATTAATGACATAACAGTGGAAAATGACACCATGTTAATTACTTGTGATGAGGAATCACTTTATACATCGATCAGACATGATAAAGGATGTGCAGTTGTCAAATATTATCTGACTATGGAAGCAACAGATAAATGGAAGTGTAATGATTTCATCGTAACACTACTTAATTTTGTGCTGAAACACAATTATTTTGTATTTAATGATCGTTTCTATTTACAAACACAGGGCGCTGCAATGGGCTCATCGTGTGCTCCCACATACGCCAATATTTATTTGGGTTGGTGGGAAAGAGAAATGGTTTTTCACGATGATCTGCACCAATACACACAATATATCCATTTATTGTGTAGGTATATAGATGACTTCTTTATTATCTGGACTGGGAGTGAAAACGCATTCAGATAATTTATAACCATACTTAACAGTAATGATTTAAATTTGAAAATAACATACAGCATTAGTACTGAAATGGTTGAATTTCTTGATGTGAAAATATACAAGAACGCAGATAATCAACTGAGATCTGATCTCTTCTGAAAAGAAACTGCCACTAATTCTATACTGCAGTTTGATAGTTGCCACACCACACAAACAAAGAGAGCGATCCCTACAGGAGAATTCCTACATATCAGACGTAATTGCTCAGATGATAGTATATTCCATAAAAGAGCAAAGGAGCTGACAACACGAGAGATAGGGGGTATACGCGCCAAATTATCAGGAAAGCTTTTCAGAGAGCCAGACACACTCCAAGAGATCAATTATTAATATACAAAGTCAAGAGTATTGGTACAGATGATAAAATCAGATTTGTAAGCATTTTCAATACAGAGCATAAATCCATTTGTGATATATTGAATAGACATACTGGTATTTTAAAGTCAGATGAGGATCTTGCACAATTTGTTGGTGATAGAATCTTTACCAGCTGGAGGAGAGCACCCACTATTGGGAACAAATTGGTAAGGAGTCACTTTGTGAGAAAAAGAACTAACAACTATATGTGTGGCACATATACGTGTGGATCATGCAGTTTCTGCAAATATGTGGTCAATATCAGAGAATTTGAGACACTTACTGGAAGTATAAAGAAAATGTATGGATTTGCAAACTGTAGAACAAGGAATGTCGTATACTGTTTAGCATGTGTATGTGGTAAAAAATACATTGGTATTACGACACGTGAATTACGGGTTAGACTTGGTGAACATCTTACTAATATCAAGAATTGTCAAATAGACAAAAAGAACAATAAAAACCAAACCCCTGTAGCCAGACATTATCTTAAATTCCATGGTACTAAACCAACCCTTAATATATATGTCCTTCAAGTGAAAAAAACAGGGATAAGAGGTGGTAATGTGGATCCATGTTACTACAAGCAGAATGTAGATGGATCTTCTGGCTAAATACATTGATACCATTTGACATGAATGAACAAGATGGGTATGGGGCCTTCTTGTAATTACTTTAGGATTGTCTTGTATATAGTGAGTACATTAAAATAAACAGCTTTCTTGATCTATTTCCAAGACTAATTTATTATCCTGACATTTCAACAATATATATATAATTCAGGCATATCTATTAATATGTAATCTATATATTACCTTAATACTTATAAATCTATTCAACTTGAACGTATAATAGTGTACAGATTAATATCCCCCTTTGGGAGATTTTTGTGACAATCTGGTGATATGTTCTGCTTTTGTTCCAATAACATATGCATAATAGCTATAATTACTGATTATATTGTTAAGAATCAAGGACTTAGGTGGGATTCTGTCTAATGACATTTTTGTTGATAAAATATATCTATCAATATGTTCTTAAAAAGAGATAGGATATGCTCCTTATATTCAATGGCTGGAATTGCCTAAACTATCGTTACTAACAATTGCATTATGTGGATCCTGTCTATATTTTTAGCCATCAATATGACTTTATATAGGTACCCATAATAGTGGAGTGTCTTCATGGCATTAAAATATGCTCTATTGTAATACATAATGCAAAACATTGTTATATAATATGCACTTTTTAAATTATATACAGTGAATTCCGATAATTAGAGGAATATCAACTCCCAGTATCCATATTACCAGTAACTTTATATCTATTTAGTTACTATGTCAAATGACTTCAGACTAATTGTGTTGACTTTTTAAATGCTTTCATATTACTAAACGTTAGGAGTCATTTCGTCCTTACACATCTTTTGTACACACATAGTATATTAACAGATCTTATATATTTATTTCTGACTACCTACTGCCCCGTAACATGTTTGCAATATATTTCCTTCTTCTTTTTATGGTCAATACATTTGTCAATGAAATGATGTTTACATCGCAATATTGCTGCAATGCTATGGGTTCACTGGTGGGCGTGCTTTTGCACGTCATCCAGTATAACCAATCCTGTCGAGTATCCTGTGATAGGCTGACATAGGTGTGTGTATCTACAACCCCTCTGTGATTGGACAATTGGATACACATAAGGAAGAGGGTGTCTCCAACTCAGGTTAGCCTATGACAAAGCAGTTTGTCGGCGAAATGCGCATCAGGCGATATCCTGAGTTGGCAAACCCGTAATTTAGTTGTACTATACTGAGCTTTAACTGAGAAAGGATGTGCTTCATTTTTGCACTAATTGTTGATCCTGTTGCATTACGGTTTGTGAGGCTATTGTCTCCTTTTAAAGCTGCCTATAGATATTGATATTAAAAGGTATAAGGTATTAATAGGTAACGCTAACTGAGAAAGGCTGTGCCTCGCTTTGCATTAATTGTTGATCCTGTTGCTTTACTGTGGCGGGACTATTGTCTCTTTTCTAAGCTGGCTAAAAAAAATTGGTATTAAAAGGTAAAAGGTATTAATAGGTAAATCGGTTATTTGGGTCTATTACACTGAGCTTCATCCCTCACAAAAACTCTGGTTTGAGTAGTAGTAATTGCCTACCCTATAGCTTAACTGTTGTGAGGCTATTGCCTCCCCCTTCTTAGCTACTTATAAGTACTGGTATTAATAGGTAATCATTGAACTCTTCAGCAGTCCATTTATATTTTTGCCTCTCAGTTCTATTATTGGCTATCTACAGTTACCCTCCTTTTAATTAGCACCTATGTATATTATATAACTAATTGTGGTGAGACATTTGTCTCTTTTTCAGGTTATTTTGGTGCTATTCCTGGTGGGTTATTTTTGATTACTTAATTCGATTATTGGGTTTGCAACTCATCCTCCAGTTTTTAATCTAAGTTTTAATACACCTACATTACATCAATGTTATTAATTATATATTTAATAAAAGTTATATTTTATTTATATTTTTTCCTGAGTTATCTCCCTCCTTTCTAGTTGATTGTAGACTGCCTTAAGGGCACAATATTTTTGATGTGTGTTTTTTTCACATATCTTTTCCTTGAGTGCTCACATTTTATGTCCATCTTCTCTCCCTCCTTTTTTGATATCCCAAGCTATAGACCCTTGACCAAAAGTATAGAGAATCCTATAGTCCAACAAAATATCCGTATTTGGCATATGGTCTCAGACATCACTTAAAGATTGCCCCACACCCATCGAGAGGATTAATGTGGGACCTCCCCAACATTCATACAGAATTTTGGGCAGAAAAACAATTCACACTAGTCGAACACATATATTAACAATAAATTGATGACGGTCCCGCAAGTTATAAACTCACTCATCAATCCTCCGCAATTTTAATGTTATAGACTACTTAGCTTGATGAACTCTTGGAAATTCTCTGGACAAAGCATTAGACAATATTCTAAATGGGAGGAGAGATGGCAGGGGGGACTAGGGACCTATAAACCCCTCACATTCCACTATAAGGCCCTACTAAAAGATAATTCTCTAGCTCTCCCTAGACAGATCAAATTGTGGTTCAGGGAATTGCATCTAGGGATAAAAGAGTTAGAAATAAGCAGGGCGGTGACACAAAAAACCCTATACATTGTGTGACTATATTTGAAGGCTACATTAAGCTACTGTTGAGATAGTATAGGGTACCTACCAGACTGTCCAAGATGTTTGAGGGATCTTCCCCAAAGTGCTGGAGGCAATGTGGTGAAGAGGGCTCTGATCCTCATATATGGTGGACATACCCAAAGTTGAGAATTTTGTGGCAGGATGTTGAGACTTTACTACATTCTATAAATATAGATGTGACATTGACTCCCCAATACACTATCTTTCATGTTTTTGATGATGGGCTACCTATACACTCTAAACAACTTGTAATGTATATTATCTCTGCGACCAGGTTGTGCATCGTCAGAGATTGGAAGCAGATAGAACCACCTTCAGATGTATGTGAGGTGGTACATTTCTTGGCCAAAATTGAAACGTTTGTATACAGCTCACTAGAGCGCATGGATGATTACTGGGCGATCTGGACTGACTGGTTCCAAAACCAGTAATAATAATCAGAGTTTAAGGCTGAGATAATCATCCTGGGCTTCTGATAATGTGATAGACTGAACACTAGGGCTACTCGTAACTTAAGAGAAGACGGGTTGTCTTCCTGCTATAGCTTTTTTTTTCCCCCTCCCCCTCCTGTCCTTTCCCAAAGTCTGTCTTCCTCTCCTATACCCTTCATTTCCTTCCCTCCTGAAAACATACAATTTCTGATAAAGGTCAGAGGGTTAAAAGAATAGCCTAATACGTTAGCACGTTCTTAATTGATGGTTTCATTATGATTTCTCTTCCCTATCCCCCCCAGTGCTGGGGAAGGATTTAAGAAAAAAATAACAAAACGAGAGGTTTTTTCCTTTTCTTAGGAGGCTAGTTATGGAAATGATAGGATCTCTGGACCATTTCATAGATATGTACAGGATTTTGCAGATATATATGTGATCCTTTCATGTTGGCTATATAATAGATGTAATATCACTGCGATTACTGATATTTTCTGTGTGTAATGCCTTCTACCAAACGTATATTGGATGTACTGCATAAAAGAAATAAACAAGAAGAGGGCGCCTCATAGCGTGAATCTGTTTGACAAGCAAAAGTGTGCTGTTAAGAAATGCGCTTACCAGATGGAGTGGCAATGTACTATGACCAGTGCAAATCAGCAGGCTAGCACTTAACAGTGGCTAGTACACTGGACCCGGATCTGCTTGTGGTAATCACTGCTGCTTTTTCCAATCTGCACAACTGCAGGAGGTATTCGGTCTCTAATCAAATAACCAATACCGCTGGTTAAAAATAAGGGCAACTTCCGATCTTTGTTTAAAAGAATGTAACGCTTTATTTAGTATTGCATTTCTCGACCAATCTCCTGGTCGTTTCCTCAGACAATACATAGCGAAATTCGTATTACATTCTTTTAAACAAAGATCGGAAGTTGCCCTTATTTTTAACCAGCGGTATTGGTTATTTGATTAGAGACTTAATACCTCCTGCAGTTGTGTAGATTCGAAGAAGCAGCAGTGATTACCACAAGCAGATCCGGGTCCAGTGTACTAGCCACCGTTAAGTGCTAGCCTGCTGATTTCCACTGGTCATAGTACAGCCCCACTCCATCTGGTAAGCGCATTTCTTAACAGCACACTTTTGTTTGTGAAACAGATTCACGCTATGAGGCGCCCTCTTCTTTTTTTTTTCAGTTTAATGTTTTTATTGAAAGCTTCATATATCCTAACAGCCGAGATTATCATTTTCACAAGAAAACATTTGTTACAAAACGTAAATTTCCGCTTATTACAGCTAACACATCTTTCTAACTTAATGTCCGTTCCAGATATTACAGCTCTGGGTTGATAAATATCTAATGCCTGCTCGGCTAATAGAGAAGAAAAGAAGAAAAATAAGGAAAGAAAAAGAGTAAAAAAAAACCCCGTTATCTACTCTGTCCATTACCACAGTTTGTAATCAGTTGTTAACCCATCCCTGACAGAGCGGCACTAAAGCCAATATGTCGGAAGGACCTCGCTGACTACAAGTGCCAGAAAATTAACATTTTGCTTAAGTGGTAAAACAAATTGGATCTGGGCCTGTTGGGGCCATGCTAAGATTACCTTCTTCCATTTATCAAAGAAGTGCCTGATTACTTTTTCTGATCCTCCGGTCAAATACTGTCTTTCCATAATCATTTGTAACTTAATGGTATTAGAAAATTCGGCTATCGTCGGAACCTCTGAGGCTCCCCATTTCACAAATATCATATGCCTAGCCGCCATAATGGCCATATTAATTAATTGACCCTCGCCTTTATATTGCCCGTATTCTTTTAAAAGAAAAATATGTCGTAGTTGGGGGACCCACTCCACCCGTAGAAACCTATTCACCCAAAATTGGATTTTACTCCAGAATTGGCGCACTTTAGGGCATTCCCATATGCAGTGTGGTAAGTCTGCTCCCTCTTTTTGGCATTTGAAACATTTACCTTTATGACACGTTTGTCCCCATTTGCTGATCCTCATGGGGGTGAGATAAAAATTATTTAGAAGCTTAAACTGTGCTTCTTTCCAACTAGTTACGCTCGTGGCTGCATTTGCCAGTCTTATACTCCTACCAATATCCTCAACTTGAACATGATTAATATACTTATTCAAAAATAGTTTCCTTTTATTAACATGTGCTTGCCCTGTTATGTTTAATAGTAGTGTATACCAGTATGATATTGATCTTTTCCCACTCACGTACAATTTCACTCCTGCCTCAATCCCGGGATCCCACAGAAATCTGTATATTTGCAGTGGTTTAGAAAGATAACTTCTGG
This sequence comes from Bombina bombina, assembly GCF_027579735.1. Classification (NCBI taxonomy): domain Eukaryota; kingdom Metazoa; phylum Chordata; class Amphibia; order Anura; family Bombinatoridae; genus Bombina; species Bombina bombina. The sequence goes on from NC_069504.1 coordinate 352,215,972, forward strand.
CTTGCAAGTAGGCAAAGAAGGTTTTTATCGGTAACTGATATTGATTAACCAGTGCTTCAAAAGTTTGCACAACTTGCCCTTCACCCTGAACTAGCTGAAAAAAATTTCTCAGCCCTTTCTTATGCCAGATTTTAAATGCCATATTATCATGAAATCCCGGTATGAAATCCGGGGTACCGATAAACGGTAAATATTTTGAAAGATGAAATTCCTGCCCAACTAATCCACAAAATTTCTGCCATGCCCGTACCACATTGACAAAGGTTAAAAGGTTACAAACATTACTGGGCAAACCCCTAAATGGATAATGTAAGATAGCCTTCAGATCAAAAGGTTTTATTATTGTGGTTTCTAAATCGTAATAAGTAACATAATTGGCCTCCATTAGCCAATCTACTCCGAATTTCACAAGAGAAACTATGTTATATCTCTCAATATCCGGCAGGGCGAAGCCCGCCCATCTTTTACTTTGAACCAGTTTCTCAGTTGCTACGCGGATTCTCTTTTTCCCCCAGATAAAATACGCACATATTCTGTTGTACCTTGCTATATCCCGTTTATTTATTAATATGGGTAGATTTTGCATCAAAAATAATAACTTAGGAAAAATAATTGTTTTTATCAGTACTATCTTTGCGAAGAGTGATAGATATCTTACATTCCACTTACTTAGTCTGTCCTCTAATCTATCCAAAAAATCTGAGTAATTTAATTTATACCAATCATTAGGATTTTTGCTTATTTTAATGCCAAGATAATTTAACGATTTAGCAACTGTAAACCCATGATGCAAAAGGCTCGCTCTTGTTTGGTTTATCCATAGCAATTCTGATTTTTCTTTGTTGATTTTGTATCCTGAGAAGATTGTGAAATTGCTAATAATTGCCAAACATTTGGGGATACTTTCTTTCGTGTTCTTTAAAAATAACATAATATCATCCGCATATAATGAAATTGCAACATTGTGTCCCCCGAATTCAATACCTTTAAGTTCTTGCCTAATTTGTACAGCCAAAGGCTCTAATGCCAGATCAAAGAGCAAGGGAGACAGAGGGCACCCTTGCCTAGTACCTCTTTGTAAGGTTAGGTATTGGGATAATTCACCATTGACTAGCAATTGAGACCGTGGAGCGGTATAGATCTTTTTAACTAACTGCACCAGATTACCGTCGAGACCGAATTTCTTAAGCGTCATAAATAGGTGTTCCCAGATTATAGAATCGAACGCTTTTTCTGCGTCTATCGTGAGCATCGCCATATCTGCCTGTGCTGTCTTGTTAAGTCTTTGTGTCATGTTGAAACAATGATCTAATATGACTAATACCCTCCGCATATTCCGTACGGGGTTTCTCCCCGGAATAAATCCGGATTGGTCCTGATGTATTAATTTACTCACCCCCTTCTTCAACCTATCTGCAATGATTGATGTTAAAATTTTATAATCTTGATTCAGGAGTGAAATTGGACGATATGATCCCATTTCCTCTGGTGCTTTCCCTTTCTTATGAATTAGTGTCACTATTGAATCAGTGAAATACAATGAGTTTAAGTTACCGTGGATAAAGTACTCGTTGTATAATTCTGTTAATGTACCTGCAATGTCGTCTTTGATCAATTTATAAAATTCTGACGGGAGTCCGTCAGGCCCCGGTGCTTTATTGGTTTTAATTCTATCTCTCATGATTTTAACCTCTGTTATCGGAGCATTTAACTGTTCAGTCTATAATATCCTTTCCATTTTTCTGACAGAAAGTTTCTAAACTTTTCATCCGAATACATGTATTTAGGGAAACAGAACGCATTCCTGTTACTAGTTTTTATCTTAGCCTCCTCAATCTGCAATGTAATTATCGCGTGATCTGAAATAATTGTTTCATTTATATGTGCCACATTTTCTAGCATCAGTAATCCTTCATTTACCAAGAACATGTCTATACGTGAGAAATTATTGAATGCTTTTGATTCGCATGAAAATTCACGCTCATCCGGATGCTGTATACGCCAGATGTCTCTTAGCTTTAACGTCTTGGCCATATCCCTCAAAAGCTTCGCCTCTCTGTTGTGTTTTCCTATAGCTCTGGATCGTAGTCTATCAATCTTAGGACACATTGTGGCATTGAAATCACCCGCCATTACTATGTTTTGGCCCAAATACTTCCTCATTTTATTTGTAATTGTCACCCAGAATTCTGGATCAGTTTCATTTGGCCCATATATATTACACAGTATCCACATTCGATTATTAATTTCAACTTCTACAAACAGAAACCTACCTTTTGGGTCTATAATTTGACTCTTAACCACGTATGTCAACCTACTGCCGAACATTATGGCGACGCCCCGCTTCCTGCTGTTACAGGGAGTCGCCACAATCTCGGCGATCCAGTTAGTTTGCAATTTCTGTATCTCTATTGCTTTCAGGTGTAACTCTTGCAAAAATATGACATCTGACGTATGCTGTTTTAACAGTTTTAACACGTTCTTTCTTTTAATGGGGGAGGTGATACCGCCCACATTCCATGAAACTAACTTCAACATTTAATTTTACTATTTATGTTAAAAACCATAATCAGAGATATATATAGAACATAAAACTTTCCTACCTCTCTGTCAAGGACTAGGTTTAACCTATCCATTTGCGCCATCATGACTGCCGCTCTTGGTGTTCCCCGGCGGTTGCCCATCCCGGTACTGACCAACTCAGCCCTGTTCCACTTCCGAGATCATACGGGATCGGGTGTTCAAGGCCACTGGCGGTGTCCTGTAGCATGTAAATAAAACCACATTTCGTCAAACATGTAGATAACGAGTATATAAAAAAAAAAAAAAAAAAAGGTGGGAGGGGAAAGAAAAAGATAAAACACTGTTATACACATGTAACCACATCATTCTTGAACCAAAATACTATCTATAAAAAACAAAGACCATAACATTTTCATTCTATCCTAGCTCTATTTTCAGTACAATATTTCTTTGCTTCCATTACTGAATTTAATACGGACTTATTGCCTTCTGAAAAAATAACAATTTTTGCTGGATAACGCATATTCGCCCGAAACCCAGATTTAATTAGCCCTGAGCAGTATGGTGCCATTGCCTTTCTCTTTGAGGACGTCTCAGCTGAGAAGTCCTGGAACAAGTAGACCGGCTTCTTGTCTATCTTAAACCCCTGGGTTTTTCTATACTGGCTCATAATCTGTGTTTTATGTTGAAAATTTAAGTACTTAATTATGACCATCCTTGGGCGCATACTACCATCATGAGGCTTCCTCACCGGACCTGTTCTATGTGCTCTCTCAACCTGTATTACCTCTGTTAGCTGCATACCTAACAGTTGTGGTAAGGTTATTGCAGCAAAAGACACTAGATCTCTATACTCACTTGTCTCTGGTAATCCGATAATACGGATATTATTCCTACGGGACCCGTCTTCCAGGTCCTCTATTTTGGCTTGCATAATCTTAATTTTATTCTCATAGTTGGTCCAATTTGTATCGTGTATATTTTGTCTGTCTTCTACCCCTGAAATCCTCTCTTCTACTTCTAATATTCTATTAGAAAAGGATCTGATCTCTGAGGATAGGGTAGCTATCTCCCTTTTGACTGAGTCAAATTGGGGCAGCATCATTTCTGCGAGCTGGTTGAGTGTCAGCAGTTTCTCTATGCCTGGTATTTGCGGGTCCGTACCTTCTTCTAAACCTGACTCATGGGTTGATTTAGACTTTTTATCTTTCCTTGGGGGCATCGCAGGGGACTTAACCTTAAGGTTAGGAATATATCTTTCCATGAAATATGAGAGTTTAGTATTGTGAGTGTAAAAAAAAAAAAAAAAAAAAAAAAAACGCCTTTAGTAATTTATCTGGTGGCGATGTTATTATGGTTATGTGTTTACAGTAATAGCTGCAATATGTGATCACCTACAGTGGTATATCTCCCAATATGGAGTTATTGTGAAGTGTGAAGTGTTTGTGCTCTATTGAAACAAAAAAATTTTTTTTTTTCCTTCCGAAGTGCTATATCTAAATTGCAGCAATTGCGGTTGTGAAGGGAATAAAAAGGAAAAAAAAAATATATATATATAAAAAATTATAAAAAAAATAGCGCCCTCTTCTTGTTTATTTCTTTTAACAGCTTACTCCACACTCCGGGATCAAGAGGAGCAGCCTTGTTCTCACATCCATTACAAACATTACCATCCTATGGTTATAAAACATCTGTCAACAGAGTCTTTATATACATTTGATTCATGAACTGAATGGACTTTATTTAATTATACTAATTTATTGTTTAGCGCGCCTTTCTTCCCCTTCTGGGATTTTATTTTCTGGATGTACTGCATGTATAACCTCAATAAAAACTTTAAAAAAATATATATATATACAGAATAAAATAACATAGTTTTAGGAAGTATGATGTCCCCAGCTAGTGCCAAAATTGTAGACAGTGTTCTTAATGTTTGCCGACTGCGGCAGTAAGCGTATGCGTGCACAAGTGTAATAGTGCCAAAATTGTAGACAGTGTTCTTTAATATTTACCGACTGCTGCAGTAAGCGCATGCATGCACAAGTGTAATTTGCAAGTTTACATAGTTGTAGGAAGCCTGATGTCCCCAGCTAGTGCCAAAATTGTGGACGTCGTTCTATAATGTTTGCTGACTGCAGCAGTGAGCGCATGCGTGCAAAGGGTATTTTGCAAGTTTATTGTAGGCGTGGCTGTAGGTAGGAAAATGCAATGCGGTAGGGAAACATAACAGAACACCGGCTACCCTACATACTGTTGGATATATACTAGGGTTATAATATAATTTATTATTATCACAGCAGTAACCTCCAATAAAATGTTGGTGTACTTATCTTAGCAGTTGCCAACCAATAAATGTTGTATATCCTATCATTATGAATATTAATAATTAATATTCAATCATTTGTTCTTGATTAGTTATCTTTATAGACACCTTGAATTATATTTATGTAAAAACTAGATTATGAATCAATTATACACGCTTATTCTGTTGCAATTTCCTATACAAAAAAGAGTGTGAAATATATCTCTAAAAATTACCACAAATGAGAACAGTCTATAATTAGCCACTAATTCTTAGTCCAATGCCGAAATATGAACTGCTAACTTAACAGTATTTAGTTAACACTATAACAAGATACTTCACATAAATCTTACTGAATCTCAATAAAACTAAGAGAACATTCAGAAAAGTATAATTAAACTATTTAGCCCACAAAATGGTTCTATATAACTTCAATTAAAACACCAGAAATTGTATATTATTAATGCAACAGCCAATTTATATGCCAATATATCTGGCCTGGAATAACCTCTTATTCAGCCACAATAAAACAAATTCTAAAATATATCGCAATAACTGTAATTAACTTATGATATTAAAATACAAAAATTATTTCTAAACATTAATATTTAAAAAACAGTATACTTACTATCCTTGGTCTAATTAATATTAAATATAAGAATACATTTCCTTTTAACTAACAGCTACAATTTAACTATAGTTTTTAGAATACCTTGATTTAAAACATAAAAAATATAGAGCAACCGTATACATCACCAAATAAACCAATTTGCAAGTTTCAGCTTTTTAGATAAATCAGTTCACCATCATATGAGGGGCAATTCAGAGAATAAAAGGTTTAGGCCCAATGTTGCTTTCTGTAAACCAAGGCAGCAAGATAAGTCAGTGACTCAAATTCAGCAGCATATGTCCTCTTTACTCCTGTGTATCAGACTTTTATCCAGTGATCAAAAGTCTACCTCCATTCTAATCAATGGTGAACATTAGGATACGCCCCAATTGGTGCTTTTCCTTTTGATTGGCCCTAATGCAGCTGGACATTTAAAATGGTTCTTTGAGAATGCATATGGTTGTTTTATACTACAATCCCCTTTGGTTGCAATTCTCGCATAAACCACCGGAGGGCAATATGAGCAGGAAAACAGCTTTGTTAGCACAATACTCTTTAGCTAATGTATCTTTAATATGCTTATTATTTCCTGATATTAATAAATTATATGTTCAACATATATGGGACCAATTAATACTGTTTAATGTGAGTATTTTCATACTAACCATGAGTATATTCCTATAATTTTTTTACAGATGCGTTTAAAAATCACATTTTTATGAGGGACTAGTAGTGTAAACCAATAATAAATATATGTATATCTGACTTATTTTGTATATCAGTTCATTTGATATACTGGTACATATTTCATTTCCCAGTCACCATCTTATATTATATATTGAGGAGCATTTATATGATAACTTATAGTATCTGTACTTATTTAGAAATCTCATCTTCACACCTGGTCATTCCCTGTAATGCTTATGGGTTCCTGGAAAAACACAGAAGAAGTTCTTTATGGTATATATTTTAAAATAAGGTAATACAGTTGGTTATTATTCCAAACATGGGGTCACCTATTCAATACAGCAGACACTCATCCAATATGGTATATTGAGCCTAAGAAAATCTTCTAGGTTCATATCTATATATATATATATTATATATTTGAGCATTTGGAATAGATTTGAAAATTATAACCATTCATTTCAAATGACTCTTTTTTCCCTATGTACTTTCAGCTTCCCATATTTTAGCTGTAACATGAGTCCAGACGCCTATGTGTACTGTAGCCTAATAATGGATACTTATCTGTATATCATACATATGCTTATTACTACACTTCCTGAGCTTCAGCTAGCTTGAAAAAGTCATTATAGACAGTATCGGCTAGATTTAGAGTTTGGCGTTAGCCGTCAAAACCAGCGTATAGGGCTTCTAACGCTGGTTTTTACCGCCCTCGGGTATTTAGAGTTCACTTACCGACACTCAAAAATCTCCCAACGCACAAATCTCTACCGACAACTCAGACCCAGTAGTTAACATCTACCGACAAAATAAACATCCACAAATAAAAAAAAAAATATTACACAAAGTACACTTACACTCATACAAACACTACACTATATATTTTTTTTATTTATTTTTTTAACATAAAAATAGAAAGGATCAAAGTTGCGAGATCTCGGGTGTTAGAAAAAAAAACAACACAAATCCATTTTGCCATTGACTTACATTGACAGACGGGAAAAGACCCTCATATAGCTACATCTAACTAATAATATTATCACAAACATACACTCATCAATGCATACAAACAATATACACCACATTACATACACAAACAAGTTATTTATTACAAAATGAACACGATTTAGCTACTTTTTAACCCAAGACCATGACGTCACTCACTTTACGCTCAAAACCAGTCTTGGAATTTATTTACACAAAAATTTTGAGCCTCCATTGACTTCTATGGGGAAGACGTGCTCGATTTCCCTAACGCACGCAAAAAGCGTAGACAAAAAAACTCTAAATACCAGCGCTAGAAATCGCAAAATAACTCATGCTTTTCTGCGTTAGACCCGCTATGACAAATAGATCAAGAAATGGCTATTTCCCTATGGTGTACTTATGGAGTTTACTTATGGCAAATTCACAACAACATTAAATTGTTTCATACTTTTACATTACATCAACTACAAATCAACATCACTAGTAACAAACATTTACAACAATTACATCACATTTAAACGGACACAAAAATAATTGAAACATTTCAGGATTCACAAACAGTAGACAATGGGAAACACCTCTCGTTTACCTTTATTATTGCATTTCATTTATTCTATTCATATGCTTGCAGCAACAGCATATCTACATAGGCTTAACACATGATCAGTCATGGATGCACATACTTTACTTTTATCATTCACTCATACATGTGCATTCAAATGATGGGGTAAAACACATTACATTCTCTCTATGAATCACGAAACTGAAAATAGGGATTTTACTGTACTTTTAACATCATGATTCGATCACAATATACCATTAGGAATTACGTACAATAATAACATCATTACAACAGATTACAGCTGTCACTTTATGGGAAGGAACAACAATGCGAGACCGCTATATAGAAGTCAGCATATGTGGGACACAATCACAATATATACGTATATGTACATAACACGCATCACGCAACCACAAAGCACACATTTATATTTTATTCAGCACACAATAACAATGTAGTCAAATACAACAACACAATGAGGATTTCATAACTACACAGGCAGGTTAATAATATGATGACGTCATTAGAAGATTCAACCATACACATTACAGATTTACGACTGTACCGCCCCTTTCAGAACTTTAGCACTCAATACTACAATACAACATATACGTAAACAACAGTTTGGAACAGCATTATTAGGGCGATTTTAATGGGACGCATACAATATTTACATCTCGGCAATCACTTATATATACAATACTACAGATGACAGCCGGAAGTTATTCAGTATTAGTGCGATTTTAAAGGGACGCGTACAATATTGACATCTCGCCAATCACTTATTTATACAATACTACAGATGACAGCCGGAAGTTCTTCAGTATTATTGCGATTTTAAAGGGACGTGTACAATATTGACATCTCGCTAATCACTTATTTATACAATACTACAGATGACAGCCAGAAGTTATTCAGTATTAGTGCGATTTTAATGGGACGCCTACAATATTGACATATCGCCAATCACTTATATATACAATACTACAGATGGCAGCTGTTACTTTATCGTTTACAAACAATATTGCAGCAACATTGATCGATCACATTCTATGCACATTATACACAACTATGCACTTTCATTCATGTTAGCGTGGACGTGTGCTTTTTACTATAAGATCGCGTTTAATAAATATTTATTACGCATATGAACAAACATTACAAACATGCACTGTATTGTGATATTTGACACTTTCACATTGAGATTCATTGGGGGAAAACAACATTTCACCAAACACCTTAAAAAACGCCCACTTTGAAAGCATTCGCGCCGCTCACATACAAACAAGTGTATACAATTAGCAATCATTACAAACTCACTACCATTGGACTAATTGCACTATAAATCCCCCAAACAACATGGCCAAAGCGTCCATGGTGATCGACATTGTATCAATTCGCTTCTGTGTTTTTGCATACCTTGTTACTCCTTGCGCTGTGTTTGCTCTGCTGTTTGGCTTCGTGCTGCTAAGCTTGGCAAATATGGATGACGATGATATGGTAGACGCTGCTGGTGGTGCTATTGGCCAACTAGCGGTTGATAGAATCAGGCAGCCTCGGCGGCTCCAAGTGAGATGAAGGGGTCGTCTGGTTAGAGGTCCTCGTGTCTACAGGGTAAGACCCACCTTGGAAAACATGAGCGACTTCGAGGTTTATGACAAGTATCGGCTCAATCGCGAACAGCTCATTGGCCTTTACGATGTTCTTAAACCTCATCTGGAGCCACGTATAACAATAAGGACTGATGTCCCCGGCATCACTAAGATGCTAAGTTGTCTATACGTCCTGGCCTCCGGGAGTTTTCAATCAGGAGAGATGTACATGCATGGCCTGTCTCAAGGTACATTCTCTGGGGTGTTTGATAACTTTCTGGACGCCATGGTACGTATCAGTAAGCACTACATAGGATTCCCACAGAATGATGGTGATTGGAGGCGCCTGAAGCGGGAATTCTTTGCTATTGCTCAATTGCCCAATGTCTTGGGAGCCATTGATTGTACCCACATTGCGCTGCATGCTCCAATTGATGACTTGCCCTTCAGAAATCGCAAACATTTTCATAGCCTCAACGTGCAGTATGTTTGTGACGCACGGATGAGGATTATGCATGTGTGTGCAAATTTTGGGGGTGCTAGTCATGATGCCCGCATCCTCTCTCTGTCCACCCTGTGGCGGAAGTTTGAGGAAAGAGAAATGCCCCCTGGGTATCTCGTTAGTGAGTATTTGTGCACAACATGGTTAATTAGTTAGACAATTGCCACTGTAGTCTTAAACTGTTAGTGTAATGTGCATCTATAGGATGCAATTTAACCATTTATTTCTCTTTCCGCAAATGTCTAGTTTTAGTTCAATGCAGATATGTAGCATGTCTTACCTTAAATGCTCAGATCGAAAATGCATTTTAACCTTTTAGTTCGTATTTTACACAAGGTCTGGTTTATGCCAAATACGCATATGTAGCATTTTTTAGCTGAAATGGGAAGATAGCAAAATCAATTTAACCATGTCATTGTCTCTTTCCACAAATGTCTAGTTTTAGTTCAATGCAGATATGTAGCATGTCTTACCTTAAATGCTCAGATCGAAAATGCAATTTAACCTTTTAGTTCGTATTTTACACAAGGTCTGGTTTATGCCAAATACGCATATGTAGCATGTCTTAGCTGAAATGGGAAGCTAGCAAAATCAATTTAACCATGTCATTGTCTTTCCGCAAATGTCTAGTTTTAGTTCAATGCAGATATGTAGCATGTCTTACCTTAAATGCTCAGATTGAAAATGCAATTTAACCTTTTAGTTTGTATTTTACACAAGGTCTGGTTTATGCCAAATACGCATATGTAGCATGTCTTAGCTGAAATGGGAAGCTAGCAAAATCAATTTAACCATGTCATTGTCTCTTTCCGCAAATGTCTAGTTTTAGTTCAATGCAGATATGTAGCATGTCTTACCTTAAATGCTCAGATCGAAAATGCAATTTAACCTTTTAGTTTGTATTTTACACAAGGTCTGGTTTATGCCAAATACGCATATGTAGCATGTCTTAGCTGAAATGGGAAGATAGAGAATAAGATAGAACTAGATTATTCTTTTAAAATGTAAACATTTTTTAGTGGATTATCGTGTACAACAAAAATTTGTTTAATATTATTTAATTTTGTTCTGTTCATAATTTATAGGTGATTCTGGTTACATGAGCCGGCCTTGGCTCATTACACCGTTACGTAACCCTACTGATGAGGCTCAGGAGCGCTAGAATAGGGCGCACAAGAGAACCAGGGCTGTGGTCGAGAGAATGTTTGGGCTCCTCAAAATGAGATTCCAGTGCCTTGACAGGTCGGGAGGAGCCCTCCAGTACAGCCCTAGGAAGGTGGCTAAGATCGTTGTAGCCTGTAGCGTCCTGCATAATATTGCACAGCGGGCTGGGATGCTGCAGGCCGTCCAGGCACCCGACGCCTCCTCCTTGATGAGGAGGACGAGCCTGTTCTAGAGGGGCCATTCCGGGACGAGGGGCTCAATGTCAGAGCAGACATCATCAACCGCCACTTCAGACGGTAAATAATAGAAGTTAGATTGGAGTATTGTCAATAGATGTGAACTCTAGGGAAATGACAAGTAGAGAATTGTGCAACCATGTTAGGATTGTTCATCAAATGATAAAAAATTTGTTTCATTTATTAATATAGGTGATGCTCTGGTCATTGGGTCCTGTAGCGAGTCTTTGCCACCTGGTTTTTAAAGACAACATCAGCTGGTAAGTATAAATGTATGGACTGTGGCTGGCAGGAATTTTACACAAAAATACATCATATGGCATAAATTTTACAAAACTAGTATTTAGTTTACACATTACTTAAAATTTAAATACTCAGAAAGGGATCCTCTAGCATGACAATCCTCTAGCATGACTATGGTTCAAAGTTAGATTCAAAGTCACACATTAGAGGTTCGTTCTGCTCAATATGACTCATCTTCACACTTGATTGATAGAACATAACACAAGATGCTACACACGCTTAGTAAGCTAGTGACAGAAATTGATTCAGAAATGCGGGGTGGGAGAGGGGTACTTTTTCTGCCATTAGGGAGATGACTTCATCTAAAGACTGAAAGGGAAGAATTCGAAGACTGACAGTGAAGATTTCCCAGACTGACAGTGAAAAATACAAGATTGAAAGTGAAGAATACCAATGGGATCATGTCTGGCATTATCTTTCAAATCTGCTGATCTTGAAAACCATACAAAGACATGTTCACATGGTAAGTGCCAACTATTTGATGGAATAAGGCTGTGGAAGCATCCTATTGGAGACACTTAGATTATTTTTAAATTTGTAGATGGTATTTCAGTCATCTATTTTGTAAATGATGAATAAGACACCTATTGAAGATCAACTGTTTTCTCCAGAATTGACTTTCAAAGACCATGCATTATCCAGGTTGGTTTTCCAATGCATGCTAGTTAAGAATCACAGGAAGAATGTAAAATATTTTGAAAAGATACATGTCCTATATTAGAATATTTGTAGCTTACATACATTACCCATACTTTGTTCATAATTAGATATTTATGTATCACAATCAGACAAAGGAATACATATTATAGTTGATATAGAGGTATTTGAATGGACATGAAATATTACATTTATGTTCAGCATACATATATGTATTTTTGATTATTTAAATGTGATATACATTATTATGTATAATTAGAAATGCTGATATTTAAATGTAATTTTGATTACACAATATAATAGTGTATATTTTTTTGTTTTTAAAAAAAAATTTAATTCATAAATATCTTGATAAAATGTTGCACAAAGTTAGAGCATAGACACAAGATGATTGTAAATGTATTTTATTTTATGAATATTTTACAACGTGTGTATTAACTTTTTAAAATATTTTTTTTTACAGATTTTCATCTGATGACTTCCAGGATTATTATTTTTTTTGTTAAAAGAAAAATATTTAAAAAAAATAAAATGGTAATAATCAACATTTTATTATTAAATACCCTCTTTTGAACAGATTATAATAAATATCCATATAATCTGTCAATAAAAACAATTTGACTCCCATGACTGGTAGTTGTCTATTTGACAAGCACATGCATAATATCAAATTAGGCATCATGGGGTCCATCCGATAAAAATCGTCGCCCGCAAAAGCCGGCGACGCCAATATTTGCGCGGGTTTGGTATCACATATATGGCGTAACCTAGAAGTTACGCGCGTATATTTCTGCCGTCGCCCATAGTTTTTTGGGCTATAGGCAGGTATACCAAACCCGCGCAGTTTGGTATCCAATATGCAGCGTAAGGACTTGCGTTGCGAAAATGGAGAAAACTTACTCCATTTTCACCTCGCCACAAAAAGCAGCCGTAAGAAGCCTTACGCTGACTATTGGAGCCCCGTAACTCCCTAAACTGGCTGCTAAAATAAACCTAACACCTAACGCATGCGCAATGTCTATCTACCTGTCAACCGCGATCCCCCCCCCGAAATCCCTAATAAAGTTATTAACCCCTAAACCGCCGCTCCCGGACCCCGCCGCCATCTACATAAACTAACCCCCTACTGTGAGCCCCTAAAACCGCCGCCATCTACCTTATCTATCCCCTAATTAGAACCCCTTACACCGCTGTCATCTACCTTATCTATCCCCTAATCTGACCCCTTACACCGCCACCACCTATATAAAAATTATTAACCCCTAATCTAATCCCCCTATACCGCCGCCAGCTATATTAATATTATTAACCCCTAATGTAAGCCCCTTACACCGCCGCCATCTCTATTAAAATGATTAACCCCTTATTTAATCTACCTACCCCGCCGCCAGCTATATTATCTATATTAACCCTAAGTATATTATAGTTAATATAGGTATTACATTATATATATTAACTATATTAACCCTAATTATATTAGGGTTAATATAGTTAATATAGTTACTATAGTATTTATATTAACTATATTAACTCTATCTAACCCTAACACCCCTAACTAAATTTATGTTAAATTAATCTAATTCATTTATAAACTAAAATGTTCCTATTTAAATCTAAATACTTACCTATAAAATAAACCCTAAGATAGCTACAATATAATTAATAATTACATTGTAGCTATTTTAGGGTTAATATTTATTTTACAGGTAAATTGTTAATTATTTTAACTAGGTATAATAGCTATTAAATAGTTATTAACTATTTAATATCTACCTAGTTAAAATAATTACCCAATTACCTGTAAAATAAATCCTAACCTAAGTTACAAATACACCTACACTATCAATAAATTAAATAAACTACAAACATCTATCTAAAAATACAATTAAATTAACTAAACTAAATTACAAAAAAAAACAAACACTAAATTACAAAAAATAAAAAAAGATTACAAGATTTTTAAGCTAATTACACCTATTCTAAGCCCCCTAATAAAATAATAAACCCCCAAAATAATAAAAATTCCCTGCCCTATTCTAAATTAAACAAATTTCAAAGCTCTTTACCTTACCAGCCCTTAAAAGGGCCTTTTGTGGGGCATGCCCCAAAGAATTCAGCTCTTTTGCATACAAATACAATACCCCCCCCCATTACAACCCACCACCCACATACCCCTATTCTAAAACCACCCAAACCCCCCTTAAAAAAGCCTAACACTACCCCCCTGAAGATCTCCCTACCTTGTCTTCACCACACCGGGCCGAACTCCTGATCCGATCCGGGCGATGTCTTCCTCCAAGCGGCAAAGAAGAATTCTTCCTCCGGCGATGTCTTCCTCCAAGCGGCAAAGAAGAATTCTTCCTCCGGCGACGTCTTCCTCCAAGCGGCAGCAAAGTCTTCATTCTTCCGGCGGCATCTTCAATCTTCTTTCTTCGCTCCGCCGCTGCGGAGCATCCATCCCGGCCGACTACTGAACTTGGAATGAGGTACCTTTAAATGACGTCATCCAAGATGGCGTCCGCCGAATTCCGATTGGCTGATAGGATTCTATCAGCCAATCGGAATTAAGTTAAAAAAATCTGATTGGCTGATTGAATCAGCCAATCAGATTCAAGTTCAATCCGATTGGCTGATCCAATCAGCCAATCAGATTGAGCTCGCATTCTATTGGCTGTTCCGATCAGCCAATAGAATGCGAGCTCAATCTGATTGGCTGATTGGATCAGCCAATCGGATTGAACTTGAATCTGATTGGCTGATTCAATCAGCCAATCAGATTTTTTTAACTTAATTCCGATTGGCTGATAGAATCCTATCAGCCAATCAGAATTCGGCGGACGCCATCTTGGATGACGTCATTTAAAGGTACCTCATTCCAAGTTCAGTAGTCGGCCGGGATGGATGCTCCGCAGCGGCGGAGCGAAGAAAGAAGATTGAAGATGCCGCCGGAAGAATGAAGACTTTGCTGCCGCTTGGAGGAAGACGTCGCCGGAGGAAGAATTCTTCTTTGCCGCTTGGAGGAAGACATCGCCGGAGGAAGAATTCTTCTTTGCCGCTTGGAGGAAGACATCGCCCGGATCGGATCAGGAGTTCGGCCCGGTGTGGTGAAGACAAGGTAGGGAGATCTTCAGGGGGGTAGTGTTAGGCTTTTTTAAGGGGGGTTTGGGTGGTTTTAGAATAGGGGTATGTGGGTGGTGGGTTGTAATGGGGGGGGGGTATTGTATTTGTATGCAAAAGAGCTGAATTCTTTGGGGCATGCCCCACAAAAGGCCCTTTTAAGGGCTGGTAAGGTAAAGAGCTTTGAAATTTGTTTAATTTAGAATAGGGCAGGGAATTTTTTTTATTTTGGGGGTTTATTATTTTATTAGGGGGCTTAGAATAGGTGTAATTAGCTTAAAAATCTTGTAATCTTTTTTTATTTTTTGTAATTTAGTGTTTGTTTTTTTTTTGTAATTTAGTTTAGTTAATTTAATTGTATTTTTAGATAGATGTTTGTAGTTTATTTAATTTATTGATAGTGTAGGTGTATTTGTAACTTAGGTTAGGATTTATTTTACAGGTAATTGGGTAATTATTTTAACTAGGTAGATATTAAATAGTTAATAACTATTTAATAGCTATTATACCTAGTTAAAATAATTAACAATTTACCTGTAAAATAAATATTAACCCTAAAATAGCTACAATGTAATTATAAATTATATTGTAGCTATCTTAGGGTTTATTTTATAGGTAAGTATTTAGATTTAAATAGGAACATTTTAGTTTATAAATGAATTAGATTAATTTAATATAAATTTAGTTAGGGGTGTTAGGGTTAGATAGAGTTAATATAGTTAATATAAATACTATAGTAACTATATTAACTATATTAACCCTAATATAATTAGGGTTAATATAGTTAATATATATAATGTAATACCTATATTAACTATAATATACTTAGGGTTAACATAGATAATATAGCTGGCGGCGGGGTAGGTAGATTAAATTAGGGGTTAATCATTTTAATAGAGATGGCGGCAGTGTAAGGGGCTTACATTAGGGGTTAATAATTTTAATATAGATGGCGGCGGTGTTAGGGGCTCACTTTAGGGGGTTATAGATATAATATAGCTGGCGGCGGGGTACGGGAGCGGCGGTTTAGGGGTTAATAACTTTATTAGGTTGCGGCGGGGTACGGGAGCGGCGGTTTAGGGGTTAATAGCTTTTTTATTGTTAGGATAGTGAGGGGGGATAGCGGATAGAGGGTTATACGCGTCGAGCTATGTTAGGGAGGCGTGTTAGACTTGTCGGGCTATGTTAGGGAGGCGTGTTAGACAGTGCGGGTGTTTTAGACTTTAGTCAGGTTTTATAGGCGCCGGCAGTTTCTAACGTGCCGCAAGTCACTGGCGACGCCAGAAATTTGTACTTGCGCAGATTTCTGGACATCGCTGGTTTGTCAGACTTACGGCACGTTAGCATCTGACGGCGACTTATATGGGATAGCTCGAGTTGCGAGCTGAAACTGCGGGCGACGCCGGTTCCCTCGCTTGCGCCGCAAACTGCGATCTATATCGGATCGCGCCCCATGTATTGCATTAATTTTAGAAAATCCACTGATTCAGAGAATATTAAAGTCAACTAGCTTTTTTAAATTAATTGGGGAGTGAAATCCATCGATGCTTTTATTGTGTAATTTTTAGATGTTAATTTGTAAAAATATTTTCGGATATGTAGTCAGAATTTGACATAAATTTATTTTTTTCACTTTTAAGAAGGGAAAGTGGTTCACTTACATTAAAGTGACAGTGTTGTTGAATGTAAAATTTCTTTTATAAGATCTTGTATCTTCCTTAGGTATCTAAAAACATAATTTTAATAAATTTATCTTTAAAAAAAATAAAATGGTAGGTCAGTTAACTTCATATTTTGCACAAGCTAGTTATTGGATGCCATGTTAATTGATTTTATGTTCTAGTGGAGTCATTTAAAGGGTCATTTAACTATAGTTATTAATATTATGTAATTTTTAAAATCTTACCTCTTGGTTAGACATCACATATCTATATATATTTTCATTCCCCTTTAGTTTATTTCTACAATGTTAAATCAACATTCCGAATGTTTTGGTCCTTAAAGGGACATTCCGAAAATATATTGTGTATTGAATTTTAAACAATCCTAAATAATTTTTAACATATTTCTAATGTACTATTTAATTACATTCAGTCTTTAAATATACTTAGAAAAAGATATATCAATGCACATGTCTTAGACAATAACATAAGGCATCTATGTGCAACCAACAATCAGCATCAAAATAGCCTATGTAGATATGTATTTAATCCAAGAATATATATAATTAAAATCTAATGATCGAATAACAAAAAATATTAAGTTGTTAAAATATTATATTATTCTCCAAAATGCGTAAATAACATATAGCTTAATGTCCCTCTAAGCTGAAGACTGCAAAATACAGCCATTACAATATATATTTCATTCAGTGTGTAAAACAATCCAGAAGTTAATCTAAATATGCTTTAGTCATATGTTATACTAATTTTGCCAAAGGAAGGTGCCTAGGTTTATGATATTTCAAGCATTATTGCGAAATGTCTCCTTAAAGGGACATGAACTCAAAATATACTTAAAGGGAGACTGTTCAAAAATTAATTATTTATACATTCTGAACGAGTATTCAATTTTAAGCAACTTTATAATTGACTCATATTATCAATGTTCCTCGTTATGTTGCTATCATTACTTGAAAAATAAGGCATTAAATTGATAATTTATTTGCTTCAGTACTCTGGACAGAACTTTTTTTTTGGGTGGATTAATTTATCCAACAATCATCAAGGACAACCCAGGTTGTTCGCAAAAAATTGTCCGTAATATAAAATATCATTTTTGATTTGCCAAGAAAGATACCAAGATAATTATTAACATTTGAGAATCGGATTAAATTATAAAGTTGCTTAAAATTTCATGCTCAATCTGAATCACGAACGCTAAATTTTTTTGTACAGTGTCCCTTTAAGAGTTTTAAAGAGTGTATTTACTTCTCTTATCTTATTATCTTGACATACTTTGCTTTAAAAGCATATCGAGATAGGCTCAGTAGATGAAGATTGGTGGATGCTCAGAGATGCCTTATGTGATTGGCTCAACCATGTGCATTTAAATTTTTTCTGTTGAGGATATCTAAATACAAAGATAAATTGAGTTGCATTTTAAAGTCTAAACATTTTTTATCTCTACAGATCATTTGATACAATTGTTTGGTTGTAATGTCTCTTTAAAAATAAAGACGCCATTGCACAATAACATATATGAGCAGTTCAGACAAATACAAGCTCGAGGTTTATTTACTAATAACAAACAAACCTGTAGTTTAACATCTATAAACAGATTATCCAAGTTACGGACATTATAACCTGAAATTGAACATTCAGAAATGTTGCGTGGGAAACGTATCTTGAAACACCAGATTTGCATCTTTAAATATTCTAGTCTAATGTCACGCAATAGCACACAATCAATGTGCATTATAAATACATTTAATAGAGCAATGTTAATACTTCACAATAAGTCACAAAATTGATTTTATGAACAATAAAGACATACAATAATAAATGTGTATTAATCCAACGTATTTGTATTAAAGAAACAGACCGTTATTAAACCGAGAAATGTCTACAACATTTAATAATGTGACAGTATTAGATTTTAACGAGAATTTAAACATTAATATTTAATGGATCACGTATATTAAATCTGCGTCACACATATCCGCATGACAGGCCCATGAGTTACAAATAAGTCTACATGAAAAATGAAGTAACAGCACCACCAGGAGGTATGTGTATGGAAGTTACTAAGATATGAAACATTAAGGAATGGCCAATCAGAGTTCATCACACAAACACAACTTGAGTCAGGATGGTCTCACAGACATTCTAACAATATTTCAAACTTTTATCCAATCAGATGTACAGATAACTTGTCCCATGGTGCATCTAATGTTTACTTCACCATATAAAAGTCCATTACACATTGCCATCTTTGTCAGTTCTCTAATGCCTGCAGGCGTACAGTATATATATATATATATATATATATATATATATATATATATATATATATATATATATATATATATATATAATTATAATTATATTATCAGAAAACCCAGCAGGCATGAAACCTCCCAGGTTTACCAAGCAGGAGAGTGCTGCACTGGTCCACGCCGTCCAGGACTTTTATCCCCAGCTGTTTGGGAACAAGAGGAGGTCGACAGATGCGCATGTTAAGAAGGCCCTCTGGGAGTCTATCACCAATGCGGTTCAATTGGTGTGTGGCGTCCAGAGGAGCCAGGATCAGATCATGCGGAGATTCGGAGATATGAGGTTGTGCTTGACCAAAAAAGTCGACCTCATAATGGAGTGGGTACAAGCCCGTAAAAGAGGGGGCAAAAGAAAGGCCCTGCGGAAACTCTACCTACTCCCTTATGAGGTGACTTTATGCGAGCTCCTCAGTCTCCGGGTCCCCAAAAGATTTCGATCCTCTCCATCCTCGGCCTCCTCTTCTTCCCTCCCAGCTGCTGGATCTGAAAGTCCTGACCTGGGGGCCAGGGCAGTTGCTTCTCCGTCCGGTGGCCTGGGAGGAGTGGACAGAGAATCTGAATCAAATCTTAATATATTATATGAAGTTGGATAGTTACCTGGTTCAGATTCTCTGTCCGCTCCTCCCAGGCCACCGGACGGAGAAGCAGCTGCCCTGGTAGAATTGCGCACACACGTGAACATGGGTTTGCTGTAAGTGGCATTGCTTTACACATGTTGGTCAAATGACGGATGCGTAATTCCGCTTGGAATCATTGCGCAATGATCCCGAAAAATAGAATTCCGCACACACGTGAACATGGGTTTGCTGTAAGTGGCATTGCTTTACACATGTTGGTCAAATGACGGATGCGTAATTCCGCTTGGAATCATTGCGCAATGATCCCGAAAAATAGAATTGCGCACACACGTGAACATGGGTGTGCTGTAAGTGGCATCGCTTTACACATGTTGGTCAAAATGAAATGTGAATTATTATATATGTGAAGAATACAGTATTCTTATTTTCAATATTATACATAATAAAAAAGATACTAGCAGAATCAAAATAAATAATAAACTATGTCCATCAATTGATGAGAATGAAATAACACAAAAAATTAATTAAAGCTACAGTCAACAACATAACTGATTGAAAATAAGACTACAGGATATATTTATGATGAAATTAATTGATGAAACAATTAACTCATGGGACTACCAAAAGATTAATAGTTTTTAATTGATTTGGTAATAATGTAAAGTTTTTAAACATGGCATGATTTGTATTAATGATATCCAATCCTCATTTAATATATTACAGATCTGGATGTTGGTGCTGGAACCTAAAGCCAGGGCTTGTCACAGTATTGTATGTCTCATTTTAATTTACATTTGTCTTAGAAACATGGACAGAACATTACATAAAAAATCCACATTGTTCAATATTTATATGGATCCTCAAAATGGATTTTTAAAAGATTTACAAATAAGAATAAAAAACAAACAAACATAGGATTACATTGTAATACTAATCTGAAATTTGTTCAATTTTAAGATATCCCATCTATTCTTGATATCTTCATTTTAATGTAAGATTCTTTGAATGTCCAATTTATATTCTTCCCCTGTGTATTGCTTAATCTTATTTGGATACATTTTGACAACATTCACACACTTTTGCATATGTTTTGAGTTTTAAAATATAGATTACATATTTTTAATTGATCACGTCATTTAAGGGACATGCCAACTAAATTTTACATTGAATGATTTCGACACGTGATTTTATTGTTTTGTATAAACATTTTATTAGCTAAATTGGTTCAGTCTATTGTTTTAGTTATTCTAAAAACATATTGAGTTTGGTTTAGGTTAAGCAATGCATTACTGGTATTATCCAGCTGTTTTTTTATGCATAAATTGGCCTTTTTTCATAAGTTAAAATCATGTGTTCAGATAACAGTAGTACATAGTTTCAAAAAGTATACAATTACACATTTTGAGCTTCATGTCCCTTTAAGAGAGGATAATTAAAGATTTTTGAGGATATCCTTAACTAACATATTAGATTGTAATTGCATGCTCCATCCCATTCATTACATCAACATATGGAGTAGAGAATTCATTAACAGCGACATTGTCAAATCAATATATTTTTATATTAAAGGGACACTGAGCTAAAATTATTACTGTTGTCATTCAGATAGAGCATGCAATATTAATCAAAATTTAAATATAATACTATAATCATATTTTAAATATTCTATTGATAAATGTATTTTAAAATCAAGAATGTACGTTTATCTGCAGCTCCATTTTGGTTGACCAACCTGGGTTGTTATTGATGATTGGTGGATACCTTCAACAAACAATATTTATTGAATACAATATTGCTTATCTGCCTTTAAGATTAAAATGTTGCAAAATAAATATTATAATAGGAGTCAATGTTAAATAAGTTGTAACAGTTTGAACAGTGAAATCACTGATTGAAATAAATCATGTCAGTGTCCCTTTAATAAACAATAGATTCATTAATCCTTACATTCTTTGGATTAAACAATATTGATATATAATTCACATATTCACTGTTGGAGTTACTTTATAGATATAAGCATACTCTAACAGCACCATGATTACATATTTGTACAAATCAATTTGGTTTGGTATTGTGATCAATATGTGTTGTGTCCTAAACAATATTACTGTACATTGCACAAATGGCTCGATGTGCCACATGTCTTTGTTTATATTTATCAACAGCTGTTATTCAAAATGTGGTTTGTGTGTATTCTTTTAAGAACATTGATCAATGGGTATATTTAGATATGCAATAGCATCGTATGAGATGAGTTTGATGTCTAATATAGTCAGAAATTAAACATATGTTAAATACATAATTTTTTACATAATCCCCTTGATTCAATCAAGCATTTTTTATTCTAATGACTGCTCTATTCTTCACATTTTCAAGTTGATTATTCTTATAAATCGATACAGATGTGATTTAGTGCTATCCAAAATGTGTTCACTAATATATATCTATATCATTCATAGAGAGAGTTGTTGTGGGGAGCCCAGAGGGATCCAGCACTGACACTGAGCTGCCTTTGCAGTCTTCTGGTAAGTCCATTGACTCATTTATATGTCATTGAAGGTGTATTGGTAATCAATATTATGAGCATGATTCTGATGAAGCATTACATTTGAAACAAACATATAATTTACTCCTCTGATTATATATCAATTTTAGTTTAATATTGAAAGATTAAGAATTACAATTTTCTTAGTCTACACCTTTGTTATTCAGAAGATGTATAGCATATGTTTGTTTACATTTTCAATTTTGACAACAATCATCAAGTGATACACACATGAGAAATCTTAAATGTTCAATGTACTATGCTTTTATGATTTTTAAAATAATACAAACAATAAATCGAAAATCTGAATCATTGAGAATAACAAATCTAATGTCATTTGTATGCTCCATCAAAATGATGTAAATCATAACTTTGGGTGTGTATATCTTTAATGCAACATTGATGTGTGTCTTTGAGCAACAGTAACATATGTTATAATATCTGATCTTAACGTGTACACAACATGTTATGTTTTACAGAGATTGATTTAACATGTGGGACGGAGGAGGAAGAGGCTCCCTTGGAGTCTGATGGTATGTGAAATATATCTAACATGTATCCAACATGTTTTTTTATTGGAAATCATTTTATTGAAGACATTCAAAGTCTACAGCTTTTGCACTTTAAAAAGGAATATTATTTTTCTGTTCAAATACACTACTGCCCCCTTTCTATATCAGGCAGCATGAAAATATGCTTGGATTATTCTTTATTTTTTTTGGATTTCTAATTCATGCCATCATGATGTCACATGCATATTACAGGCCAAACCACAATCATAATTTTATAATTGTACAGACAGTCATTGCTATTCATCTGAGTGCCTATATGTATACCATATCCTCATGTCATCATTGTTTAGAAATTCAAACACACTTCTAAGTATATTGCAAACATAATCAAGTTGAAATGCGTTGATTTGATTTCATGATGTATGAGATGTTAATATATTTTTATTATTTATTTCAGATGGATCCTCCACTTCTGGTCATCATTTTTCCGCCCCTGCCCAGTCCCCTGCCCAGACCCCTGCCCAGTCCCCTGCCCAGGCCCAGGCCACTGCCCAGTCCCCTGCCCAGGCCCCTGCCCAGTCCCCTGCCCCTCCACAGACCCAAGACCCTCCCGGCCCTTCACATTTTTCCTGTCCTGTCCCTCCCAAAAACGCCCCTTTGTTCCCCTTCACCGCTCTCCCCGTCTTTTGGCCCGTACAGCTACCCCAGCTGCCCAGCCCCCAACTCACCACTCCCCAGCTGTACGGCCTACCCCAGAGCAGCAGCCCATCCCTCCCCAACCCAATCCCATCCCTCCCCAACCCAATCCTATCCCTCCCCAACCCAATCCCATCCCTCCCCCCTGTCTCAACCTTCATTGTCCTGGGTGTCGGATTGTCCTTCCCAGGCACAGCTGTAAGTATCATTCAAAATCAACATTATAAGATACTTAAAGGTACACTGAAGGCAAATTGTTTCTATTGTGATTCAAATAGAGCATGCAATGTTAATCAAATTTATAATTTACTACTCTTATCAATTATTCTTCATTCTCTTGCTATCTTTATTGAAACAAAGAAATGCCTATAATTATTTTGAAAACAAAAAAAAGTCTGGACATCATTTCTTTATTGTTGGATGAATGTATCCATCAATCAGCAGGGACAACCAAGGTTGATAACCAAAAATGGCCTGCCCTATAAACTTACATTCTTGCATTTAAAATATAGCTATAGAATTCTAACATTTCAAGAATAGGAGTAAATTAAAAAATTGTTTTAAATGTCATGCTCTATCTGAATCAGTAAATAAAATATTTTGGTTTAGTGTCCCTTTAATTTGATATCACTACATATACCAATCACCACTACTTGGATCCAACAATTTATGTACAAATGTTCATACATTATCTCTTGTATAACCCAGTGGGAATGTAATTTCTTCTGGTTGCTATGTTCACACAGCTTGGCCTCAACGCCAAAATGTTTAAGGATAGGTGTGCCTACCACAGTATAACTAAAATATTTAAATTGCTAATGTAAGTACAATGTAAATCCTTTTACAAGATTTTATACACTCAAGCTGTAAAAGTGGATCATCGAAAACCAATTAAAGGGGACAACATGTTTGAGTAAACTGTCCCTTTAATGGTTTAGGTCTGTGAATAACATATTTAATGTGTAAATAATCAATTTCAACAAATTAATTTAAAGAATGATTTGTCTTTATGATGACAATGTATCTTTGCTTATTTTTTATTCTGTTGTGTAATTATCATTAATATTTTATTTATTCTTTATTTTAGGCTGTGACTCAACATGGCTCATGCTAGAAGGTCTAGCACGCGTAGAGCAGGCCGTGTTGAGGAATGCAGCTGTCCTGAGAGGGATGAACGACACCATGCATGCCCAGCTACAGGTTCAGCATTTGACTCTCCATCAGATGATGCGTTTCAATTCAATGCTTGAATCTCTAGCTGGACAGGCACAGGACGATTAAGGGAATGACCAATAAGTGGAGGATCTGGAGATGCTCCAAGGGCGCAGATAAGAATCGTCCGTCCACATGTTGATTTTCTGTTTTTTATGGTTGCCATTTGGCCTTTTTTTATTATTGTTGTGCCTGTTGCACTCTTTTACCTTGTCAAATGGATCCAATGGGGCTATGCTGGCCCTTGGCAACTCTCTTCATGGACTGTGATGCACTCTTTTACCTTGTCAAATGGCTCCAATGGGGCTATGCTGGCCCTTGGCAACTCTCTTCATGGACTGTGATGCACTCTTATACCTTGTCAAATGGCTCTAATGGGGCTATGCTGGCCCTTGGCAACTCTCTTCATGGACTGTGATGCACTCTTTTACCTTGTCAAATGGCTCCAATGGGGCTATGCTGGCCCTTGGCAACTCTCTTCATGGACTGTGATGCACTCTTTTACCTTGTCAAATGGCTCCAATGGGGCTATGCTGGCCCTTGGCAACTCTCTTCATGGACTGTGATGCGCTCTTTTACCTTGTCATATGGCTCCAATGGGGCTATGCTGGCCCTTGGCAACTCTCTTCATGGACTGTGATGCACTCTTTTACCTTGTCAAATGGCTCCAATGGGGCTATGCTGGCCCTTGGCAACTCTCTTCATGGACTGTGATGCACTATTTTACCTTGTCATATGGCTCCAATGGGGCTATGCTGGCCCTTGGCAACTCTCTTCATGGACTGTGATGCACTCTTTTACCTTGTCAAATGGCTCCAATGGGACTATGCTGGCCCTTGGCAACTCTCTTCATGGACTGTGATGCACTCTTTTACCTTGTCAAATGGCTCCAATGGGGCTATGCTGGCCCTTGGCAACTCTCTTCATGGACTGTGATGCACTCTTTTACCTTGTCAAATGGCTCCAATGGGGCTATGCTGGCCCTTGGCAACTCTCTTCATGGACTGTGATGCACTCTTTTACCTTGTCAAATGGCTCCAATGGGGCTATGCTGGCCCTTGGCAACTCTCTTCATGGACTGTGATGCACTCTTTTACCTTGTCAAATGGCTCCAATGGGGCTATTCTGGCCCTTGGCAACTCTCTTCATGGACTGTGATGCACTCCTTTACCTTGTCAAATGGCTCCAATGGGGCTATGCTGGCCCTTGGCAACTCTCTTCATGGACTGTGATGCACTCTTTTACCTTGTCAAATGGCTCCAATGGGGCTATGCTGGCCCTTGGCAACTCTCTTCATGGACTGTGATGCACTCTTTTACCTTGTCAAATGGCTCCAATGGGGCTGTGCTGGCCCTTGACAACTCTCTTCATGGACTGTGATGCACTCTTTTACCTTGTCAAATGGCTCAAATTTTCCGGATCTTTAAAAGATTATTTATAAATGTTGTTGATGTTTTCTGACATACTAATAAAAGACATGTCATTCCACGATTCTTTGTCCTCTTTATTCATGTCATTGATTGAAATCTCTAGTTTATCTGGTTAATCCTTAAAGGGACCTTACCAAAAATAATGGTGTTTCCTGAATCATATATGTAATACAATTGTAAATGACTTTAAGATTTACATCTCCAATTTAATTTTATTATTTGTCTTTATATATTTTTCTTAAAGCTTTATCATTGCATGATTATGATTAGCATAGTAATTTTTTTAGATATGTATATATAGATTGTTATTTTTGTATATATATATGTATATTGCAAATTTCACATCCATGTGTTTATTTATAAACTCTGTGTGAATTGATGCACCTTTAACAAATGATCCCAGGATTGATACAATGAGATAATCCCTGTAAAGTGTTAATTTTATTGAAATAGTATTCTCTCTGTGTATCCTCTTTATTTTTTTTTATTTCATGTCCCTTTAAGTGATGCTGACCACAATTGTTAATGAATGGATTTCCATTTCTAAAGCGTTTTTGTCCTTTTTACATGAGCAAGGACATATAATCTTATTAATAAACAATCTTATTGTAATGTTGACAGCACATGTATTTAAATTTCAATTCTATCTTATTGTAGTAGTGTAACCAAATCAATCTGTGTGTAATGCGCATATTTTAGATGAGGAATATCTTTATCTAAATATTTTTACAAAATACTTCTCCTCCCATATATGGCTAGAGGTAGGCTGACCATATTTCAACTTGAATAAGTGACACGTTTGATCAATACATGTGTCATTATTGTTATTCCAAAACAATCTAAACATATCTTAAAACATCAATGGCATATGTATTTCTCATGTGTATATTTTAAATGTTAAAGATATACACCATAGCTATAGTTAAAGGGACAGTCAAGTCCAAAAAGATGATTCATGATTTAAATAGGGCATGCGAGTTTAACCAACTTCCTAATTAGCTTTTATTCAACATTTAGCTTTGTTCTCTTGTTATTGTTATTTGAAAGGTAAACAGAGGAGGTTCATATGCTAAGTTCTTCGACCTTGAAGACTGCCTCTAATGTTTTAAAAATATTGACTACTATAAGGCATTAGTTCACATGTTTCATATAGATAACATTGAGATCATGCACGTAAAGTGACCTAGGAGTGAGCATTGATTGGCTAAACTGCATGTCTGTCAAAAGAACCTAAATAATGGGGCAGTCAGCAGAAGCTTAGATACAAGATAATAACAGAAGTAAAATGTATATTAATATATAACTGTGTTTGTTGTTCAAAAATGAGTAATGTGTAATAAAGGGATTAGCTATATTTTTGAAAATTCAATTTCTGGGGTTGACTGTCCCTTTAACATATAATATCTAACACATCCCTATTTTACTAATGCATCTCCTAGCATTAATTTTCTTTTAAAGAGACAGGAAACACAATAATCCAAATATTTTCATTTATTGTAACAATATATTTCAAATTGCAATGTCGTACATAATCGTGTAACCAATATTGATTTAATTTGTACTTAAAACATGCTGCTTGCTAAATAGTTTAGTTATAAATCCTCTGCTTCTAATGAAATATCTCCTTATTTTTGATAATGTATTCTATTTTATAGATCACAGTATTTCGTTATCTATCGTGACATTCCTAGATAGCAATATAGACACATACTAGTTACTAAAATATAAATATGTTTCTTATTGATATGCCAAGCTATCAACTGAGTCCTTGTATTGGCTGCGGTTTTTCAGCGATCTCGGATGCGCCATGTTGCTTAAGACATCACCTGCCAGGCTGTCTAATGATTCCTTGTATTGGCTGACGTTTTTACGCGATCAAGGATGCGCCTTTTATTGGATGGCGTTTTTACGCGATCAAGGATGCGCCTTTTATTGGATGGCATTTTTACGCAATCAAGGATGCGCCTTTTATTGGATTGCGTTTTTACGTGATCAAGGATGCGCCTTTTATTGGATGGCGTTTTTACGCGATCAAGGATGCGCCTTTTATTGGATT
Organism: Bombina bombina; assembly: GCF_027579735.1. NCBI lineage: Eukaryota > Metazoa > Chordata > Amphibia > Anura > Bombinatoridae > Bombina > Bombina bombina. The sequence goes on from NC_069504.1 coordinate 352,244,237, forward strand.
GCGTTCTTACGTGATCAAGGATGCGCCATGTTAATCACATGCAAAGGTGTAAAAAACGTCTGATTGTATTATGTAGTCCCGCAATATTTGTTTGGGCACGTTACACATGTTTGTGAATGAGAAGACAAGTTTAAAACCATGGCGAATATGGATTGTGTGCATCATGTAACATTGTTGACCCATAGCTGATAAAGAACACAACATTGTCTTTTGCTGGATGTCTGGTTGAATAAACGAATGAAAGCAAAATGTTTTCATGCATAAGATATTTCGAGGCAAGTGCAAATCTCTAAATATAGTCCATCTTGTTTAATATGTTTGTCAACAATATGTTCCTTTTTATGAAAAATGACTGTGTTGTGTTTAATTTTAAAGATATCGAATTCATAAATATGCGCTATTGTATTAGAATAAAGTAATCAATATGCATTTATCTTTATCATATTCTAAATATATGATGCAGACTTCTTCTAAATGTTATTTCGTTGTATATTTTATTAAAGGTTCATTAGACTCTCACATTAAAAACCAAACTATTTTATTTTGTCTCTAGTTACATAGTCCATTGTTTACCAAATACATGTCTACTTTTGCTTATGTTCAAATAAAATGTAAGTAATTTTCAGACTCCTCGCCAAGCCTCAAAGTTTCATGTGAGTACCATCTCCAGCTTTCTCCTGTTTGTGTAAAGGGTCTTTTCATATGTTAATGATGGGGTATTGTCTTGTTTTATGGTTGTAATGGGGTTTCCATCTATATTTTCAATAGAGATAACCCGATTTGCTTTGAATGTGTTTAAAGCTTTTTAATATTGATTTTGATATCAGTATATGTTAATCTTGTTGTTTCTAGTAGTGTCTATTACATGCAGTTCTGTTAAAAAGATTGTATACTGTCCCTTTAATGCAAATGTTGATTTTTGTATCATGTATGAGTTCCACATTGGTTAATCTCCAAATATATTATTGTTAGCATATATTTTTTTTGTCACTCCTAAAAGGACTTTAAACCATATTAATTGTTAAAACAAATGTCTTTCTAAAAACAAACAAACACAATAATGTCTCTTTAAGAAAATAGACTTTATTTAACACGTCAATAGAAATCTTTTTGCAATATTTCTTGTTTGAACAAGTACATGTAGATATACCAACAATCACCAAATATTATATGTTAGCATATGTAATTTTTTTAAAGGGACAGTCTAGAAAACAAATAATGTTTTGCATTATTAAAAAAGCAAATTTTGTAATATCAATGATATCAAAGGTTTCTCACCAATTAATCATTTTTCTGTGGTTATTTTTATTTGCTAGCTAAACCTATGAGGTTCGTGTGCTCATTTCTTAGAGCTTGAAGAGTGCATGTAATCAGAATGCAATTTGACCACTAGAGGGCATTTTGAGAGCATTTGTATATATAAAACCTTGAGCCCATACAGCATATTTACCATGTATTGATCATTGATTGTCTAAAATGTTGTTATGTCAGAACAACAAATAAGTGGTCATTTTTCATAGGCATAGATACAAGGGTAAGCACATAAGTCACACGTATTTCTCCATGTTTTTTTGTTTCAAACTTGATAATGCGTAATACAGTGTTTTCTTTGTAATCAATAATGTTCTGACTGTCCCTTTAAGCTGTGTTATTGGCATTCAAACAGTAATATGCCATCATGGATAATTGTAATGGTAATTTTGTTTGAGATTAGGGAAACAGTTTGGACATCACATCACAGAAACCAATCAATATCATGAACAAGGATAGGTATGTGATGATGTGGTGTCCACACACTTATAACCCACACTCTGCAAACAATCTGCCTCCATGGACCCGGGCCCATAGAAGTAGATTATATACAGAGTGTGGTCCACAAGTGTATGAAAACCACATCATCACATACCTATCCATTACACATTAAATAAAAACCAAATAAACATGACAAAAAATACTTACTTCCTCTTCCTTCCCCTCTTCCCACGAGGCTGAGGCTCTGGGAGGGGCAACTGCCGCCTCTGACGAGTTCTCATTGGAGATGTTGTGGGAAGAGTGGAAGGAAGAGTACTGGGACGACCAAGGTGAGGAGGAGGAGATGGCCCAGCAGGAGGAGATGGCCCGGCAGGAGCAGATGGGCCGGCAGGAGTAGATGGCCCGGCAGGAACAGATGGCCCGGCAGGAGCAGATGGCCCGGCAGGAGCAGATGGACCGGCAGGAGCAGATGGACCGGCAGGAGGCCCAGCAGATGGCGGCCCAGGAGCAGGAGGCCCAGCAGACGGCGGCCCAGGAGCAGGAGGCCCAGCAGGAGGCAGACCAGCAGGAGGCAGACCAGCAGGAGGCAGACCAGCATGCGCCTCCCGGAAGAAATTAAACATCTCTTGTTGGAGTAGAAAACTTTTGTTTTGGCCTTCTTCTATTCGAGTAAGGAGGTGTATGATTTGGGTTTGGCCTTCTCGAATGCCACTGAGCTCTTCAATAATTCTACTTCTGCCTTCTATATTTTGGATCCGGGAGGTACGCATCTGGTCAATGTAGTCTAGTAGAACCCGCACCTCAGCTATTTCCTCTTGTTGTGCACGGCGGGGTGCCCGTGCATGGCGGCCTGCTGGTGCACGGCGGCCTGCTGGTGCTTGAGGGGCCTCTTCCTCTGCTTCCGGGGCCTCTTCGTCAAGGGGGGCCTCTTCCTCAAGGGGGGCCTCTTCCTCAAGGGGGGCCTCTTCTCTCCGAGGTGGAGATTCATCCCCACCACTCTCATACCGGGGAAAAGGAGGAGCCTGTAGTTGCTGTGCTGCCTCCTCCCCAGACTCTGTATATTTGAAAAAGAAAGAAATGTATATATTAGCATATTTCCAAATAAAGCTTTAAATTATTTAGCTTACGATACAATTACAAATGCAGCCTCATTAATCCACTTTGAAATCTAACAATCAATACAATTTCCGCATTTTCAAAACCGTGTTTGTGATATCTCTGGTCAATCTGAATGTTTTAGCGTTTGTTTTCAGTCTGTTTAAATGCACACCTAACCTATAGCCTAGATACTAATGTAACTGCAAAGTAATTGTGAATGCGTTTGCGTAATAATGTGTTAAACAGCGTAATAGCATTAATCTTATCCTTAACCCCTTAATGACAACTGACGTACCAGGTACGTCATGCATTAACAAGCAGTTAATGACAATGGACGTACCTGGTACGTCAGTTGTCTAACAGAGTGCTGGAAGTGATCACAATCACTTCCAGCAGCTCTGAGGGTATTGCAGTGATGCCTCGATATGGAGGCATTCTGCAATACCCCTTTACAAGACTCCGATGCAGAGAGAGCCACTCTGTGGCCCTCTCTGCACCGGTAGTGATGGTGCCGATGGTGCCTTTGACCGGTGGGAGGAGGGAGCGTGTGCGCACGTGTGCACGATGCGCGCGTGCACGTGGGCGCGCATGCACGTGCACATGCGCACATTAGCCACACTGACACCAATGAAAAAGTAAGGGGAAAAAAAGTTATATTATTTTTTTTACATTTAAAAGGATCTGTGAGGGGGAGGGGGTGGGGGTATTGTGGGGGGGCTGCTACACTACAGAAATAAATAAGCACAAATAAAAGTTATAAATAAAATTAAAATAAGTTTGGTTTGTTGGGCCAAACTGGGTACTGGCAGACAGCTGCCAGTACCCAAGATGGCGGTAATTAGGTAGGGAAGAGGGTTAGAGAGCTGGAGGGGGGGATCAGGGAGGTTGGTGCTAAGGCAGGGGTCCATCACAACTAAAATATTTTATAATTTTTATTTAAAAAAACAAAAAACTTTTATTTAGTACTGGCAGACTTTCTGCCAGTACTTAAGATGGCGGTAACAATTGTGGGGTGGGGGAGGGAAGAGAGCTGTTTGGGAGGGATCAGGGGGTGGGATGTGTCAGGTGGGAGGCTGATCTCTAAAATTAACCCTGCAAGCTCCCTACAAGCTACCTAATTTAACCCCTTCACTGCTGGGCATAATTCACGTGTGGTGCGCAGCAGCATTTAGCGGCCTTCTAATTACCAAAAAGCAACGCCAAAGCCATATAAATCTGCTATTTCTGAACAAAGGGGATCCCAGAGAAGCTTTTACAACAATTTCTGCCATAATTGCACAAGCTGTTTGTAAATAATTTCAGTGAGAAACCTAAAATTGTGAAAAATGTAAAAAAAAATTTTTTATTTGCTCGCATTTGGCGGTGAAATGGTGGCATAAAATATACCAAAATGGGCCTAGATCAATACTTGGGGTTGTCTACTACACTACACTAAAGCTAAAATTAACCCTACAAGCTCCCTAATTAACCCCTTCACTCCTGGGCATAAAACATGTGTGGTGCGCAGCGGCATTTAGCGGCCTTCTAATTACCAAAAAGCAACCACAAAGCCATATAAGTCTGTTATTTCTGAAAAAGGGGATCCCAGAGAAGCATTTACAACCATTTGTGCCATAATTGCAGAAGCTGTTTGTAAATAATTTCAGTGGGAAACCTAAAGTTTGTGACAAAATTTGTGAAAAAGTGAACTTTTTTTTTTTTTTATCGCATTTGGCGGTGAAATGGTGGCATGAAATATACCAAAATGGGCCTAGATCAATACTTTGGGATGTCTTCTAAAACAAAATATATACATGTCAAGGGATATTCAGATATTCCTGACAGATATCAGGGTTCCAAAGTAACTAGCGCTAATTTTGAAAAAAAGTGGTTTGGAAATAGCAAAGTGCTACTTGTATTTATTGCCCCATAAATTGCAAAAAAAGCAAAGAACATGTAAACATTGGGTATTTCTAAACTCAGGACAAAATTTATAAGCTATTTAGCATGGGTGTTTTTTGGTGGTTGTAGATGTGTAACAGATTTTGGGGTCAAATTTAGAAAAAGTGTGTTTTTTTTCCATTTTTTCCTCATATTTTATCATTTTTTTTTAGTAAATTATAAGATATGATGAAAATAATGGTATCTTTAGAAAGTCCATTTAATGACGAGAAAAACGGTATATAATATGTGTGGGTACAGTAAATGAGTAAGAGGAAAATTACAGCTAAACGCAAACACTGCAGAAATGTAAAAATAGCCATTGTCATTAAGGGTAAGAAAATTGAAAAATGGTCCGGTCATTAAGGGGTTAAAGGGACATGAAACCCAATGTTTTTTCTTTCCTGATTTAGAAAGAGCATACAATTATAATCAACTTTCTAATTTACTTCTATTATCTAATTTGCTTCATTCTCTTGATATTCTTTGCTGAAAAGCATATCTAGATATGCTTAGTAGCTGCTGATTGGTAGCTGCACATAGCTGCCTCCTGTGATTGGTTCACCATGTGCATGGCTATTTCTTCATTAAAGTATATCTAAAGAATGAAGCAAATTAGGTAATATAAGTAAATTGGAATGTTGTTTAAAATTGTATTCTCTACCTTAATCATGAAAGAAAATGTTTGCGTATAGTGTCCCTTGAAATACATTCGGATGTTAATTTATTCTTAAATGAGCTTACCGTCAGATGAGAGTGGCAGGTTCCCGGTATCGATTCCTCCGATACCGACTATATCCACTATATCCACCTCGGAGCAGAGGAAGAGGGGCCTCTTCCTCTGCTTCCGGGGCCTCTTCGTCAAGGGGGGCCTCTTCCTCAAGGGGGGCCTCTTCTCTCCGAGGTGGAGATTCATCCCCACCACTCTCATACCGGGGAAAAGGAGGAGCCTGTAGTTGCTGTGCTGCCTCCTCCCCAGACTCTGTATATTTGAAAAAGAAAGAAATGTATATATTAGCATATTTCCAAATAAAGCTTTAAATTATTTAGCTTACGATACAATTACAAATGCAGCCTCATTAATCCACTTTGAAATCTAACAATCAATACAATTTCCGCATTTTCAAAACCGTGTTTGTGATATCTCTGGTCAATCTGAATGTTTTAGCGTTTGTTTTCAGTCTGTTTAAATGCACACCTAACCTATAGCCTAGATACTAATGTAACTGCAAAGTAATTGTGAATGCGTTTGCGTAATAATGTGTTAAACAGCGTAATAGCATTAATCTTATCCTTAACCCCTTAATGACAACTGACGTACCAGGTACGTCATGCATTAACAAGCAGTTAATGACAATGGACGTACCTGGTACGTCAGTTGTCTAACAGAGTGCTGGAAGTGATCACAATCACTTCCAGCAGCTCTGAGGGTATTGCAGTGATGCCTCGATATGGAGGCATCCTGCAATACCCCTTTACAAGACTCCGATGCAGAGAGAGCCACTCTGTGGCCCTCTCTGCACCGGTAGTGATGGTGCCGATGGTGCCTTTGACCGGTGGGAGGAGGGCGCGTGTGCACGATGCGCGTGTGCACGATGCGCGCGTGCACGTGGGCGCGCGTGCACGTGCACATGCGCACATTAGCCACACTGACACCAATGAAAAAGTAAGGGGAAAAAAAGTTATATTATTTTTTTTACATTTAAAAGGATCTGTGAGGGGGAGGGGGTGGGGGTATTGTGGGGGGGCTGCTACACTACAGAAATAAATAAACACAAATAAAAGTTATAAATAAAATTAAAATAAGTTTGGTTTGTGGGGCCAAACTGGGTACTGGCAGACAGCTGCCAGTACCCAAGATGGCGGTAATTAGGTAGGGGAGAGGGTTAGAGAGCTGGAGGGGGGGATCAGGGAGGTTGGTGCTAAGGCAGGGGTCCATCACAACTAAAATATTTTATAATTTTTATTTAAAAAAACAAAAAACTTTTATTTAGTACTGGCAGACTTTCTGCCAGTACTTAAGATGGCGGTAACAATTGTGGGGTGGGGGAGGGAAGAGAGCTGTTTGGGAGGGATCAGGGGGTGGGATGTGTCAGGTGGGAGGCTGATCTCTAAAATTAACCCTGCAAGCTCCCTACAAGCTACCTAATTTAACCCCTTCACTGCTGGGCATAATTCACGTGTGGTGCGCAGCAGCATTTAGCGGCCTTCTAATTACCAAAAAGCAACGCCAAAGCCATATAAATCTGCTATTTCTGAACAAAGGGGATCCCAGAGAAGCTTTTACAACAATTTCTGCCATAATTGCACAAGCTGTTTGTAAATAATTTCAGTGAGAAACCTAAAATTGTGAAAAATGTAAAAAAAAATTTTTTATTTGCTCGCATTTGGCGGTGAAATGGTGGCATAAAATATACCAAAATGGGCCTAGATCAATACTTGGGGTTGTCTACTACACTACACTAAAGCTAAAATTAACCCTACAAGCTCCCTAATTAACCCCTTCACTCCTGGGCATAAAACATGTGTGGTGCGCAGCGGCATTTAGCGGCCTTCTAATTACCAAAAAGCAACCACAAAGCCATATAAGTCTGTTATTTCTGAAAAAGGGGATCCCAGAGAAGCATTTACAACCATTTGTGCCATAATTGCAGAAGCTGTTTGTAAATAATTTCAGTGGGAAACCTAAAGTTTGTGACAAAATTTGTGAAAAAGTGAACTTTTTTTTTTATCGCATTTGGCGGTGAAATGGTGGCATGAAATATACCAAAATGGGCCTAGATCAATACTTTGGGATGTCTTCTAAAACAAAATATATACATGTCAAGGGATATTCAGATATTCCTGACAGATATCAGGGTTCCAAAGTAACTAGCGCTAATTTTGAAAAAAAAGTGGTTTGGAAATAGCAAAGTGCTACTTGTATTTATTGCCCCATAAATTGCAAAAAAAGCAAAGAACATGTAAACATTGGGTATTTCTAAACTCAGGACAAAATTTATAAGCTATTTAGCATGGGTGTTTTTTGGTGGTTGTAGATGTGTAACAGATTTTGGGGTCAAATTTAGAAAAAGTGTGTTTTTTCCATTTTTTCCTCATATTTTATCATTTTTTTTTAGTAAATTATAAGATATGATGAAAATAATGGTATCTTTAGAAAGTCCATTTAATGACGAGAAAAACGGTATATAATATGTGTGGGTACAGTAAACGAGTAAGAGGAAAATTACAGCTAAACGCAAACACTGCAGAAATGTAAAAATAGCCATTGTCATTAAGGGTAAGAAAATTGAAAAATGGTCCGGTCATTAAGGGGTTAAAGGGACATGAAACCCAATGTTTTTTCTTTCCTGATTTAGAAAGAGCATACAATTATAATCAACTTTCTAATTTACTTCTATTATCTAATTTGCTTCATTCTCTTGATATTCTTTGCTGAAAAGCATATCTAGATATGCTTAGTAGCTGCTGATTGGTAGCTGCACATAGCTGCCTCCTGTGATTGGTTCACCATGTGCATGGCTATTTCTTCATTAAAGTATATCTAAAGAATGAAGCAAATTAGGTAATATAAGTAAATTGGAATGTTGTTTAAAATTGTATTCTCTACCTTAATCATGAAAGAAAATGTTTGCGTATAGTGTCCCTTGAAATACATTCGGATGTTAATTTATTCTTAAATGAGCTTACCGTCAGATGAGAGTGGCAGGTTCCCGGTATCGATTCCTCCGATACCGACTATATCCACCTCGGAGATGCTGGGACGCAACATTTCCTCCCATCGGCAGTACTCAACTATCAGTGCAGGGCCGCCACCGGTTCCTGCGGCATGTTGGGACTCCCGGGTTATTTTTTTTTTTAAGATCCATCTTGCAGTCCCGGTAGCGATGTTTAATAGAGTCCATATCTCTATTCCGTCCACCCACTGCATTGACTGAATCCCTTATCTCCTGCCAGAGCTTCCTCTTCTCAATCGGGGTGGTCTTCTGATGCTGCAGCCTCCTATACCTGCCCATATAGGCTTCTACAAGGGCCTCCTTCTCCTCCATAGAAAACCTCGCCTCCCTAGTCGCCTTGGCCTTCCCCTGTGACGATGCCCTCTGTTTCCCGGACTGTGAAGCCCTACTCTGTCCGCCACTGGGCCCAGCCACTTGTTCAACTTGAACCAAGTGGCTGGGTCCACCCATCGCTTCCACCCCCGCTTCCTGCCCCCCTTCCTGTCCTGTTCCTCTCCCCCTCCCTCTCCTCCCCCCTCTACCTCTCCCCTGACTAAGCTCCTGCCTGCCCTCCTCCATCTCTTCCCTAAACTAAACCCCAACTAAGCAAACAAAAAGTGAGTTTGATCAAATGAAAGGGGGTCAAAATAAAGAAATAAAAAGACCAAAAAAGTGCTGAAAGTGTGAAAGGGATATAAATAAAAGAGGGTAAGGAGTATTTAAATAAACAAAATGTATAAGAAGACTAAAAGGAGGATATGTAAACTAAATGTAACTAGGGGATGGGATGGGGATGGGGTATGGGATAAGAGTAAATGGGATGAAAGAGAATGGGACTACAGGGAATGGGGTATGGAGTGTAGTATGAGAGGGTATGGGGTATGGAGTGTATGTAGTGTTATTGATAAGTGTATATATGTATTGAATGTGTTTGCGTGTAAATGTGTTAAATATGCAGAAAAAGCACTCGCACACTCACCCAAACCAACTGTTGCTCACTAACTCACACTACCACTAACTCACACTACCACTAACTCACAATACCACTAACTCACAATACCACTTATTGACTCTCTAACACTACCACTAACTCTCAATAACTCACACTACCACTAACTCACACTACCACTAACTCACACTACCACTAACTCACACTACCACTAACTCACGCTCCCACTAACTCACGCTCCCACTAACTCTCACTAACTACCACTAACTCACTCACAATAACACTAACTGACTCTCTCACACACACTCACAATAAGGCACTAAATCTCAAATCTCAACTCTTCAATCTCCAAAACCCACCAGCAACACAGTCAAAGAAGCCATGCTTGTGTGGTGCTTATATACCCTGTGTAAATGTTTAATGATGTACCTGTTTGCGTTGTAAATTGTGTTCAGGTGTGCTTTATTAGTAATTAGTATGTGTGCAATGTGTATTAGTTGTGTGAATTTGCGCATGCTCATTTCAATTTAGTATTTGTGGAATGTGTAGAATGCGATGATGTCTTAGTGCTCGTTTTCTATAACATTGTCCCATCGTATTATGTGTAAATGTTAATTTGTGATGGTGTCGTATTAGTGAAGTGTTGTATATGTATGTTTGTCCTAATATATAGTAATATTGAATGCGAGTATTTTGCTAGTGTATGATTGTGCGTATTTCCGCATCTTAAATGATATGTGTATTCCCTGTATTTTGTTTTATTAATTTTCCCCCGCTTCTGAATGTGTAATGCTTATGTGCTTTGTTTTGTGATTGTTGTTGTGACATTTGCGGTGTGTTATTGTTGTGCATTATGTGGTATACGTCATATGACCGAGCTGTGCGTATTTCTTGCGAGATCGAGTGTTAGGTGAAAAAAGCGTGTTTGTTTGATTTTCCATTGATCTCTATGGGAGACTGTCTAACGCGGGCGGGATTCCGCGTGTGAAATACACGCGTTAGGAGTATCGTTAGAAGGTTGTTTATAAACTCTAAATACCCGCGTTAAAAAACTCCGTGCGTTAGAAATAAACCACGCGTAGCTAACGCACCCCATCTACCGCCAAACTCTAAATCTAGCCGTATGTTTGTTGTCTTCACATGTGGTCTGTAGTGAATTCAGCTTTTTAGACAGAAAACCTATACATGGGCGTTCAGACCTGATGGTGCCTTGTGATAAAATTACTTTGAAGAGACCTACCATTTTATCTACACAAATGTTTGTCCCTTTTGTTTTCTGATGTTCTGTAATCAGGAAAAGGGGGGTTGGTCCGTTGTGGCCATGGCCCATTGAACTCATGTCAGGGGAGACATTAGCTGACATGAAATATTAAATTGTGAGACATGTGTAGTTTATTCAATGTTACTTCTCAGGTACCCTGACATAATTCCCCCTTCCAATTTTTTTTTAAAATCTTTATTTATAACAAAGAATCAAAACATATATTACATTCAAATTGTCACTTATTAAACAATGACATTGATTCATCTTATTTACAAATTGCCGAAATAACAAAATACCAGAAAAATGAAAAAACATATCAAATATACAGACTAAACCTCTACTATCTAACTCCGATGTTAATAAACAGTCTGCGTATATTATTTACATGCTATCTATAATGTTCTATTAGGTTTAACAAAGAATCAGAACATGTATTACATTCAAATTGTCACTTATTGAACAATGGCATTGCTTCATCTTATTTACAAATTGCCGAAATAACAAAATACCAGAAAAAAGAAAAGATATATCACATATACAGACTAAACCTCTACTCTCTAACTCCGATGTTAATAATCGGTCTGCGTATATTATTTACCTGCCATCTATAATATTCTGTTTTATGATATACCTAGACATCTCCATAAACAAAGCAGTGATTCAAATCAGCTGCATACCAACAAAGCCAAAACAAAAATAACAAAACAAAACCAACCAACCAAAAAAAAAAAAGTGGAGTTGCCCCTACGCCTCCCCCCCCCCCGCCCACCCCCACCTACTCCCATCACTCACTCCCCATCACCCAGTGTTCAGGAAAACGGCCGGCATGTGTTTACTAGAACAAAGACTGAATTACAAAATGGTTTGATTAACCAAGAAATTAATTTCTTTTGACAAGATATTGGCAATGACACAATGAATCCCTCCCATTTCCTAAAAAAACGGGGCCAAATATTCTTCGTATGGGTATGGCAAATTGAATTGTTCTATTGTGTATTGTGCAGTTAACACATTTTTAAGGTGTAAAATTTTGGGTGCTGAACATAACTTCCACTGTTTTAGTATAAGATTGCACCCAACTAATATAATTGTATTTATAAAGTTGTAATTTTTAGAGACACCTAGAAACTTAACCAAGAAAAAAATCTCTAAAAGTATCAGTTGATGATCCAGATGTAGCACTGCATTCATCAAGTAATTAATTTTTTGCCAAAACTGCAAAATTTTGGGGCATTGCCAAAAGCAATAAAATAGATCTGCTTCTGCAGCCCTACATCTAGAGCAAAACACCTTAGTTTTATACCATTTGGACAAAGTTCCTGGCGTAAGATAGGTCTGGAGGCAGATGTTAATATCAGATTCTCTGCAAGATGTCGGTACCCAAGTTTGTTGTATTATTCTAAAACTCTTGATAATAATCTGATCATTTATATCTGGAAAGACCAGTTGAATAACTGGATATCCTATTCTGCAATTCAGCCAGTGACCAACTTGTGCCATATCTTTGGCGTATTTCTATAAGAAAGTGACGTACTTGAAGGAACGCATAAAATTCACGCGATGTAAGATCAAACTTGCCGCGTAATTCTGTGAACATTATTGGATGACCATCTGTTCCCACAATTTGACTAATTGATTTAAGCCCTTTTATCTTGCCACAGATCGGTAAGTTCTGAGATATGTACGGAAAATAATCTAGCTCAACACACAATTTTTGCCAAGCTACTATAACATTTTTATGCATGGATAAATAGAATACATTTGAAGGCAGTGCGGTCAAGGGACAATGAAGTAGCGCCTTTAATTGAAAAGGTGCCACTAATTGAGACTCCCATCTGAACGTGGAGATTTGATATTTTTCGGTTATCCAATCTATAGCAAATCTGGCCGAGGTGACTAGATTATATGCTTGGATATTAGGTAGCGCTAAGCCGGCAGCCCAATTGGAATTCATAAGTCGATGGGAGGCAATACGTGGTTTAGCATTCTTCCATAAGAATCTAGAACAAGACTTATTATACTTGAGAACATCCTTCCTATGCATAATAATTGGTATATTTTGAGAAACATACAAAAGTTTGGGGAAAATAATAGTTTTAATCATGACCACACGGGCTGATAATGAAATAGGGAGGGAAGTCCACTCTTCAAATTTCCTCATGCAGTGTTCCAAACATTGTATATAGTTCAACTTATACCAATCATCTGGATTTTTGGAAAGTCTAAGACCCAAATATGTAATTTGGGATACCTCCGAGAAGGGATGAATAATATTAAGTGCTGGATTTCTATGTAGCCATAGCAATTCCGATTTCAAAATATTGACCTTATAACCTGAAATTGCTCCAAACTGATGGATGATGTTCTGCAGTTTTGGGAGTGTCTTCCTGAAGTTAGACAAAAATAGTAATAGGTCGTCTGCATATAGTAGCAGGACCAATTTCTCACCCGCCAATGAAATACCTTCTAACTCCTGACGCAGTAATATAGCTAAAGGCTCTAAACAGATATTAAAAAGCAGGGGGGAGAGTGGACAACCCTGTCTTGTCCCTCTCTGCAAGGTAAAGCGTTGCGATATCATATTATTAATAATGATTGCTGATGTAGGAGAGCTATAAATTAATCTAATATAATTACTAAAATGCCCAGAAAGTCCGAATTGGCCTAAAGAAAAGAACAAATGGTCCCACCCAATCCGGTCAAAAGCCTTCTCGGCATCGACCGTTAATATAGCTTTATCTTGTAACACGTGAGATCCCGCAGTCCTGTGTTTGTTCCAGAGAGATTCTATGAGTACTAAGACTTTCCTCATATTTCTTACCGGATTCTGCCCTGGCATAAATCCAGATTGGTTTCCGTGGATTAAGTCCCCGATATATGGCTTCAATCGATTGGCTAGAATAGCAGCTAACAGCTTGTAATCAGTATTGAGAACTGAAATAGGCCTATATGAGCTTGGTGATTCAGGATCTTTATCCTTCTTCAAGATTAGAGAGATGTTCACTGCGGCAAAGTATGGTGAACAGGTAGTATTTTCTGAAAAATAAAATTTAAATAACTTACTCAGAATGGGCAAGGTTTGGGTTTGTAGAATTCTATAAAATTCTATAGGCAGTGCGTCTGGCCCAGGCGCTTTATTTAATTTTGCCTTCTTAATGGCACATAAAATTTCATCATCTGAGATCACAGCGTTAATAGTGGCCAAAGCATCTAGTGGTAATTTCGGTACCTTGATTTTATTCCAAAATTCTATTTTTTGTGAGGTGTTGTGAGATTCTGCTTTATATAACTCTTGAAAAAAATTAAAGAACACTCTCTTGATATCAGAATGGTTAGTATATCTGTTTTGACCCTGTTTAATTGCCGGGATAGCCTGCCTTGCAGTAGTTTTAGCAATCCTAGCTAGAAATTTTGCAGATCTGCCTGTGTATCCACCGTATAGTGCTTTTAGTCTAAGATCTTCTTGTGCGCTGTTCTGTTTAATGTGGATATCTCGGAGTGCCTTCGCTCTCACATATATATCCCATTGTCGTTTTATAGGGCTATCTATATATGCGGAATACGCATTTTTGACCTGATTGGCTAGTTGTCTGCCCATATGACTACATTTTGACTACATGTAATTTTAAATCTCACCACGTAGAACGGCTTTGGCCGCCTCCCAATAAACTTCAATTTTCCCAAGATAGTTTACATTATCTTTGGAAAAATCTGCCCACTTTTGACGCAACCACCCCTGAAAGGTAATGTTGTTGCTTAGATGTTTAGGGAAGTAAATATAGTTATTAATACCCAAGCTTCTTATATCAGAGTTACAAGTTAATGATATGGCCGCATGATCCGAAACTATAATGTCCTCAATTTTGGCCTCCCACCTCCACTTAAGCAATGATTCAGAGATTAGAAAATAATCAATTCTAGACAATGTTTGATGAACTTGGGACATGCATGTATAAGCACGACCATCCGGATTCTGAACTCGCCATATATCAATAAGTGTGAACAGAATTTTTGTAGGATCCGTACTTTCCTATCCCTGGCTTTTATAGATTTCTTCCTTTTTAAACTATCCAAGGTGGAGTTTGCTAATATATTGAAGTCTCCAGCAATAATTAGATTTTGACCTATGTATCTATGTAATTTAACAATTAAAGAGGACCAAAACTCTTGGTCGACTTGATTAGGCCCATAAATGATACAAAATATATATTTGACCTTGTTCACACATATTTCCAAAATTAAAAACCGACCCTCTGAGTCTCTCTCAGTATTTAGTATCTAATAATTCAATTTTTTATTCAACAGTATAGCTACCCCTCTTTTTCTAGAATCGTAAGGGGCGGCGACAACCTCCCCAACCCATTTAGTTTTAAGTTTGGGAATCTCTGGGGATTTAAGATGAAGTTCTTGGAGAAAGGCGATATCAGGCTTAAATTTCCCCAGATATTTTATTATAGATTTCCTTTTGATTGGCGAGGTTATCCCGCCCACATTCCAGGAAACACAATTCAACTTAGATCCCAACAAATCCGTTTAAGCGTGAGTAAAATAGTCATAAACCATAACCAAAATCGGAACAAAAGCCGGGAGAGCAAGGTGGAGGCAGGTGGGCGGGCGAGGGGCAAAAAAGAAGAGAGGAGAAGGGGGAAGATAAAAAACCCCCCCACAAAACAGTTAACAGACATACACATCTTAAAATGTCTTCCATTTCTACAGTCTGAAATCAACTAGTATACCGTGTACCAACCAGCAATTTCCTAAGATACTCCAGCTTCTCTGCAAAATGTCTCAGCTTCCATAACATTATTTAGTATGTGAGAGATTCCCTCCCTCAACACAACTAATTTTGCAGGATAAATCAGTTTAATATTGTAGTTTTCCTTCTGTAGCCTGTCATAGAAGAAAGACATATCTCTTCTTTTGGATAAGGTTTCAGATGAAAAATCTTAAAAGATTAATAGCTTGTGTGAGCCTAATACAAAGGGATTACATTTCCTATAGTGTTTAAGGTACAATAATTTGTCTTGGAAATTAATAAATTTGAATATCACTGGCCTTGGTCTGTTGCCCTCACTGATTTCTCTACGGTACCCTATCCTATGCACCCTCTCTATCTGAAAGGGGGTAGCAGGAACTGGGATTTGCAAAGCTTGTGGTAATGTAACTGAGACAAAGGTCATCAAATCCAGGAATTCTGGTGATTCAGGAAGGCCAATCACTTTCAGATTATTACGTCTTGAGAGATCCTCAAGATCTTCAATCTTAGCTTGTAAATTTGCAATTGTTTTACTATGTGCATCTATTATCGGATCCTGTACATTATATCTGTCTTCAAGGTCTGAGACTCTATTTTCAACTTCATGTAGCCTTGTAGAGAACTGCCTGACCTCTACCGTAAGATTAGATATCTCTTTCCTAATCTCAAGCTTAATCAGATCAAATTGAGGGGTCAAAACTTTAGCAACTTCCGCTGCAAATTCCACCATATTATTACACATGGGATTGGTGATACCTACCTCTTGGGATGTCTCAATACTAGAATCCAAGATCCTGCTACCCCCCTTTTTGTCTTTTTGATTAGGAGGCATAGTCGATGGTGAGCTCTTCTTAAGCATATATCTGTCCATGGACAAAAGAGGACCCCAGGACTTATTAATGATACCAAAAGAAACAAGGAACAAGAAGGACGTAACCAAGAAGGGAAAAAAAAAAAAAAAGTTTTAATAGTCCTAAATTCAATTGATAAGAGGGATAGAGAAAAGTATCTCCTCTTCTTCTTAATATCCCATCAACTAGCAGACCTTGAGGGTGTGGCCCATCTTATTAATACTTCTTGGGGTGTATTTAAAGAAAAATATAGTGCTTAATAATTACTGATACTATTGTTAATATCGTGCAATAAAGTGCTCAGACAGGACAGGTTAGAGAAAAAAGAGAACAGATAAAAATGTCCTAAGCAAGTACATATAAATGCTTATGGTAAAGAAACCTCAACTTAAGGCAATTTACAAATATATTCAGTGGCTGTTATCTATACCGTAGATCAATTACGATTTGTATCTTTAATACTATACGCCTAGATTTAGAGTTTTGCGTTAGCCGACAAAACCAGCGTATAGGGCTTCTAACGCTGGTTTTTACAGCCCGCTGGTATTTAGAGTTTACTTACCGACACTCCAAAATCTCCGAACGCAGAAATCTCTACCAACAGCTCAGACCCAGGAGTTAACATCTACCGACAAAATAAACATCCACGAATCACAAAACAAATATTAAACAAAGTACACTTACACTCATACAAACACTACACTTTATTTATTTTTCATATGTTGTTTTTTCTCATCAAAATAGAAAAGATCAAAGTTGCGAGATCTCGGGTGTTAGAAAAAAAAACAACACAAATCCATTTTGCCATTGACTTATGTAAGCACCTTGCCCTTACCCAAGATGGCTGCTGTAATAGTTGTATTGAGGAAGAGAAATGCCATCTGGGAAGGGGGAGGAGTTGTTAGTGCTGAGGAGATTTCTTAGGTGTTAAGAGAAGTGTGGAGCAAGAAAGTTGCTGTTTCCAAGCTGAAAGAAGTTATTCAGACTAAAGCATGGATTCCAGAGACAGTTCAGACATTGCTACATGTGGCTGCTGAAGACAGAAGTTGGAACCTTTTATTTGTACTGTGAGTGTCAGCCATTATCTGCTGTTTTAAGATCTCCATAACTTCATGTTAACTAAATGCAAGAGAAAAGATATACTAGTCATATCTGATGTGCTGCAGAGTTGTTGTATATTAAAGAGATAACCCAGAGAATATTCTAGCAGTTATTCTGCTTAAACAGTTTGCATAAATACACTAAATGGATTGCACAGCTGCATTACAAAAGGAAGTAACTGAGTGTGATGTGCTGCAGAGTTGTTGTATATTAAAGAGATAACCCAGAGAATATTCTAGAAGTTATTCTGCCTAAACAGTTTGCATAAATACACTAAATGGATTGCACAGCTGCATTACATAAGGAAGTAACTGAGTGTGATGTATATTAAAGAGATAACCCAGAGAATATCCTATAAGTTATTCTGCCTGAACAGTTTGCACAAATACACTGACTGGATTTATAAAGCTACATTACATAAGGGCATAACTGTGAGATTTCTGCAGCTGTTTGTAGTAAAAGAGTGACTGACTTTGCAGTATAAGGCAAGTGGATTGCTGAAATTCAGTAATAAGGTAGAGACTTATGTTATTCAGTATTTCTGAGGAGAAGTTTTTCTTGAGCACTGCATCGATCACAAGCAGCGCTCTCTAACTTCGTTCACAAGCAGCAAGGGATAATTACCTCAACTAAATTCTGTTTAGTATATGAAATTGCATGAGCTCATGAAGGACTTCTGAGTTAAAAAAAAAAAAGGTATACTGATGTCATAAGAAGATATTGTGATTAATATTATTATTTGTATTTGTTGCACTGTATGTTATTGGTTAAACACTTTATAATAATCAAAGCAACATTTTATTTGAAGATTTCTTGTGTGGTTATTACTTGTTTTCTTTTTGTACTAAAATCTTATAGGACCCCACACCCTATTATTCTAGGGTGTCCCCTATAGGTGGAGGCACTGCGTCATACAGGCATCCCTTATATACCTGATTTCAACCCCCCTCCTACTCCCACTCTGCGGAGGCTTAGTTCTCATACACGAAACAGGTAGACAGCATTACACTATCACCCACATCAGGGAAGGTCAGGAAAGGGTGTTACACTTACATTGACAGACGGGAAAAGACACTCATATAGCTACATCTAACTAATAATATTATCACATATATACACTCATCGATGCATACAAACAATATACACCACATTACATACACAAAGAAGTAATTTATTACGAAATGAACACGATTTAGCTACTTTTTCACACAAGACCATGACATCACTCACTTTACGCTCAAAACCAGTCTTGGATATTATTTACACACACATTTTGAGCCTCCATTGACTTCTATCGGGAAGACGTGCTCGTGCACGCGACAGACAGATTTCCCTAACGCACGCAAAAAGCGTAGACAAAAAAACTCTAAATACCAGCGTTAGAATTCGGAAAATAACTTGTTTTTCTGCGTTAGACCCAGCTATGACAAATAGATCAAGAAATGGCTATTTCCCTATGGTGGACTTATGGAGTTTACTTATGGGAAATTCACAACAACATTAAATTGTTTGATACTTTTACATTACATCAACTACAAATCAACATCACTAGACAGAAAAATAATTGGAACATTTCAGGATTCACAAACAGTAGACAATGGGAAACACCTCTCATTTACCTTTATTATTGCATTTCATTTATTCAACTCATATGCTTGCAGCAACAGCATATCTACATAGGCTTAACACATGATCAGTCATGGATGCACATACTTTACTTTTATCATTCACTCATACATGTGCATTCAAATGATGGGGGGAAAACACATTACATTCTCTCTAGGAATTAGGAAACAGAAAATAGGGATTTTAATGTACTTTTAACATCATGATTCGATCACAATAAACCATTAGGAATTACGTACAATAATAACATCATTACAACAGATTACAGCTGTCACTTTATGGGAAGGAACAACAATGCGAGACCGCTTTAGAGAAGTCAGCATATGTGGGACACAATCACAATATATACGTATATGTACATAACACGCATCATGCAACCACAAAGCACACATTTATATGTTAATCAGCACACAATAACAATGTAGGAAAATACAACAACACAATGAGGATTTCATAACTACACAGGCAGGTTAATAATATGATGACGTCATTAGAAGATTCAACCATACACATTACAGCTTTACGACTGTACCGCCCCTTTCAGAACCTTAGCACCCAATACAACATATACGTAAACAACAGTTTGGAACATCATTATTATGGCGATTTTAAAGGGATGCGTACTAAATATTGTCAGCTCGCAAATCATTTATATATACAATACTACAGATGACAGCCAGAAGTTCTTCAGTATTATTGCGATTTTAATGGGACGCATACAATATTGACATCTCGCCAATCACTTATATATACAATACTACAGGTGACAGCCGGAAGTTCAGAATTATTATGCCGATTTTAATGGGACGCATACAATATTGACATCTCGCAAATCACTTATATATACAATACTACAGATGACAGCCGGAAGTTCTTCAGTATTATTGCGATTTTAATGGGACGCATACAATATTGACATCTCGCCAATCACTTATATATACAATATTACAGATGACAGCCGGAAGTTCAGAATTATTATGCTGATTTTAATGGGACGCATACAATATTTACATCTCGCCAATCACTTTTATATACAATACTACGGATGACAGCCGGAAGTTCTGAATTATTATGCCGATTTTAAAGGGACGCGTACAATATTGACATCTCGCCAATCACTTATATATACAATACTACAGATGACAGCCGGAAGTTCTTCAGTATTAGTGCGATTTTAAAGGGACGCGTACAATATTGACATCTCGCTAATCACTTATATATACAATACTACAGATGGCAGCTGTTACTTTATCGTTTACAAACAATATTGCAGCAACATTGATCAATCACATTCTATGCACATTATACACAACTATGCACTTTCATTCATGTTAGCGTGGACGTGTGCTTTTTACTATAAGATCACGTTTAATAAGTATTTATTACGCATATGATCAAACATTACAAACATGCACTGTATATGTGATATTTGACACTTTCACATTGAGATTCATTGGGGGAAAACAACATTTCACCAAACACCTTAAAAAACGCTCACTTTGAAAGCATTCGCGCCGCTCACATACAAACAAGTGTATACAATTAGCAATCATAAGAAACTCACTACCATTGGACTAATTGCACTATAAATCCCCCAAACAACATGGCCAAAGCGTCCATGGTGATCGACATTGTATCAATTCGCTTCTGTGTTTTTGCATACCTTGTTACTCCTTGCGCTTTGTTTGCTCTGTTGTTTGGCTTCGTGCTGCTAAGCTTGGCAAATATGGATGACGATGATCTGGTAGACGCTGCTGGTGGTGCTGTTGGCCAAGTAGCGGTTGATAGAATCAGGCAGCCTCGGCGGCTCCGAGTGAGACAAAGGGCTCATCTGGTTCGAGGTCCTCGTGTCTACAGGGTAAGACCCACCTTGGAAAACATGAGCGACTTCGAGGTTTATGACAAGTATAGGCTCAATCGCGAACAGCTCATTGGCCTTTACGATGTTCTTAGACCTTATCTGGAGCCACGTATAAGAATAAGGACTGCTGTCCCTGGCATCACTAAGATGCTAAGTTGTCTATACGTCCTGGCCTCCGGGAGTTTTCAATCAGGAGAGATGTACATGCATGGCCTGTCTCAAGGTACATTCTCTGGGGTGTTTGATAACTTTCTGAACGCCATGGTACATATCAGTAAGCACTACATAGGATTCCCACAGAATGATGGTGATTGGAGGCGCCTGAAGCGGGAATTCTTTGCTATTGCTGAATTGCCCAATGTCTTGGGAGCGATTGATTGTACCCACATTGCGCTGCGTGCTCCAGCTGATGACTTGCCCTTCCGAAATCGCAAACATTTTCATAGCCTCAATGTGCAGTATGTTTGTGACGCACGTATGAGGATTATGCAGGTGTGTGCGAATTTTGGGGGGGCTTGTCATGATGCCCGCATCCTCTCGCTGTCCTCCATGTGGCGGCAGTTTGAGGAAAGACAAATGCCCCCTGGGTATCTCGTTGGTGAGTATTTGTGCACAACATGGTTAATTAGTTAGACAATTGCTACTGTAGTCTGAAACTGTTAGTGTAATGTGCAGCTATAGGATGCAATTTAACCATTTCTTTATCTTTCCGCAAATGTCTAGTTTTAGTTCAAAACAGATATGTAGCATGTCTTACCTTAAATGCTTAGATAGAGAATGCAATGTAACAATGCCATTGTCTCATTCTGAAAATGTCTCGTTTTAGCTCAAAACAGATATGTAGCATGTCTTACCTTAAATGCTCAGATAGCGAATGCAATTTAACCATGTCATTGTCTATTTCCGCAAATGTCTAGTTTTAGCTCAAAGCAGATATGTAGCATGTCTTACCTTAAATGGGCAGATTTAAAAGGCAATTTAACCATTTTTTTTGTATTTTAGCAAAGCTCTGGTTTATGCGAAATACGCATATGTAGCATGTCTTAACTGAAATGCTCAGATAGCAAATGCAATTTAACCATGTCATTGTCTCTTTACGCAAATGTCTAGTTTTAGCTCAAAGCAGATATGTAGCATGTCTTACCTTAAATGGGCAGATTGAAAATGCAATTTAACCATTTAGTTTGTATTTTAGCAAAGGTCTGGTTTATGCGAAATACGCATATGTAGCATGTCTTATCTGAAATGCTCAGATAGAGAATGCAATTTAACCATGTCATTGTCTCTTTCCGAAAATGTCTAGTTTTAGCTCAAAGCAGATATGTAGCATGTTTTAGCTTAAATGGGCAGGTTGAAAATGCAATTTAACCATTTAGTTTGTATTTTAGCAAAGGTCTGGTTTATGCGAAATACGCATATGTAGCATGTCTTAGCTGAAATGCTCAGATAGAGAATGCAATTTAACCATGTCATTGTCTCTTTCCGAAAATGTCTAGTTTTAGCTCAAAGCAGATATGTAGCATGTTTTAGCTTAAATGGGCAGATTGAAAATGCAAAGTAAGCATTGAGTTTGTATTTTAGCAAAGCTCTGGTTTATGCGAAATACGCATATGTAGCATGTCTTAGCTGAAAAGCTCAGATAGAGAATAAGATTGAACTAGATTATTTATTTTTAATTTAAACATTTGTTATTGGATTATCATGTACACAAAAAAATTTGTTTAATATACTTAAATTTTGTGGATTAAATTTTAATTTTGTTCTGTTCATAATTTATAGGTGATTCTGGTTACATGAGCCGGCCTTGGCTCATTACGCCGTTATGTAACCCTACTGATGAGGCTCAGGAGCGCTACAATAGGGCGCACAAGAGAACTAGGGCTGTGGTCGAGAGAATGTTTGGGCTCCTCAAAATGAGATTCCGGTGCCTTGACAGGTTGGGAGGAGCCCTCCAGTACAGCCCTCAGAAGGTGGCTAAGATCGTTATAGCATCCTGCATAATATTGCACAGCGGGCTGGGATGCTGCAGGCCATCCAGGCACCCCGAAACCTCCTCAGAGATGAGGAGGACGATCCTATTCTAGAGGGGCCATTCCGGGACGAGGGGCTCAATGTCAGAGCAGACATCATCAACCGCCACTTCAGACGGTAAATAATAGAAGTTAGATTGGAGTATTGTCAATAGATGTGAACTCTAGGGAAATGACAAGTAGAGAATTGTGCAAACATGTTAGGATTGTTCATCAAATGATAACAATTTTTACATTTATTAATATAGGTGATGCTCTGGTCATTGGGTCCTGTAGCGAGTCTTTGCCACCTGTTTTTTAAAGACAACATCAGCTGGTAAGTATAAATGTATGGACTGTGGCTGGCAGGAATTTTTCACAAAAATACATCATATGGCATACATTTTAAAAAACTAGTATTTAGTTTACACATTACTTAAAATTTAAATACTCAGAAAGGGATCCTCTAGCATGACTATCCTCTAGCATGACTATGGTTCAAAGTTAGATTCAAAGTCACACATTAGAGGTTCGTTATGCTCAATATGACTCATCTTCACACTTGATTGATAGAACATAACACAAGATGCTACACACGCTTAGTAAGTTAGTGCCAGAAATTGTTTCAGAAATGAGGGGTGGGAGAGGGGTACAGAACTGATTCACACACTTGTAATAATATTTTTAAGAACACTTTTTCTGCCATTAGGGAGATGACTTCATCTAAAGACTGAAAGTGAAGAATTCGAAGACTGAAAGTGAAGAATTCCCAGACTGAAAGTGAAGAATCCAAGATTGAAAGTGAAGAATACCAATGGGATCATGTCTGGCATTGTCTTTCAAATGTGCTGACCTTGAAAACCATACAAAGACACGCTCACATGGTAAGTGGCAACTATTTGATGGATTAAGGCTGTGGAGGCATCCTATTGGAGACACTTAGATTATTTTTTTATTTTTAGATGGTATTTCACAGTCCTCTATTTTGGAAATGATGAATAAGACACCTATTGAAGATAAACTGTTTTCTAGAGAATTGACTTTCAAAGACCATGCATAATCCAGGTTGGTTTGCCCAATGCATGCTAGTTAAGAATCACAGGAAGAAGAATGTAAAATATTTTGAAAAGATACATGTCCTATATTAGAATATTTGTAGCTTACATACATTACCCCTACTTTGTGATACAGAAGAATCCAATTATGAACAATCAGACAAAGGAATACATATTATAATTGATATAGAGGTATTTGAATGGACATGAAATATTACATTTATGTTCAGCATACATATATGTATTTTTAATATTTTAAATGTTATATGGATTATTTGGTATAATTTGAAATGCTGATATTTAAATGTAATATTGATTACACAATATAATGGTATTTTAACTGATGGATAGGTATAGATTATTTTTTTTTTGAATATTCCAAAATATATTTATAAAATTTCTTAAAAAGTTAGAGCATAGACACAAGATGATTTTAAATTTATTTTATTTAATGAATATTTTACGACATGTGTGTATTAAATAACAATTTATTTTTTTTTAGCTTTTTTTCAGATTTTCATCTGTGATGAATTACACTTGTTCTATTTTTTTATTTTAAAAAAATGCAAAAAAAGAAAAGAATTTCTTTCGAATAATAAACCTTTTATTATTTTTATTAAAGACCATCTTTTTAACAGATTATAATAAATACCCATATAATCTGTCAATTAAAAAATGTGTTGACTCCCATGACTGGTAGTTGTCTATTTGACAAGCACATGCATAATATCAAATTAGGCATCATGTATTGAATTAATTATGGAAAATCCACTTATTCAGAGAATGTTAAAGTCAAGTAGCTTTTATACATTAATTTTGGAGTGAAATCCATCGATGCTTTTATTGTGTAATTTATAGATGTTACAATTTAAACATATTTTCGGATATGTAGTCAGAATTCAACATAACAACTTTGTTATTTTCACTTTTAAGAAGGGAAAGTGGTTCACTTACATTAAAGTGACAGTGTGGTTGAATTTTAAATTGGTTTTATAAGATCTTGTATCTTCCTTAGGTATACAAAAACATTATTTACATAAATCTAGCTTTAAAAATCATGAAAATGATAAGTCAGTTAACTTCATATTTCGCACAAGCTAGTTATTGGATGCCATATTGATTGATTTTCTGTTCTAGTGGAGTCATTTGAAGGGTCATTTAACTATAGCTAGTTTGTAATATAATTTCACATAATCATTTATCTTAGCTCTTGGTTAGATATCACATATCTATATGTATTTTCATTCCCCTTTAGTTTATTTCTACAATGTTAAATCAACATATTCCTAATGGTTTGGTCCTTAAAGGGACATTCCAAAAATATATTGTGTATTGAATTTTTTTTTTTTTAAATTTTATTTATAACCAACAAAGGGTACAAGGTTACAAGTTATGTCTTCAGCCCATCTCACAGGATGAGCAAATAAGGCAGATAAAACAATACAGGTAGCTTGTTATAACATACATGAAGCTTTAAGGGCTGTCAATAAGGCAGCTGTTGTCTTGTTAGATATGGGTTTGTACCACTATGTTGGGGTTTTTAACATTTTAACAAATGAACAAACAAACACATAACAGGGGAAGTTTGGGGGGGGGACAGGGGAGAGGTAAGGGTAAAATGATAAGGGAGGGGGGGGGGAACACAGCAAATATATGCAATCCTATAAGTTACTTCTCTGCCTGTCTCCCAGGATAATTCATGTTATGACAGATTAAGATTAGTGCAACAATGGGTTATCGACAGTATTCATATGATATGTCAAATTTTTTCACACGGGAGATGTTAACAGAGAGGTGTTTGCACTTCAGGAGGTTAGATGCTGGCAGAGTAAAATAACATTCCAACATAAGCACACAACTTAAGAAAATATATCTACTGCAATATAACATGCATTTGTGTCGTTCTCAGGCAATAAAATGGGTTTCCCTGATAAATGATGTGGGGTCCAGGAGAGTAGGGGGGTCTGTAGTAAAGGCTACTGAGGAGACTGCAGGTGCATAGTAAGAAAGCTTGATAAAGTTGCCGATATTTTTGGACAGAAAATAGGTGTGGCGCTTATAATTGATTACTAGCAGGCTATGTTGCATATAGTTCAGTATTTGTCTCCCTTAGCTTACTCAGGTTACATCCTGTACAGCATGTTTGCACCGTCAACCCAGATTAAACTAGCGATATAGTAAACAGTTGTGCCCTAATGGTATATAGAGTGTAGAGAAGTACAGAATGTATATTTCAGGTGGAACTCTCAGTTCTATGTATGCAAGGGAAGTGTGAGAAGATCAGGCAAATCTTAAAGGGTTGTAGTGTACCAAGCAAGCAAGAATATGTCCAAAAACATCAAGTTGCAATTCATGGATAGATCTGCATGCGGAAATAAGTAAAATAACAACATTGCACTTGAACCATTTCTGTTACAGTATAAGTGGCTGCCTTGATCTTGAAGGAGCATATAAGTTATGTCCTGAAAGCCTCATTGGATGCGAACCCCACTTAGCGTAATACAACTGTTGCAGTATACCCATCGTAGATGAATGTGTGTTAGAAAAAAAAAAACAAATCGGGTTGGATTCGCTCAATACCCATAAAGCAAGCAAAGTAAGGACAACAATATATACTGTCCAACATGTCTAGATAGTAGCTGGATGCGGTTTAAATGAAAATAAAAACTGAAACAAAAAACGTGTGAAGTTCTACACAACCTGACACCACACCTTGCCCAGTGTGATAGAGCCGGTCAGATTTTGAGGAGCGTTAGTCCAAATTCCACGCGAGTCAGCCTGCGTGCGTTCTTCCCACTCTACCCGACACCAACCCTGCCTTGAGCTAGCGATTGACAAGATGGGTCCGGTAGCCAGCCAGCCTGACACACAGAGCGGCACAGGATGATCAGCTCCCCTGAAGGAGAGAGCCATGAACATTGAAGGATGTGTGCAGATGCTTTGTTTCTGCAGGGTATATCAGCAGGTAGATGTATCGCGGTCAGCTTGGTGTGTTCTAGGAGTTGGTACTGGAGCGGGTCAGCGGAGCAAGACAGTAGAGAATGGATTCCACTCCGTTCTCGGGTAATGCTGGTTGATGTCATGTAGGAGATTTCAGGCTCCGTCAGCTCTTGTGTAAAGCCTGATGATATGCAGATCCCACTCGTTCTCTTAGCATCCGGAATGGTGTTTACAGCCTCTTGTTTCGGAATTGGCGCCCATTCCTTTACACTACCTTGCCGGGCTCCATCGTCAGAGGTCTGGGCCGATTTCAGCCGGATTGTTTCACCCAAGCTTGAGCACTGAGCAATGAGTGCGTCAAATAGAGGCAAGAAAATGTCTGATAGTTCGGTCAGCACCGATTCAATTGTACACTGCCTAGTCATAGCAAGAATGTGCGATGGTTACCGTCAGCACGGCAAAATCTTTAGTATTTCTTTAATATGCCTTCCGGGGTAGAAGAGATGTACTTTCTTCTGTTCGATGTAAGTTCCCGGACAGCGTATCCTGTCAAGGGAGGCACGAATGGCTAGAAATAGTGGTCAATAAACGGAATAATCTAGGTTTTTCTGCGGAGCAAAAAAGACTTGCCACCATCTTAGAAAGCCGCCCACCGGAAGTCTTGTGTATTGAATTTTAAACAATACAAATTAATTTATAAAATATTTTGAATGTACTATTTAATTAAATTCAGTCTTTAAATATACTTTGAAAAAGATATATCAATGCACATGTCTTAGACAATGACATAAGGCATCTATGTGCAACCAACAATCAGCATCAAAATAGCCTATGTAGCTATGTTTTTAATCCAAGAATATATATACTTAAAAGCTAATGAGAGAATAAAACTAAATATGAAGTTAATTTAATATTCTATTAGCCATCGAAATACGTAAAGAACATATACCTTAATGTCCCTTTAAGCTGAAGACGGCGAAATCCAGCCATTAGAATATATATTTCATTCACAGTGGGGAAAATAATCCAGAAGGTAATCTAAATATGCTTTAGTCACATGTTATACTAAGTTTGAGAAAGGAAGGTGCATAGGTTTATGATCTTTCAAGCATTATTGGGAAATGTCTCCTTAAAGGGATATGAACTCAAAATATCCTTAAAAGGAGACTGAACAAATTTTTTTTTTTATTTTTTAATTCAGAAAGAGCATGCAATTTTAAGCAACTTTATAATTGACTCCTATTATCAATTTTTCTTCATTCTCTTGCTATCATTATTTGAAAAAGAAGGCATCTAATGGTTTTGGTTTCAGTACTCTGGACAGCACTTTTTTATTGTTGGATTAATTTATCCAACAATCAGCAAGGACAACCCAGGTTGGTCACCAAAAATGGGCCGGCATCTAAACTTACATTCTTGCATTTCAAATAAAGATACCAAGAGAATGAAGAAAATTTGATAATAGGATTAAATTAGAAAGTTGCTTAAAATGTAATGCTCAATCTGAATCACCAAATAAACATTTTGTGTACAGTGTCCCTTTAAGAGATTTAAAGCGTGTCTTTTACTTCTCTTATCTCATTATCTTGACATATTTTGCTTGAAAAGCATATCGAGATAGGCTCAGTAGATGAAGATTGGTGGATGCACAGAGATGCCTTATGTGATTGGCTCAACCATGTGCATTGAAATTTCTTCTGTTAAGGATATCTAAATAAAAAGATAAATTGAGTTACATTTTAAAGTCTAAACATTTTTGATCTCTACAGATCATTTGATACAATTGTTTGGTTGTAATGTCTCTTTAAAAATAAAGACGCCATTGCACAATAACATATATGAGCAGTTCAGACAAATACAAGCTCAAGGTTTATTTACTAATAACAAACAAACCTGTAGTTTAACATTTATAAACAGATTATCCAAGTTACGGACATTATAACCAGAAATTGCGCATTCTGAAATGTTGCGTGGGAAACGTATCTTGAAACACGAGATTTGCATCTTTAAACATTCTAGACGAATGTCACGCAATAGCACACAATCGATGTGAATTATAAATACATTTAATAGAGCAATGTCAATACTTCACAATAAGTCACGAAATTGATTTTATGAACAATAAATACATACAATGTTAAATGTGTATTAATCCAACATATTTGTATTAAAGAAACAGAACGATATTAAACCGAGAAATGTCTACAACATTTAATAATGTGATTAGATTTTAACGAGAATTTAAACATTAATATTTAACGGATCACGTATATTAAATCTGCGTCACACATATCCACATGACAGGCCCATGAGTTACAAATAAGTCTACATGAAAAATGTAGTAACAGCACCACCAGGAGGTATGTGTATGGAAGTTACTAAGATATGAAACATTAAGGAACAGCCAATCAGAGTTCATCACACAAACACAACTTGAGTCAGAATGGTCTCACAGACATGATAACAATATTTAAAACTTTTATCCAATCAGATGTACAGATAACATGTCCCATGGTGCATCTCATGTTTACTTCACCATATAAAAGTCCATTACACGTTGCCATCTTTGTCAGTTCTCTAATGCCTGCAGGCTGTATATATATATTATATATATAATATTTTGTTTGGGGCTAGCAGGCATGACACCTCCCAGGTTTGACAAGCAGGAGAGTGCTGCACTGGTCCACGCCGTCCAGATGTTTTATCCGCAGCTGTTTGGGAACCAGAAGAAGTCGACAGATACGCATGTTAAGAAGGCCCTCTGGGAGTCCATCACCAATAAGGTTCAATTGGTGTTGGGCGTCCAGAGGAGCCAGGATCAGATCATGTGGAGGTTCGGAGATATGAGGTTGCGTCTGCACAAGAAAGTGGACCTCATAAGGGAGTGGGTACAAGCCCGTCGGAGGGATGGCCGCAAAATTAAACCTGCACGGAAACTCTACCTACTCCCTTATGATGTGACTTTATGCAAGCTCCTCAATCTCCGGATCCCCAAAAGATTTAGATCCTCTCCATCCTTGGCCTCTTCTTCTTCCCTCACAGCTGCTGGATCCAAAACTCAGGACCCGGGGTCCAGTGCAGCTGCTTCTCCGTCCGTTGGCCTGGGAGGAGTAGAAAGAGAGGCTGAACAAGGTAAATATCCTACTTTATATAATATATTAATATTTTAAAATAATTTTAATAAATGTGTATATAGTCATATATTTAACCTATATAGATCTCACAACATATGCTAGATATGATGTTTAGATATCTGATTTTAGATTCGTCACACATGAAATAGGAATGATGTTTCTTGCGTTATTCAGAATATGCGTCACAGAGTGAAAATGGAATTGCGCATCCGTGATATCCCGAGCATCCGCAATTTCATACATTGACTCTCTAATCATAAGCCAGTTATAAATATTATTTGTTATTGTTCAATATTAACAAATATACGATTTCCATCTCGTAATACACCCAATTGAAAATATATCATAATTTGTTATGAAATGATACTCATCACACTACTATATCCAAATTAATTCTGATTCACGGATGCGCAATTCCGCATAGAATCATTGCGTAATGATCACGAAAGATAGAATTGTGCACACACGTGAACATGGGTTTGCTGTTACTCTCATTGCTTTACACATGTTGGTCAAATCACGGATGCGCAATTCCGCATAGAATCATTGCGTAATGATCACGAAAGATAGAATTGCGCACACACGTGAACATGGGTTTGCTGTTTCTGTCATTGCTTTACACATGTTGGTCAAATGTATACGTTAATTAGTATATATGGGAAGAATACAGTATCCTTATTTATAATCTTCTACATTATACAAAATATACTAGCAAGATCAAAAGAATAAACAAGGAAATATAGATATCAATTGATGAGAATGTAAAAATTAAAGAAATGAATTAAAGCTACAGTCAACAACAAAGTTTGGAAAACAAGAATACAGGATCGATTTAATGATACATTAATTGATGAAACAATTAACTCATGTGAATAAAAATATATTCTTATTTATTAAATGTAAATGTATTTTTATCTTTTTTATATACATGTCCTGATTATTATTAATGATATCCAATCCTCATTGAATATTTTACAGATATGGATGTTGGTGCTGGACCCTCGGGCCAGGGTTCTCAAGACTATGGTATGTCTCATTTTAATAGCAATTTGTCTTTGAAACATGTACACAACATTACATAACATAATACATTCACATTTGTAGAAATTTATATGGATACTCTAATTATCTTTTGTGTTTATTTCAAATTAAAAAAAAATGTTTTGATTACACTGTAGTACAAATCATAAATTATGTTAATTTGAATATATTGCTTCTATTTTTGATATGTTCATTTTAGTGTTAGATTATTTTCCTGTCCAATTTATATTCTGCCCCTGTGTATTGCTTGTCATTGTTTTTATATATTTTGACAACAATCACACATTTTTGCATATGTTAATATTTTAACAATATACATTACATACGTTTTTGGGTTGTTATCATTTAAGGGACATGAAAACAATATTACAAAATTACGGATTTAGACACGTGATTTTCACTAATATTTTTAAATCACATGCTGGATTTAATTGAACAATTAATCCAATAACACATTTTGCGCTTCATGTCCCTTTAAGAGAGGCTAATTAAAGAATATTGTTGATATTCTTAAATTACAGTTTTTCTTGTTATTGCATGCTCAATACCATTCATTACATCAACATATGTTTATGAAAATTCATTAACATCAAAATTGAAACATTAATATATTTAAATCTTAAAGGGACACTGACCACATATTATTTCTGTTGTCATTCACATAGAGCATGCAATATCAATCAAACATTTTATTTACTCCTATAATCATATTTTAAACATTCTCTTGTTATCTTAATTTTAAAAGCAATAATGTAATTTTAGATGCAGGTCCATTTTTGGTGACCAACCTGGGTTGTTCTTGATGATTGTTGTATACCTTCCACGAGCAATATTTAATGACCTAAAAAATGTCAAAGCTGCATTAAAATAAAATAACATAAAAATTATAGGAGTAAATGTCAAATTAACTAAAACATTCATTTTAATAAAAAATAAATGTTTTAACCGAATTGATGTCAGTGTCCCTTTAATAATCAATTGATTCATTCCTCATTACATTGTTTGGATGAAACAATATTGATATCTAAATGACATATTCAGTCTTGGACTTACTTTATAGATATAAGCATACCCTAACAGCACCATGATTACATATTTGGATGAATAACTTCTGTTTTGCATTGTGATCAATTACACAAATGGATCGATATGACACATGGCTTTGGTTTGATTTATCACCCATTTTTATTTAAAATGTTGTTTGTGTGTATTCGTTTAAAAACATTGATTAATGGGTATATTTAGATATGCAATATAATCATATGAGATGATTTGTGTGTCTAATATAGTCAGAAATTAAACATATGTTAAAGACATCTTTTTATTCAGAATAACCTGGATTCACTCATGCATTTATTCTTCAGATTAGTGCTCTATTGTTCTCAGTTCTAAGTATAATTTTTGAAAAAATCGATAATGATGTGACTTAGTGATGTTCAAACTGTGATCACTAATAGATATCTATATCATTCATAGATCTAGTTCTTGTTGGGAGTCCGGGGGGATCCAGCACCGACTTGGAAATAGTTTCCAAGCATTCTGGTAAGTCCATTGACTCATTCATATGTCATTGAAGGTGTATTTGTAATATATATTATGATCATGATTCTGATGAAGCATTACATTTGACTCAAACATATAATTTAGTACTATGATTATATCTCTAATTTATTTAAATATTGAAAGATTAATATCTCAAAGCTTCTTAGTCTACACCTTTGTTGTTCAGAAGATGGATAACATATGTTTGTTTTTCTTTTAAATTGTGTAAACAATCATGAAGTGATACACACATGAGAACTCTCAAATGTTGCATGTACTCTTATTTTGTGAATTTATATGAAATCCAAACACTAACATTAAATTCTTACTCATTGAGAATAACATATCTAATGTCATTTGTATGCTCCATCAAAATGATGTAAATCATAACTTTGGATCAGTATATCTTTCATGCAACATTGATGTGTGTCTTGTAGCAACAGTAACATATGTTATAATATCTGATATTAACGTGTACACAACATGTTATGTTTTACAGATATTGATGTAACATGTGGGACGGAGGAGGAAGAGGCGGCCATGGAGTCTGATGGTATGTGAAAGCTATGTCTTATTTTTAATTAATGACATCATGATGTCACTTGCATATTCAATGACAAACCACAATAATCATCTTCTTATTGGACAGACACTCCTTGCTATTCATTTGAGTGCCTATATGCATAACATATTCTTATATCATCATTGTTAATAAATTGTAAACCACTTCTAAGTATATATAAAACATAATCATGTTGAAATGCCTTTCTTTGAGATCATGATGTATGAGATGTTAATATATATTTTATTATATATTTCAGATGGACACTCCACTTCTGGACATCATTCTCCCACCCCTGCCCAGGCCCCCCCCCCTGTAGAAGCCCCTCCCCCTGTAGAAGCCCCTCCCTCTGTAGAAGACCTTCCCGGCCCTTCCCATTCCTCCAGGCCTGTCCCTCCAATAATTGTCCCCGTTCGCCGCTCTCCCCGTATTTTGGCCCGTACAGTTCCCCAACGTGCCCAGTCCCCAACTCAACATTCCCAAGAATCCCCAGCTGTACGGGCTCCCCCAGTGCGGCAGCCAAGCCCTCGCCACCAATATCCCATCCCTCCCCCCTATCCCAACTTTCATTGTTCGAGGTGTCAGATTGTCCTTCCCAGGCACAGCTGTAAGTATCATTCAAAATCAACATTAGAACATATTTAAAGTGACAGTGAACCAAAAAAAAACAAAAAAATTAATTCAAATAGAGCATGCAATGTTAATCAACTTGATAATTTACTCCTCTTATCAATTTTTAAGAGCTCTCTTTGTCTCTTTATTTTTATGTTGAAAGGCATATAATTGTTCAAATATTGTGAAGTGGGGGGGGTGGTTTCTGTTTTATTGTTGGATTAATTTATCCACCAATCAGCAGGGACAACCAAGGTTGATCACAAAAAATGCTACGAAATATAAAATGACATTGTTGCATTTAAATTAAAAATACAAGGAGAATGTATTAGATTTGATAATAGGAGTGAATTAAATGTTTAAAATATTTTTAATGGTCTATCTGAATCACAAATTAAAATATTTGTGGTCAGTGTCCCTTTAATTTCATCTCACTCCATATACCAATCACTACTACTTGTATTGAAAAATAGAAATATACATTTTTCTTACATTCTCTCCTGTAAACCACTGGGAGTGTAATTTCTTCTGCTTGCTGTGTTTTCATATGTTGGCCTCAAGGCAAAAAGCTTTAAGGATAGGTGTGGATATCACAGGATAAATAAACTATTGAAAATTACAATGTATGGACAATGGAAATAATGTTCAAAATATTCATAGAGTCAAGCTGGAAAAGTGGATCAGGGTCAACAAATTACAGGGGATAACATTTTGGAGTAAACTGTACCTTTAATGGTTTATGTATTAAGAACATATTTCATGTGAATAGAAGAAATATTGAATATTTGATTGTAAGAATGATTTGGATTTAAAATTCAAATGTATATTTTCTCAATTTATATTATGTTGTGTAATTAACATTAATATTATTCTATTTTTTTGTTGTAGGTTGTGACTCAGCATGGCTCATGCTCGAAACTCTTTCGCGTATAGAGCAGGCCGTGCTGAGGAACTCAATGTTCCTGGGAAGGATGAATGACACCATTCATACTCTGCTCCAGGTTCAGCATTCGACTCTCCACCATATTAGGCATTTACAGTCAATGCCTGAATCTGGAGCAGAGCATGAAGCGGACAATTAAGGTGATGCCCAGAAAGTGGAGTATCTGGAGATGCTCCAAGGTCGCCTTAAGATTCTTCCGTCCACATGTTACATATTTGTTTGTTATTGTTGCCATTTGGCCTTTTTTGTTTATTGTTGTGCCTGTTGCACTCTTTTACCTTGTCAAATGGCTCCAATGGGGCTGTGCTGGCCCTTGCCAACTCTCTTCATGGACTGTGATGCACTCTTTTACCTTGTCAAATGGCTCCAATGGGGCTGTGCTGGCCCTTGACAACTCTCTTCATGGACTGTGATGCAATCTTTTACCTTGTCAAATGGCTCCAATGGGGCTGTGCTGGCCCTTGCCAACTCTCTTCATGGACTGTGATGCACTCTTTTACCTTGTCAAATGGCTCCAATGGGGCTGTGCTGGCCCTTGACAACTCTCTTCATGGACTGTGATGCATTCTTTTACCATGTCAAATGGCTCCAATGGGGCTGTGCTGGCCCTTGCCAACTCTCTTCATGGACTGTGATGCACTCTTTTACCTTGTCAAATGGCTCCAATGGGGCTGTGCTGGCCCTTGCCAACTCTCTTCATGGACTGTGATGCACTCTTTTACCTTGTCAAATGGCTCCAATGGGGCTGTGCTGGCCCTTGCCAACTCTCTTCATGGACTGTGATGCACTCTTTTACCTTGTCAAATGGCTCCAATGGGGCTGTGCTGGCCCTTGCCAACTCTCTTCATGGACTGTGATGCACTCTTTTACCTTGTCAAATGGCTCCAATGGGGCTGTGCTGGCCCTTGCCAACTCTTCATGGACTGTGATGCACTCTTTTACCTTGTCAAATGGCTCCAATGGGGCTGTGCTGGCCCTTGACATCTCTCTTCATGGACTGTGATGCACTCTTTTACCTTGTCAAATGACTCCAATTTTAATGATCTTTCAACATTTATTTTTTAAAAAGTTGTTTATGTTTTATGACATACTAATAAAATACATGTCATTTCTCGATTATTTGTACTCTTTATTCATGTCATTGAATGAAATCTCTAGTTTATGTGGTTAATCCTTAAAGGGACCTGAAACCAAATAATGGTATTTCTGGAATCATATATGTAATACAATTGTAAATGACTTTAATATTGACATCTCCAATTTAATTCGATTAATTTTCTTGATATAGTTTTCGTAAAGCTTTATCTTTGCAAGATTATGATTAGCATAGTAATGATTTTATATATGTATATATATATATATATATATATATATATATATATATATATATATATATATATATATATTGATGTTTGTATATATATATATATATATATATATATATATATATATATATATATATATATATATATATATATATGTATATTTTAACTTTCACATCCATGTGTTCATTTGTAAACTCTGCATGAATTGATGCACCTTTAACAAATGATCCCAGGATTGATACAATGAGATAATCTCTGTAAAGTGTTATTTTTATGGAAATAGTATTCTCTCTGTGGATCCTTTTTTTTAATTTGGTATTTCATGTCCCTTTAAGTGATGCTGACCACAATTGTTAAGGAATGGATCTCCATTTCTAAAGCGTTTTTGTCCTTTTTACATGAACAAGGACATATAATCTTATTTAAAATAAATCTTATTTGAATGTTGACAGCACATGTATTCCAATTTCAATTATATCTTATTGTAGTAGTGTAACCAAATCAATCACTGTGTGTAATGCACATATTTTAGATGAGGAATATCTTTATATTAATATTTTAAAAAAAGAATTCTCCTCCGATATATGGCTATAGGTAGCCTGACCATATTTCAACTTGAATAAGTGACACGTTTGATCAATACATGTGTCATTATTGTTATTCCAAAACAATCTAAACATATCTGAAAACATCAATGACATATGTATTTATCATGTGTACCTTTTAAATGTTAAAGATGTACACATTTGCTCTGGGACCTAGAGAGTTTTTAACGGCACCGGATAAAGATCTATATTCCAAAGACTTGGAGAAACTTGTTAAGAGACAGTGTAGTATTCAGCTACATTCCTCTACGTTGGCTGAATACCACCGGGTAAAGCGCATCCCAAGAGGAATGCGCTCAAGACTGCAACCTACTTTCTTTAAAGATAACGCTGAATTTTGCCAAAGATACCAACAGATCCTGAATAAATGCAGTTTCGACTTAATGATTCTAAATATTGAATTTTCCAAGATGGAGTTACTCACCCTAGAGGAAAAGGTTAATTCACAGGAGGAGCTTCTTCGTGAGGCATCGACCGAGGACGACTTCAAACAGCTGGTTCGTACGGCTAAGGAGGGCGCAGCTACGTTCCGGAAGGAAGTGGAGGAACGTAAGCGCCGGAAGTTCAGACGTGACGAGTCTGACTACACAGCAGGAAATGTCTACTGTTGGCAATCAGGGGGCTTTCAGAATCGACCCCGGGCGAAAGCATGGAAGCCACAGCGGGGGAAAAAAGCCACGAATGATCCGGCCTCGACTGAAACAAGCTCCTCTTCAACCTCCTCGGGGGACGACAGTCCAGCTCCAAGCGAAAGAGGCGACGGAGCCAAAAACGAGCAAGGAAGTCAGGGACAGGGCATGCAACAGCGAGCACGCTGAGTGAAGAAATAGGTAATATCAACAATGTCATTAATATTTCAAGTTATGTACTTTCTGCTGCATAACTTTCTGTTTTGTCTAAAGGTCTTACTTATTGGCCTGTGGAGGAAGTGGACACTTTTCAATTACAGCTAGATTTACATCGTTTATACAGGACTATTAAACTGAAAGCTTTTTTGGGGGAATCAGAGCCTATGATTGATACAGGCTCTCAAATGGACAAATGTATTTTGGATCCATCTGTTTTTGGTTTACGAGTTCAGAGTCAATTTACCCCTACTGTGTACAATCATTATGTTGATACATTTATCAATATTGTAAATAAGGAATTTGAGATTTTGGTTAATAGGTCCTCGTGTTTGGATGTAAAACATAACTTGACAATTGCTGAAAAGACTGCCCTTGAAAAATTAAAACATAATTCTGATATCACTATTAAAGGGGCTGATAAGGTCGGAGCAATTGTCGTTATGGATACATCCAAATACAAAGGTGAAATTCTAAGACAATTAAGTGATCAAAGGGTTTATAAGGAACTTGACTGTGATCCTTTATTTGGGTTTATGACTAGAGTTAGGGAGATGCTTAAAACAGCTGTTGATGATGAGATTATCAATGAAAAAATGTTTGACTATTTATTTAATCAGAATCCAAAAACCCCTAATTTCTATGTGTTACCTAAGATACATAAGGATCTTTATGATCCACTGGGTAGGCCCATAGTGGCCTCTATTGATTCCTTATTTAGCCCAATTTCTAAATTTTTGGAAAAAGTTTTCACTCCTTTGGTAAGACAGGGATGGTCTTTTTTGAAAGACACTAGTGATTTCTTGAGTAAAATCAGAAGTTTAACTGACCTACCAGAAGACATCATTTTGGCCACTTGGGATGTAAGTAGTCTGTATACTATAATCCCCCATGTTGATGGTTTAAACAGTGCCTGGTCTTCTCTGGTACGGTCAGGTAAATATTCTGATAGACAAATTAACTTCTTTATGGAGTTATTAGAACTAGTTTTAACTCACAATTATTTCTCTTCTGATGACAGATTTTTTCTGCAGTTACAGGGCACCTCAATGGGTTCAAATGTTGCCCCAGCCTACGCCTGCCTTTATATGGATCAATTGGAGGAACAAGTTATATATATTGATCCTGAGTTTCATAAGTGTTTGGCTTGGTGGCGGTATATAGATGATCTATTTATCATTTGGCAGGGCAACATTGAATCCATTGAGGCACTCCGCTTAAGAATAGAAAATAAGGTGCCAGCAGTGAAATTCACTGCAAATTATCATACTGAGAGTGTGGCTTTCCTAGACACTGTTGTTATGCGAGCTGGCAACCACTTTGAGACAGACATTTTTAGAAAGCCTACTGACAAGAATACTTTATTGTCCCGTCAAAGCCATCACCCGCCAAGGGTATTTAAGAGTGTACCTAAATCGCAATTTCTTAGAGTGAAGAGGATAGTCTCAGACCCCCTAACCTGTTCATTGCGCTTAGATGAGATGCGCAAGAGGTTTCAAGAAAGAGGTTATTCTTATGGGGAATTGGAGTCTATCAATCTTCAGCCTAAGCAAAATGGAGATGAGATTAAAAAATTGGCCTTTGTTTCAAACTTCAGTAATATGAGTGTCAAATTACATAAAGTGATTTGTAAGAATTGGTTTATGTTAAGGGATTCTATGCCAGACATCAGGGAGTTTAAATTTCCACCTTTTTCTTCTTTTAGAAAGGGTAATTCTATTGGTAAGCAGTTGGTCAGGGCTAAGGTTAAGTCCATGAAAAATGTACAAAAGGTTTTTCGACCTGTTGAGAATGGGACTTTTCCCTGTCTCAACTGCTCTCATTGCAATAGTATTATTAAGGGTAATACAATAAGTCATCCCCATTCAGGTAAACTTTTTCATATTAAGGGCCATTTCACCTGTAAATCGTCTTATGTGGTGTATGCTCCAAAGTGTCCATGTGGACTACTATATGTTGGCGAGACGACACAGAGTGTTAAGGAGCGACTCACCCAACATAAGTCTACCATTAGGAACTCCAAAATAAGACACCTTCCTGTCCCCTCTCATTTTTTTGAGAGGGGGCATCAGGTGAATCAGTTAAGATTTATGGTACTTGTTTCTGTCTCTAAAGGAACTATTGGCTTTGACAGGGAAAGGATGTTGCTTAAAAAAGAAGCGATGTGGATACATAGACTTAGCACGTTACATCCTAGAGGGCTTAATAGAGAGTATCATCTAGCAGGTCTGTTTTAATTTTCTTCAGTATAGGGAGAGGTCAATAAGTAAAAATAAAAATAATAATAAAGAAATAGAAAAATAAAAAAATAAAAAATAAAATTAATAACAAGAAAATAACATCCCAAATGTATGATATGCATATATAGTATGTGTTTAAAGGATTTGTAGAGAGTGAGAAACTAGCTTATAGTTCAAGTGAGATTATAAAATGGAATTTATTAAACATTATAAGTAATATTCATACATAG
Source organism: Bombina bombina (assembly GCF_027579735.1). Classification (NCBI taxonomy): domain Eukaryota; kingdom Metazoa; phylum Chordata; class Amphibia; order Anura; family Bombinatoridae; genus Bombina; species Bombina bombina. The sequence goes on from NC_069504.1 coordinate 352,284,214, forward strand.
TGTGAGAAGTTGCAGTTTGTGATATTTAAACATTAGATGATAAATGAAAATGGATGTAAAATGTTATTACTTTAAATTGCACAATAGGTGTGCTTTCTTTCCTTAATGATGTCATAATTGTTAATTGGGGGTGGGTCTATCTGGCTATATAAGGTGTACATTTGGCATTTGTTTGTATTGAGCCTGAGGAGGGGGTAATTTACCCTGAAACGTTGCTCTTTGTGTGCTGCTGCCTACAGTAAAGAAACTTTGATTTGAACTGATTCCTGAGTGTCTGCCTAATTTCTTTGACATAGAATTCATAAATATGCGCTATTGTATTAGAATCAAGTAATCAATATGCATTTATCTTTATCATATGCTAAATATATGAGATGCCGACTTCTTCTAGATGTTATTTCGTCATATATTTTATTAAAGGGTCATTATACACTCACATTAAAAACCACATATGTTTTTTTATCTCTAGTTATATAGTCCATTTTTTACCAAATACATGTCTAGTTTTGCTTATGTTCAAATAACATTTAAGTAATTTTCTGACTCCTTGCCAAGCCTCAAAGTTTGATGTGAGTACCATCAGCTACCTTCTCCAGCTTGCTCCTGTTTGTGTAAAGGGTCTTTTCATAATGAAGGGGTATTGTCTTGTTTTACACTTGGAATGGGCTTTACAGCTATCTTTTCAATATAGATAAACCGATTCTCTTTGAAAGTGTTTAAAGCTTTTTAATATTGATATCAGTATATGGTAATCTTGTGGTCTCTAGTAGTGTCTATTACATGAAGTTCTCTTAAAAAGATTGTATACTGTCCCTTTAATGCAAATGTTGATTGTTGTATCATGTATGAGTTCCACATTGGTTAATCTCCAAATATATTATTGTGAGCATATATTTGTTTATTCACTCATAAAAGGACTTTAAACCATATTCCTTGTTAAAACAAATGTGTTTCTAAAATCATTCAAACACAATAATGTCTCTTTAAGAAAATAGACTTTATTTAACACGTCAATATAAATCTGATTCCAATATTTCTTGTTTGAACAAGTACATGTAGATATACCAACAATCACAAAATATTAGTATATGCTAGCATATGTAATTTTTTAAAGGGACAGTCTAGAAAACAAATAATGATTAGCATTATTAAAAAAGCAATTTTTAAAATAAAAAATCGATCAAACGTTTCTCACCAATTAATCATTTTTCTCTGGTTATTCTTATTTGCTAGATAAACCTATTAGGTTCGTGTGCTCATTTCTTAGAGCTTGAAGAATGCATGTGATCAGAATGCATTTTGACCACTAGAGGGCATTTTGATAGCATTTTGATATAGAAAACCTTGAGCTCATACAGCATATTTACCCTGGATTGATCATTGATTGTCTAAAATGTTGTTATGTCAGAACAACAAATAAGTGGTCAGTTTTCATAGGCATAGATACAAGGGTAAGCACATAATTCACACGTATTTCTCCATGTTTTTGTTTCAAACTTGATAATGTGTAATAGTGTTTTCTTTGAAAAAACAGTAATATGCCATCATGTATAATTGTAATGGTCATTTTGTTTGAGATTAGGGAAACAGTTTGGACATCACATCACAGAAACCAATCAATATCATGAACAAGGATAGGTATGTGATGATGTGGTGTCCACACACTTATAACCCACACTCTGCAAACAATCTGCCTCCATGGACCCGGTCCCATAGAAGCAGATTATATACAGAGTGTGGTCCACAAGTGTATGAAAACCACATCATCACATACCTATCCATTACACATTAAATAAATACGAAATAAACATCTCTCCTTCCCCTCTTCACACGAGGCTGAGGCTTTTGGGGGGGCAACTGCCCCCTCCGACGAGTTCTCATTGGAGACGTTGTGGGAAGAGTGGAAGGAGGAGTACTGGGATGACCAAGGTGAGGAGATGGCCCAGGAGGAGATGGCCCAGCAGCAGATGGCCCAGCATGCGTCTCCCGGAAGAAGTTAAACATAGCTTCTTGTAGCTGTAAACTCCGGTTTTGTCCTTGTTTGATTCTTGTAAGGATCTCTATAATTTGTGTTTGTCCTTCTCTAATGCCATGAAGTTCTTCGATAATCCGAGTTCTCCCTTGGATATTTTCCATCCGGGAGGTACGCATCTGTTCAATGTAGTCAACTAACACACGCACCTCAGCTATCTCCTCCTGTTGTGCACGGCAGCCTGCCCGTGCACGGCGGCCTGCTGGTGCACGGCGGCCTGCTGGTGCTTGAGGGGCCTCTTCCTCTGCTTCAGGGGCCTCTTTGTCTGCTTCAGTGGGGGCCTCTAACTCTGCTTCAGTGGGGGCCTCTTCTTCAGGGGGGGCCTCTGCTTCTTGTGCAGGGGGGGCCTCTTCTCTCCGAGGTGGCGATTCATCCCCACCACTCTCATACCGGGGAAAAGGAGGAGCCTGTAGTTGGTGTGCTGCCTCCTCCCCAGACTCTGTATATTGCAAAAAGAAAGAAATGTATATATTAGCATATTTCCAAATAAAGATGTAAATGCTTTTGCTTACAATAGAATTACAAATGCAGCCTCATTAATCCCCTTTGAAATCTAACAATCAATACGATTTCCGCATTTTCCAAACCGTGTTTGTGATATCTCTCTGGTCAATCTGAATGTTTTTTCTTTTTTTTTCAGTCTGTTTAAATGCACACCTAACCTATAGCCTAGATACTAATGTAATCGCAAAGTAATTTTGAATGCGTTTACGTAATAATGTGTTAAACAGCGTAATAGCATTAATCTTATCCTTAAATACATTCGGATGTTAATATATTCTTAAATGAGCTTACCGTCAGATGAGAGTGGCAGGTTCCCGGTATCGATTCCTCCGATCCCGACTATGGCCGCCTCGGAGATGCTGGGACGTAACATTTCCTCCCATCGGGAGTACTCAACAATCAGTGCAGGCCCGCCACCGGTCCCTGTGGCATGTTGGTACTCCCTGGTTATTTTCTTTTTGAGCTCCATCTTGCAGTCCCGGTAGCAATGTTTAATAGAGTCCATATCTCTGTTACGGCCCCCCACTGCATTAACTGCACCCCTTATCTCCTGCCAGAGCTTCCTCTTGTCACTCTGGGTGGTCTTCTGAGCCTGCAGCCTCTTATACCTGCCCATATAGGCTTCTACGAGGACCTCCTTCTCCTCCATAGTAAACCTCGCCTCCCTAGTCGCCTTGGCCTTCCCCTGTGATGGTGCCCTCTGTTTCCCGGACTGTGAAGCCCTACTCTGTCCGCCACTGGGCCCAGCCACTTGTTCATCTTGAACCAAGTGGCTGGGTCCACCCACCGCTTCCACCCCCGCTTCCTGTCCTGTTCCTCTCCCCCCCTCTCCCTCTCCTCCCCCCTCTACCTCTCCCCTGACTAATCTCCTGCCTGCCCTCCTCTTCCATCTCTTCCCTAAACTAAACCCCAACTACTCCAAAAAAAAGTGAGTGTGCCCAAATGAAAGGGGGTCAAAATAAAGAACTAAAAAGACCAAAAAAGTGATGAAAGTGTGAAAGGGATATAAATAAAAGAGGGTAATGAGTATTTAACCAACCAAAATGTATAAGAAGACTAAAAGGAGGATATGTAAACTAAATGTAACTAGGGGATGGGGATGGGATTAGAGGGAATGGGGTATGGGAATAGAGGAAATGGGATGAAAGGGAATGGGACTACAGGGAATGGGGTATGGAGTGTAGTATGAGAGGGTATGGGGTATGGAGTGTATGTAGTGTTATTGATAAGTGTATGTATGTATTGAATGTGTTTGCGTGTAAATGTGTTAAGTATACAGAAAAAGCACTCGCACACTCACCCAAACCAACTGTTGCTCACTAACGCTCTCTTACTAACTCACGCTCCCACTAACTCATGCTCCCACTAACTCACACTACCACTAACTCACACTACCACTAACTCACACTACCACTAACTCACTCACGATAACACTAACTGACTCTCTCACACTAACACTAACTCGCACTAACTCTCACAATAACTCACTAAATCTCCAATCTCCAAAAACCCACCAGCAACACAGTCAAAGAAGCCATGCTTGTGTGGTGCTTATATACCCTGTGTAAATGTTTAATGATGTACTGGTTTGCCTTGTAAATTGTGTTCAGGTGTGCTTTGTTAGTAATTAGTATTTGTGCAATGTGTATTAGTTGTGTGAATTTGCGCATGCTCATTTCGAGTTAGTATTTGTGGAATGTGTAGAATGTGATGATGTCATAGTGCTCGTTTTCTATAACATTGTCCCATAGTATTATGTGTAAATGTTAATTTGCGATGGTGTCGTATTTGTGAAGTGTTGTATATGTATGTTTGTCCTAATATTTCGTAATGTTGAATGCGAGTATTTTGCTTGTGTATGAGTGTGCATTTATTTTTCCTTTTTGTTATTTTCCATATTTCCGTATCGTAAAGTATATGCGTATTCCCTTTATTTTTTTTTTTTATTTTCCCCCGCTTGTGAATGTGTAATGCATGTGTTCTTTGTTTTGTGATTGTTGTTCTGACATTTGCGGTGTGTTATTGTTGTGCATTATGTGGTATAAGTCATATGACCGAGCAGTGCATATTTCTTGCGAGATCGAGTGTTAGGTGAAAAAAGCGTGTTTGTTTGATTTTCCATTGATCTCTATAGGAGACTGTCTAACGCGGGCATGATTCCGCGTCTGAAATATACGCGTTAGGAGTAGCGTTAGAAGGTTGTTTATAAACTCTAAATACCAGCGTTAAAAAACTCTGTGCGTTAGAAATAAACCATGCGTAGCTAACGCACCCCCTCTAACGCAAAACTCTAAATCTAGGCGTTAGTGATTCCAAAAAGCCTAAAGTGCAGACATTCTCAAATATAACCATTAACCCTCAAATTGAATTGACTTTAAAGTTTTCTATGCTTAAATTGCTGGCAATGTAACACACAACCTAGAATGCAGGCTTTCTCAAATATATTCCTACACATACCAATTGATTTTAACGTATGAGACCCTGACACAGAAGATTACTTATCTTGGTGCACTTTAATGCTTTGTAACCTAGATATCTCTTCTTTTGGATAAGGTTTCAGATGAAAAATCTTGAAAGATTAATTGCTTGTGTGAGCCTAATACAAAGGGATTACATTTCCTATAGTGTTTAAGGTACAATAATTTGTCTTGGAAATTAATAAATTTGAATATCACTGGCCTTGGTCTGTTGCCCTCACTGATTTCTCTACGGTACCCTATCCTATGCACCCTCTCTATCTGAAAGGGGGTAGCAGGAACTGGGATTTGCAAAGCTTGTGGTAATGTAACTGAGACAAAGGTCATCAAATCCAGGAATTCTGGCGATTCAGGAAGGCCAATCACTTTCAGATTATTACGTCTTGAGCGATCCTCAAGATCTTCAATCTTAGCTTGTAAATTTGCAATTGTTTTACTATGTGCATCTATTATCAGATCCTGTACATTATATCTGTCTTCAAGGTCTGAGACTCTATTTTCAACTTCATGTAGCCTTGTAGAGAACTGCCTGACCTCTACCGTGAAATTAGATATCTCTTTCCTAATCTCAAGCTTAATCAGATCAAATTGAGGGGTCAAAACTTTAGCAACTTCCGCTGCAAATTCCACCATATTATTACACATGGGATTGGTGATACCTACCTCTTGGGATGTCTCAATACTAGAATCCAAGATCCTGCTACCCCCCTTTTTGTCTTTTTGATTAGGAGGCATAGTCGATGGTGAGCTCTTCTTAAGCATATATCTGTCCATGGACAAAAAAGGACCCCGGGACTTATTAATGATACCAAAAGAAACAAGGAACAAGAAGGACGTAACCAAGAAGGGAAAAAAAAAAAAAGTTTTAATAGTCTTAAAGGATTACTTTCTGTTATAATTTTTAAGCTAAACAACTAGATATTAAAGTTAATAAACATTAATTAAAACCTACTGACCTATATTTTCTCCAAAACGAAGTTTCATAACGTTCTAAAAGTTATATCTTTTATTCACCGATGATGTCCCGTTATCCTGCCCACTATTTTCAGCACTGCATGTTCAAAATACTTAAACCAATAACTTTATGTTTAAAGCGCCATTTTGAAACCTAGGTATTGTAAACGGATTGGTACAGAGCAAAGGATACCCATGGAGTGGGTTTGGAAAACAATTAAATTTGCAGACAAGATTTCTGATATACGGTAGAGATATGTTAATGAAATGTTATTGATAAAAAGCGTATTTGGGGTAGTTAGTTAGTAACAGGCATAGAAAATATTTACTTACAGTGGCCCTTTAAATTCAATTGATAAGAGGGATAGAGAAAAGTATCTCCTCTACTTCTTAATATCCCATCAACTAGCAGACCTTGAGGGTGTGGCCCATCTTATTAATACTTCTTGGGGTGTATTTAAAGAAAAATTTAGTGCTTAATAATTACTGATACTATTGTTAATATCGTGCAATAAAGTGCTCAGACAGGACAGGTTAGAGAAAAAAGAGAACAGATAAAAATGTCCTAAGCAAGTACATATAAATGCTTATGGTAAAGAAACCTCAACTTAAGGCAATTTACAAATATATTCAGTGACTGTTATCTATACCGTAGATCAATTACGATTTGTATCTTTAATACTTTAGTGATTCCAAAAAGCCTAAAGTGCAGACATTCTCAAATATAACCATTAACCCTCAAATTGAATTGACTTTAAAGCTTTCTATGCTTAAATTGCTGGCAATGTAACACACAACCTAGAATTCAGGCTTTCTCAAATATATTCCTACACATACCAATTGATTTTAACGTATGAGACCCTGACACAGAAGATTACTTATCTCGGTGCACTTTAATGCTTTGTAACCTAAATATAGGAGAAAATTCCCCGAAATCCACAGGCCACAAACCAGAAAAGAGAATTATCTCTACAAAGTACCTCCTATGATGATTAAGTTTCAAGTATTTGTGCACCCTTTATTAGTCTTTAGAGAGGACAGAAGAGTTATAGGCTAATATCCGCAATTACTATAAGCCCAAAATACATAATACCCTTAAGAATACTACAATTCAACAATATAGTGATTCCTTAGTGGAAAGTGCAATAAGTACAAACTTTATAATATAATGTTACTCTAAAAAGTTACCTATTGTGTGATTTTGTGTTTACTTGGTAAACAGTGCAGTGAGTAATAAAGAAGAAAAGCTTTCTAGTGTGGTGTTACTCTAAGAATTCTGCCACCTTCCTATCAATGATTATTAAAATAGTAACACTGGACCTTTAGTAATATATCTGGGACAAAAATCTGAATAGAATATTTTTGTTTTACTATTATCTACTGCACTGAACAGAAATATATCCAATTACCTCCTATGGTGGTTGTGCTTTAAATGTCAGTGCAAACTTAATTTGTCTTTAGAGAGAACAGAGAGAATTGTGGGCTAATATCAGCAAGAAATACCAGCCAAATAGTATAGTACCCTTAAAAATACAGCAATTTAGAGATTCCTTAATGGAAATTAGAAACTTTATACTATCAAGTTACTCTAATAGATTATTGCACCAAATACCTCCTGTGGTAATTACATATCAAATACTACTGCAGACTTACTTTGTTCTTAGAAACATCAGAGATTTAAAGCCATTGACTACAAGCAGTAACAACCCAGTAATGTGAAACCCTTAAGAACATATCCAATAGTACAAAGGCAGACATTAATCATCCTTAGCAGTCTGTACAGCAACAATTATCACACAAAAAAAAATCACTATTTAAATAAACCACATAGCAATTTATTTATTATTTATTTAAACACTTTAGATATATGCCCTACTTAGATCTGAAAGCCTTAAAGTGCTAGCCTTCTCCTAAACCAAGCTCAGGGAACAATAATTGGTTTATCAATAAGCAGACAAATCGAATGGAAACTCAATCTATGGATAGATGCGGGGTTATGTTTTGTACAATACAGTTCAACTGCTGTCCCAGTAGGCCATCAGGCAGCAAAGAAGAGCAACAAAAGTCTTGTAAACGAGATTCTTCTGTCCTCTTCCACAACAGACAGGGGATCATTCAAGCAAAGCAAAGTTACTGAAAAGACTGGGATTAGATATAAGACCAGAGAACCTCCAGCACCTATTGCCCACCGGTCCCCACACAACCTCAGAGCTGCTCTCACTTAGCCCACCAGAGATCTGTGTGCTGACCGTACACTCCGGGCAACCGGGCTGCTAGTCTTTCATCAAATTCCCAATTATCAACTGTTACGCTCCAGCCTCACATAGAGCTACGGACTGCAGCTCTCTTTCTGATTCCTCTCTCTCTGGTTCCTCAGCGATGCACCACTGCGGTCCCGACACTCCTCACACACGCACACACCTTCTGTAGGATCTACAAGCCCAGCGGCTCACCACTCCTCCTGAATGCGTGTGCCGTAGTTGGATCCAATTATGGCTTGGGCTTTCTAGTTGAGCCGCGGAGCAAGCCGAGACCTGAGCTCCATAGACCATCCGGGGGAACCTCTGAAATGGGGCTTCCAATTTAGCAAACCATTCACCATTTGGTATTCACATCCACAGCTCTGTGCCTTACCGGCCAGATATCACCTGCCGTGAAACTGTCTCGTATAGAATGCCAGCCGTACCCCAAACAAAAAGAATCAGGTAAGAGTCCGCTCGTAAATTATGGGTGTATCCAGGCACACCTATGAGAGCACTTTCCGCCAGGCGAAGAACGTAGATTAACAGACTGTTAATAGCATATTTAACTCCTCAGTGGGTATGGACTGAAGTTAACAGTTTAGGCTACGGTGGGAGAGGTCAGTCGGTCATTTGTCGGCAGTGTCCTCCAAGTATGAAAGCTCTAATACCCTCAGTGCCATGCACAATCAGATATCAGCTACCTTAGTTATTTGCCTGTGTAGCTGGATAACAATGCACCTGGGATGCACCTGTAGAGATGGCGTGCAGTAGCCACTATGAACAAGTAGGCTATGTAGACGAACTCCCTATGCAGGATCTGTGATCCAAAAACCCGGGCCAAAACCGACCAAGGGAAACAGCATAGACTGGCGATGTAATAGGGCCTCTCATAGAGGCACGGAGCGACAGTAACACCTGCAACTACCTGCAGCACCTGTCTGCCCCGCCTCCAGCCGGAAGTCCGCCCCCCCTTCCAATTTTAATATATGTAGAACACATGTATTTGAATTGGCTTAAAGTCAGTGGTACTTGGTGAGTGTACTGACAGTCTGCATCATAGACAGTCTTATTATGAAGAGAGTCCATCATTTTTGAGCCCTCATGCTCGCTAGCTAGGCATTTTTAAACTACAATACTTCTTTAGTGCATTTGGGGATATGATACTTCATTCTCCCTCTATGACTTGTAGTTGGGATCTAGGATGGCACGCTCGCAGCTGATTAATATGGACCTATTTATCCATAAGAGTATCATTTTTAGACATCCTTATTTTATAGGCAACTGGAGATATTTTGTGAGTAATGACAAAAGGATCTCTTCCAAAGTTATAAAGATAAACTTTATCATTAATTTCATATTCCTTTTTGGATGTTTTGAGATCATATTAGGTTTTAGCGGCAGTTGCGGGCTTCTCTTTGAGGCTTCAGAGTAGTGATTCCTGGACCGTTGGGAACCCTCAGAATCATAGCTATCATTTCTATTTTGATGTGGTTGTCTTTGAGGTTCAACTTGTTCAGCGTTAAAATCTGGCGGAGCACTATTTATTTGGGGTGTCTGGTTACCCTGAGAGTATTTTCGCCACTTTTTGTATTTATTTTTACGGTGTTACCGATTACCTTGTGGGTATTCACCTCTTTGGGGATAACTATTTATCTGGGTATGCCTCCCAACCCAGTTACAAATTAGGGCCTAGGTTTATCGGTCCTTACAAATTCCTTAAAAAACTGTCTCCTGTTGCCTACAAAGTGGCCTTGTCCAGAACCCTGCGCATACACCCAGTCTTCCACATCTCACTGCTCAAGCCCTACATCAGGAACAGATTTACTCGACTCAGACCTCCTCCTCCTCTGCTCTTAATTCATGGTGAACCGGAGTACGAGGTTGCTAGGATCCTGGACTCCAGATACAGATGCAAGCAACTACAGTACCTCGTGCACTGGAAGGGATACTCTGTGGCAGATCGTTCCTGGATTCCTGCCCATGATGTGCATGCTCCTTCTTTGGTCTCCAGGTTTCATGCTGCTCATCCCTCCAAGCCGACTTCAGTTCCCAGAGTTAACCCTTAGGAAGGGGACTATGTCACTCCGCTGCTGCGCCACTGCTCGCTATGGCTGTTGCCATAGCCGCAGCGGTGGTGACTTGCTGCTATGGCCGTTGCCATAGATGCAGGCGGTGGTGCAGAGTGTCAGGCAATGATGTCATCGCCACACGCTGTCTCTGTCTCTCCTGGATGCCATTCTGATTACACCTGTGTGTCCTCCTTGGCGCCAATATGTCCTATGTAAGTACTCCATTCACCTAACATCACTGCCCAAGTATAGGTGTTACTGTGTGTTCTCCTGTGTGCTATTATCTGTTTATGCTGGATTGCCTGTCTGACTACTTTGCTTGCTTTACCCCTGAAGTGCTGGATTGCTATTATGTTACTGAACTCTGCCTGTCTGACTACTCTGCTTGCTTAACCTCTAAAGTACTGGATTGCCATCAAATAGAACACACAGGTGGCACACATTTAAAGGTGCTGTTGCCTTATTCTGTGTGCTACCTGTGTGTTCTATTTGATGTCTATACTAGGACCCTAGGAAGGGGAGTCCTTCAGGTGTTGCACCAAGATTTTATTCTACTTATTATACTGGACATAACCATGTGTGCTGGTCCTATTGGGTTTCTATAAGTACTGGATTGCCATAACGTTGATGAACTCTGCCTGTCTGACTATTCTGCTTGCTTAACCCCTAAAGTACTGGATTGCCATAATGTTGCTGAACTCTGCCTGTCTGACTACTCTGTGTGCTTAACCCCTAAAGTACTGGATTGCTATACTGTTGCTGAACTCTGCCTGTCTGACCACTCTGCCTGCTTGACCCCTGAACTATTGAATTGCTATACTGTTACCAAATTTTGCCTGTCTGACCATTCTATTGGTTTATCCCTGAACTGCTATATTACTGGATTTCCTTTGTTGCTGACTCCTGCCTGTTTCCAGTCCCTCTATTGGTTTATCCCTTTACTGCCATACCGCTGGATTTTCTTCCTGTTGCCGCTAAAGAATACCCTGCCTACTGTGAGTACTGCTTACCTCATTTTACAAACTTTCTCTGCTCTGGGATATTTCCTATCTTTTCAGCTTAACGCCGAGATAAGAAGACTACTGGGAAAGTTTGATCTGATAGTGGAATATCTCACGAGCATTACACGAAGTGCCTGTCGGCATAAACACTAACGGCTAGATTACGAGTTGTGCGTTATGCGTGAAAAAGCCTCCTAATGCTGCTTTTTCCCTACCGCTGGTATTGCAATTTTACGTAACGCCACAAAAATAACCATCTCCGCTCAAATCAATAACGTAAACCCAGACCCAGTAGTTAATCATATACCACTAACAAAAACATCCACGAATCACTTCAAAAACATTACACAAAGTACACTTACACTCATACAAACACTACACAATATTTATTTTTTAGATTTTTACATTTTCATGTCAAATTAGAACAGATCAAAGTTACGAGATCAAGTTTTACATTGACTTACATAGACAGACGGGAACATACACTCATTTAGCTACATCTAACTACAAATATTATCACATACATGCACAAATCGATACATACAAACAATATACAGCACATTACCTACACAAAACAGATTTTTATTAGGAAATAAACACGATTTAGCTACTTTTTCACACAAGAACATGACATCACTCACTTTACGCTCAAAACAAGTGTTGGATTTTATTTCTCAACAAATTTTTCTCCTCCATTGATCTCTATGGGGAAGACGTGCTTGTGCATGCGACAGGCAGATTTTACATAACGCACGTAAAATGCGTAGACTTGAAAACTCGTAATACCAGCGTTACAATTGTGGAACTAACTCATTCTTTCTTGCGTTAGTTCCGCTATGACGAATAGATCAAGAAATTACTATTTTCCTATGGAGTTATGGCTTTTACTTGTTTGAACATCACTACAACATCCAAGTCTTAAAGGATTTTTATCAACTACAAATCACCATCACCAATACGAAATTGGTTTGAAAAATTACATCATATTTAAACGGACAGAAAAATAATTTTGACATTTCCTTATTCACAAACAGTAGACAATTGTAAACACGTCTCATTTACCTCTATTATAACATTTCACTTATTCAACTCATATGCTTGGATGAATAGCATATCTACATAGGCTCAACACATGATCATTGATGGATGCATATACATGCCTTTTGTCATTGACTCATACATGTGCATTGATATTCTGGCCAAAAAACACATATAAACAATGAACACATTTACGTCATACAACTACATTGGAAGGTTGCTTAACATTAGATTCTCTCTATGAATCATGAAACATAAAATATGGATATAGTGTCCCTTTAACATCACGATTCACTCATAATATACCATTAGGAATTAAGTACAATAAGAACAGATAATTAGAAAATATTACAGCTGTCACTTTTTTGGAAGGAACAACAATGCTATACTGTTTTATATAAGTCAGCATATGTGGGAGAGAATCACCATACATAAGTATATGTACATAACACGCATCACACAACAACAAAGCACACATTTATCTTTTTAATCAGCACACAATAAAAATGTTGTAAAATACAACAACAGAATGAGGATTTGCAAACTAGACAGGCAGGTTGCTAATATGATGACGTCATTATAAGCTTCAACCATACAGATTACAGCTTTTGGACTGTACCGCCCCTTTCAGATGTTTCTCACTCAATACTACAACACTACATATACGTAAATGAGAGTTTGGCAGATCTTCATTATTATTGCCATTATAATGGAACGTGTACAATATTGACATCTCGCAAATCACTTATATATAGATTATTACAGATGTCAGCAGTTACTTTATCGTTTTTAACCCCTTAATGACCACAGTACTTTTCCATTTTCTGTCCGTTTGGGACCAAGGCTATTTTTACATTTCTGCGGTGTTTGTGTTTAGCTGTAATTTTCCCCTTACTCATTTACTGTACCCACACATATTATATACCGTTTTTCTCGCCATTAAATGGACTTTCAAAATATACCATTATTTTCATCATATCTTATAATTTACTATAAAAAAAATTATAAAATATGAGGAAAAAATGGAAAAAAACACACTTTTTCTAACTTTGACCCCCAAAATCTGTTATACATCTACAACCACCAAAAAAAAACATATGCTAAATAGTTTCTAAATTTTGTCCTGAGTTTAGAAATACCCAATGTTTACATGTTCTTTGCTTTTTTTGCAAGTTATAGGGCCATAAATACAAGTAGCACTTTGCTATTTCCAAACCACTTTTTTTCAGAATTAGCGATAGTTATATTGGGACACTGATATCTTTCAGGAATCCCTGAATATCCATTGACATGTATATATATATTTTTTTTAGAAGACATCCCAAAGTATTGATCTAGGCCCATTTTGGTATATTTCATGCCACCATTTCACCACGAAATGCGATCAAATAAAACAAAATTGTTCACTTTTTCACAATTATTTTCACAAACTTTAGGTTTCTCACTGAAATTATTTACAAAAAACGTATGCAATTATAGCATACATGGTTGTAAATGCTTCTCTGGGATCCCCTTTGTTCATAAATAGCAGACATATATGGCTTTGGTTTCGCTTTTTACTAATTAGAAGGCTGCTAAATGCGACTGCGCACCACACGTGTATTATGCCCAGCAGTGAAGGGGTTAATTAGGGAGCATGTAGGGAGCTTCTAGGGTTAATTTTAGCTTCAGTGTAGTGTAGTAGACAACCCCAACTATTGATCTAGGCCCATTTTGGTATATTTCATGCCACCATTTCACCGCCAAATGCAATCAAATTAAAAAAAACGCTAAATTTTTCACAATTTTAGGTTTCTCACTAAAATTATTTACAAACAGCATGTACAATTATGGCACAAATGGTTGTAAATGGTTCTCTGGGATCCCCTTTGTTCAGAAATAACAGACATATATGACTTTGGCGTTGCTTTTTGGTAATTAGAAGGCCGCTAAGTGCTGCTGCGCATCACACGTGTATTATGGCTAGCAGTGAAGGGGTTAATTAGGTTTGTAGGGAGCTTGCAGGGTTAATTTTAGCTTTAGTGTAGAGATCAGATTCCCACCTGACACATCAGACCCCCTGATCCCTCCCAAACAGCTCCCTTCCCTCCCCCACCCCACAATTGTCCCCGCCATCTTAAGTACTGGCAGAAAGTCTGCCAGTACTAAAATAAAAGTGTTTTTTTTTTAAAAAATAAAATACATTTTTAGCATATTTACATATGCTACTTTGTAGGATCCCCCCTTAGCCCCCAACCTCCCTGATCCCCCCCCAAAACAGCTCTCTAACCCCCCCTCTGCCTTATTGGGGGCCATCTTGGGTACTACCCAGTTTGCAAGAAAAATGTTTTTTTTTTTTAATGATTATGTTATTTTTCTGTAGTGTAGCTTCCCCCACCCCCTGATTAAAGTATTTTATATATATATATAAACTATTTTTTATTAACTTTATAACTTTTAATACAAACTTTTTTTCTGTAGTGTAGCGGTTCCCACCCGCTCCCTCCCCGTGCACGCCCCCGCCCTCCCGTGCACGCCTCCGATTACCCCCGCCCACGATCCCGCCCCCCTACACATCATCAAGGCCATCGATGGCCGCCTCCCGAACCGGCTCCCACCCACCAACGAATTTAGCCGGTGATGTCCGGTGCAGAGAGGGCCACAGAGTGGCTCTCTCTGCACCGGATTGCTAAAAAAGGTTATTGCAGGATGCCTCAATATCGAGGCATCACTGCAATAACCGGAAAGCAACTGGAAGGATCGCTTCCAGCTGCTTTCCAGACCAAGGACGTACGCCACACGTCCTCGGTCATTAAGTGTATTTTTTTTGAGGACGTGTGGCGTACGTCCTTGGTCATTAAGGGGTTAAACAATATTGCAGCAACATTGATCGATCAGATTCTATGCCTTGTCTATGCACACATTATACACAAGTATGCACTTTCATTCATGTTAGCCTGGACGTGTGTTTTTTACTATAAGATCGCGTTTAATAAGTATTTATTACGCATATGAACAAACATTACGAAAATGCACTGTATATTTTATATTTTACACTTTCACATTACGATTCATTGGGGGGAAACAAAATTTCAGCAAACACCTAAAAAAACCCGCCCACTTTGAAAGCATTCGTGCCGCTCACATACAGTCAAGTGTATACAATCAGCAATCATTACGAACACGCTACCATTGGACATATTGCACTATAAATACCCCAAACAACATGGCCAAAGCGTCCCTTGTGATTGACATTGTATCAAATCGCTTTTGTGTTTTTGCATACCTTGTTACCCCTTGTGTGTTTGCTCTGCTGTTTGGCTTTGTGCTGCTTAGCTTGGCAAATATGGATGATCCGCAGTTAGTTGCTGCTGGTGCTGTTGCACGAGTGGTGTACAATAGGATCAGGCGGGCTCGGCGTCTCCAAGAGAGAGGAAGGGCTCGTCTGGTTAGAGGTTCCTCCTGTTCACAGGGTGAGGCCCACGTTGGATAACATGATGACTTCGAGGTTTATGACAAGTATAGGCTCAATCGCGAACAACTTATTAGCCTTTACGATGTTCTTAAACCTCATATGGAGCCACGTAGACGTATGGGGACTGCAATCCCTGGCATGACCAAGATGCTAAGTTGCATACACGTCCTGGCCTCCGGAAATTTTCAATCAGGAGAGGGGTACATGCATGGGCTGTCTCAGGGTACCTTCTCTGTG
This sequence comes from Bombina bombina, assembly GCF_027579735.1. Lineage (NCBI taxonomy): Eukaryota > Metazoa > Chordata > Amphibia > Anura > Bombinatoridae > Bombina > Bombina bombina. The sequence continues at coordinate 352,300,223 of NC_069504.1, forward strand.
GTTTTTGACAACTTTCTGGATGCCATGGTATGAGTCAGTAAGAGTTATATAGGATTTCCTCAAAATGATGGTGATTGGAGGCGCCTGAAGAGGGAATTCTATGCAATAGCTCGAATGCCCAATGTCTTGGGAGCAATAGATTGCACCCACATTGCGCTGCACGCTCCAGAAGATGACTTGCCCTTTCGAAATCGCAAACACTTCCATAGTCTGAACATGCAGTTTGTTTGCGACGCACGGATGCAGATTATGCAGGTTTGTACGAATTTCGGCGGGGCTTGTCATGATGCCCGCATCCTTAGACAGTCATCCCTGTGGCGGCAGTTTGAGGCCAGACATTTTCCCCATGGGTGGCTCGTTGGTGAGTACTTGTGCACAACATGGTTGATTAGCTAGACAATTGTCACTGTAGTCTTCAAAAGCAGTTGTATTTGTGTAATGTGCAAAATGTGCAGCTATAGGATGCAATTTAACCATTTCTTTCTTTCAGCAAATGTCTAGTTTTAGCTCCAAACAGATATGTAGCATGTCCTAGCCTAAATGGGCAGATATAGAATGTGCTTTAACCATGTCATTGTCTCTTTCCGCAAATGTCTAGTTTTAGCTCCAAACAGATATGTAGCACGTCCTAGCTTAAATGGGCAGCTCTAGGATGCAATTTAAGCATTTCTTTCTCTTTCAGCAAATGTCTCGTTTATGCGAAATACGCATATGTAGCATGTCCTAGCTTAAATGGGCAGATATAGAATGCGCTTTAACCATGTCATTGTCTCTTTCCACAAATGTCTAGTTTTAGCTCCAAACAGATATGTAGCATGTCCTATAGCTTAAATGGGCAGCTCTAGGATGCAATTTAACCATTTCTTTCTCTTTCAGCAAATGTCTCGTCTATGCGAAATACGCACATGTAGCATGTCCTAGCTTAAATGGGCAGATATAGAATGCGCTTTAACCATGTCATTGTCTCTTTCCGCAAATGTCTAGTTTTAGCTCCAAAAAGATATGTAGCATGTACTAGCTTAAATGGGCAGCTCTAGGATGCAATTTAACCATTTCTTTCTCTTTCAGCAAATGTCTCGATTATGCGAAATACGCATATGTAGCATGTCCTAGCTTAAATGGGCAGATATAGAATGCGCTTTAACCATGTCATTGTCTCTTTCCGCAAATGTCTAGTTTTAGCTACAAACAGATATGTAGCATGTCCTAGCTTAAATGGGCAGCTCTAGGATGCAATTTAACCATTTCTTTCTCTTTCAGCAAATGTCTCATTTATGCGAAATACGCATATGTAGCATGTCCTAGCTTAAATGGGCAGATATAGAATGCGCTTTAACCATGTCATTGTCTCTTTCCGCAAATGTCTAGTTTTAGCTACAAACAGATATGTAGCATGTCCTAGCTTAAATGGGCAGCTCTAGGATGCAATTTAACCATTTCTTTCTCTTTCAGCAAATGTCTCGTTTATGCGAAATACGCATATGTAGCATGTCCTAGCTTAAATGGGCAGATATAGAATGCGCTTTAACCATGTCATTGTCTCTTTCCGCAAATGTCTAGTTTTAGCTACAAACAGATATGTAGCATGTCCTAGCTTAAATGGGCAGCTCTAGGATGCAATTTAACCATTTCTTTCTCTTTCAGCAAATGTCTTGTTTATGCGAAATACGCATATGTAGCATGTCCTAGATTAAATGGGCAGATATAGAATGCGCTTTAACCATGTCATTGGCTCTTTCCGCAAATGTCTAGTTTTAGCTCCAAACAGATATGTAGCATGTCCTAGCTTAAATGGGCAGATATAGGATGCGCTTCAAACATCTAATTGTCTTTTAGCAAATGTCTATTTTAGGGGATTTTCGTGTACACAAATGAATTGTATTTTAATATAATAATTTTAACTATATTTTTAAAATTTGACATTTTGTTATGTTCATTATTTATAGGTGATTCAGGTTACATGAGCCGGCCTTGGCTCATTACGCCATTGCGTAACCCCACGGACGAGTCCCAGGAGCGCTACAATCGGGCGCACAAGCAGACTAGGTCTGTAGTGGAGAGGATGCTTGGGCTCCTCAAAATGCGGTTATGATGCCTAGACAGGTCTGGAGGAGCCCTCCAATACAGCCCTAGTAAGGTGGCGAAGATCGTTATAGCCTGCAGCGTCCTGCATAACATTGCTCAGTGGGCTGGGATGCTGTAGGCCCTGTTCTAGAGGGGCCAATCCGGGACGAGGGGCTCAATGTCAGAGAAAACATCATCAACCGCCATTTCAGATGGTAAATACTAGAAGTTATATAGGAGCATTGCGAATATGTGTGAATTTTAGGCAAATGAGAAGTAGAGAATTGTGCAAACATGTTAGGATTGTTCAAAAAATGATTCTAAAAAAATATAATTTAATATTATTATTATCATAGGTAATTTATACATCAGATGATTCTAGCATTGGGTCCTGTAATGACTTTGCCACCTGGTTTTCAAAGATAACATCAGATGGTAAGTATAAACAATGTATGGACTGTGGGTGGGGGGAATTTTGCACAATCAGCTATCATATGGCATACATTTTAAAATGTAGTATTTAGTTTACACATTACTAGATTTTTGGATAGTCAGAAAGGGATACTCTAGCAATACTATATGCTTCCAAGTCATATTCAAAGTCATACATCAGAGGTTAGGTCTGCACAATGTATGACTCAGCTTCACACTTGATTGATAGAACATAACACAAGATGCTACACACGCTTAGTAAGCTAGTGATCTAAATAGTTTCAAAAATGGGGGGGGGGATGCAGAACTAAGTCACACACCTTTATTAATGATTTGATTTACACTTTTTCTTCCATTAGGTTGATGACTTCATCTAAAGGCTGAAAGTGACGAATTCAAGACTGAAAGTGATTAATTCAAGACTGAAAGTGATGAATTCAAGACTGAAAGTGATGAATTCAAGACTGAAAGTGAAGAATTCAAGACTGAAAGTGAAGAATCCCAGACTGAAAGTGAAGAATCCCAGACTGAAAGTGAAGAATACCAATGTGATCATGTCTGTGGCATTGTCTTTCAACTGTGCTGACTTTGAAAACCATACAAAGACACGTTCACATGGTAAGTGGCAACAATTCTATGGAACAAGACTGGGGATGCATCCTATTGGAGACACTTAGATTTAATTTTTATATATTTTTTTAGATGGTATTTCACAATCCTCTATTTTGAAAATGATGAATAGGACACCTAATGAAGATAAACTGATATTTTGAAGAGAATTGCCTTTCAAAGATCATACATCCAGGTTAGTTTGCAGAATGCATGCTATTTAAGAATCATAGGAGGAAGAATGTTCCAAGAATAAGGAATATATACATGTCCTATATTAGAATATGTTTATTTTAGATACATTACCCCTACTTTGTGCTAGAGAGGACTCAGATTCTGACCAATCAGACAAAGGGATAGATTTTATAGTTGATATTTAGGTATATTATTTGAAGGGACATGAAATATTACATTCAATTATGTTCCTCATACAATCAAATTTAAAAATATTATCAAAATTTGATATGCATTATTTTGTCTAATTTTAAATGCTAATGTGTAATTCAACTATTGATTAGACAATATAATGGGATTAATTTAAAATTATGGATAGATATAGATTTCAAGTCTGAACCTGTTTTTAATATCAAGACATAAAATACATGTTATAGCATAAACACAAGATGATTTTACAATTATTAGATTTAAAGGGACACTGAACTCAAAAATTTTCTTTTGTGATTCACATAGAGCATGCAATTTTAAGCAACTTTAAGCAAATTTACTCCTATTATTAAATTTTCTTCATTCTCTTGGTATGTTTATTTGAAAAGCAAGAATGTAAGTTTAGATGCCGGCCCATTTTTGGTGAACAACCTGGGTTGTCCTTGCTGATTGGACAGCACCAATAAACAAGTGCTGTCCATGGTCCTGAAGCAAAAATTTGCTGGCTCCGTAGCTGAGATGAGATAAATGGGGTGTACACTGAACTTGGAAGAAAAAACAGTACTGGCCTACTAACTGTTCGCACTTTAAGTTGAAATTAAGGGCTGTAGGTTAGTTAGTGGCGCTTGAGGCTGACTGTGGTTGGAACAAGTGTTTGTGTCTGCGATGTATAAAAATATGTTTGTATGCTTATTAGCACTTGGTGGTAACCATTGCCGGTTCTATGGAGATATGCTCTAATAGCACATAAAGGAAGACGAAGATAATCTTAGACTCTCTATAAGGGAGTATACACAATTTGCCAGAATCAATGCAAATACAGATATGGTGAAAATTAAAATAATTTAATAAAACTATAACAGATAAATATAAAACTTCAAATATATACACAACCAAATATTGTAAATACGTTGACACCGGTGTCTCAGTTAAAAAACATACATCAATAAAACTGACTTGATGTTTAAACAGTATTTACTGTCTAACAGTCTCTGCTTTGCAGATAATCAAGTGGAATAAAATACATAGATTCAATAATAAGCGGCTTGTTGTAGCTAATGTTGACAAAGCGTAGCCAGATGACAGAAATAATATTGTATCAGACTTTCTTTGTGTGATTCAATAAAGTCACAAGTATTGATAGATGATAAGATACTGTTGAAGGATGAACATTTGTATTTAAAAGTTCATATATGATTCCTCAGTGTTATCTTGAGGTAAACAGATTTGTTACTATATCATATATAGTTAGCCGGTTAGAATTCAATGACCAAATCAAAACAACGATGCATAAATGTAAGTTAATACGTGTATTCCAAAGTGTAATCAAACATTCAAGTATTGGTGTATCGTGAATACAAGGGTATTTCTTAGCCGAATTTGTTATAAAGTTCTTTGGTGTCCAAAGTAGATACTGTTGTTACAATAACATTGTTATACTTTCAGAAATTAGCTTGTTAGATTTTACTCACTCTTTCTTCGGCATCCTTGCCTGAATGACTCGCTTACTCTGTGGGAGCTGCCAGTGTGTCGGATCCAATCAGTGAAGGATGGTCGAAGTGCGCGCACTTTTTGAAATTGAAGACTGTTGGTTAGTACTCCTACCGCTTCAGTTTGTGCAATTTTGGCACGTTGAAATAATTGGTTATGGGAGTGTTTCTTTATTGGTATACTCTGGTCAGGAGCTGTATACTCGAACGTCTACGCGTTTCAGCTATTCAAAGCCTTTATCAAGATTTCTGAAAGTATAACAATGTTATTGTATCAACAGTATCTACTTTGGACACCAAAGAACTTTATAACAAATTTGGCTAAGAAGTACCCTTGTATTCACGATACACCAATACTTACACCTCTGTGATTTGGAATATACAGACTTACACGATACGACTGAGTGAGTTGGAATACTTGAACTGATCATATTATATTACCTAGGTGATAATACGTTTTGCAAAACACATTTTTTATCTATTTTTTAGTGGTGGCAATCTTATATTTCATTATCACTTTTTTGCACTTAATCGGAGACGTCCGATTTTTTATACATTGTTGCGATACTTGAATTATTGAGTAATATTTCTTACTATATATCTGTGCTACTTTTAATTGATGCTTATTGCTTATTTGATTTGACAAACTATTTTTTATATAAATTTGATTTTTAATTAGCCTTTGTTGTAGTCATTTTTTGTTATATACGCTCTTTGCTCTTTAAAACCTTTAGCTTTCTAGTGCTCCTAAGCATATTTATAATATTAATCCATTCCTTAGCAATCACATCAGAAATAGCATCAGGAACTGGAAAAAACTCAGGAGTAACCACAGGAGGTTTATAAACAGAATTTAAACATTTACTAGTTTTGAAATCAAGAGGCCTAGACTCCTCAATTTCCAAAGTAACCAACACTTCTTTCAACAAGGAACGAATATACTAGATTTGTCAGTGTCAATGTCTCAGGTAGGATCTTCTCAATCAGAGTGACCCTCATCAGAGGAGGATATTTCAGTAGTTGTTGGTCATTAGAAATTTCATCAAATTTATGAGAAGCTTTAAAAGACCTTTTACGTTTATTAGAAGGCGTAATAGCAAACAAAGCCTTCTGTATCGCATCAGCAATATAATTTTTCATATCAACAGGGATATCATGTACATTAGATGTTAAAGGAACAACAGAAACTGTACTAGTACTGATGGAAACATTTTCTGTGTGCAAAAAATTATCATGCCAACTATTAAATACTAAAGCTGGAGATATAATCTCAGCTAACTTACAAGATGCTGTCAGGGCTCATGTCGCTGCCCCTTTAATTTTTACCTGTTTTCCTTTTCCAATTTTGATTGGTTGCTCCACCTTTTTAACAGGTGCTCACTCATCATACCCTGCTTTGTATTTTGATAGTGTTCCTATACTGCTGCAATCCTAAGCTGTGGATCTTCTAAAGTATTTTCCAGAATCTCTCTGAAAAGGAAATTTCAACTTTGCTTGCTGCACGTCTGTTTTTCAACTTAAACCAGTCAGGAGTGACAGAAGACGTTTATGCAAAGAAGATAAGTACATATTTTTTCGGATTCACTCTAAACTTTATTCTCTCTAAACTTGTGGGGTAGTGTAAATCTACTTGGGCACCACATTGCAAAAGACTTGTATCGCTTAAACTAACCTTTAAGTATTTTTGAGATGGCATCTGACGATACCTCCGGAATCGGATTCCTGTAACCACTGTGACGTAACTTTCGGTAGCTACCGCAACTGAGCCTCAGCGTCTCCAGACAGCTTGAAGTTGTTCTCAGAACAGGAATCGAAAGGGAGCCTCCAAACTTCGCATATATACTGATTGACAAGGTGATATTTAATCTTTATTCCTGTAATGCAACTCTATTATTACGGATTCTTTAATGCTTATGTGGATAAACTGTGTAAATAATCTAACAAGTGCCAAATACGTTTCTGATATAAGCTTACATTTATGTGCTCACTTGATACAGAGCTCCACGAATTGCCAGTACCTGTAATACACTTCTCAGATTCAACAGGGAAGAATTATATCAATTTCATATATGGTATTATATCTATCTATCTATCTATATATATATATATATATATATATATATATATATATATATATATATATATATATATATATATATATATATATATATATATATAGATTAATGATACAAGGAAGTCCTTTTGGACAAATGTCTAACAATTATCACTGAAATAGGGGAATCCATTTCACATTAGTGGATTGCCTATATATTATTTGGTGAAACAAACCCTAATTACAATAGCAATCATTTAGTCTGCAGTTGCGTTCCACAATTTATTCCTAGATTGTTACAGATACACTTAGCTTTGGTAGAACTGTGATCAGGCAGCAGGGTTCCAACAGTTGCTTCTGAGACAGGATCAGATTGAGACATCTTGCAAAATTTAAAAGAAAAAACAACATTAAAGCAAGTGGGGGGAAAAATAAACTAATTTTTTTGGCGCCTAGTATGACACACGACGCAAAAGGAAGTTAAAAAAATTTGGGGCGCCAACAACATCCGGAAATGACGCAACTCGCATCATAACAGACGCAATCTCGTGCAAGAAAACCTGGTTTCAACTAAGACGCCAGAAATGACAAACTTGCTTCATCAAAAACGTACCTTTGCGTCAAAAAAATTCTCGCACCAAGAATGACGCAATAAATAACAGCAATATGCGCCCTCGCAAGCCTAATTTTGCCAGCGAAATTAAAAGAAAAAAAAGTAAATTTAAAAAAGGACTATACCCTAGGTAAGACAAATAACTTCCTAAACATGCTTCCCAAACTGAAACTGAAAGTCTGCAAAAGGAAATATACATAGACCTGACTCATGGCAAATATAAGTACAATACATATATTTAAAACTGTATATTAATACATAAAGCACTAAAACATAGCTGAGAGTGTCTTAAATAAGAAAAACATACTTATAGAAAGACACCCATCCACATATAGCAGATAGCCAAACCAGTACTGAAAAAGTGTCAGCAGAGGTAATGGTATATAAAAGTATATCGTCGATCTGAAAAGGGAGGTAGGAGATGAATTCCTACGACCGATAACAGAGAAACTTTGAAAATATTTCCCGCAAGGAAAACCATAAAATCAATAGGTGATACTTCCTTCACATCCCTCTGACAAACAATGTACTTAGAGAGGAATTGGGCTTCAAAATGCTTAGAAGTGCTTATCATAGATGAACTCCTAGAAATCAAGCACAAACTTACTTCACCACCTCTATAGGAGGCAAAGTTTGTAAAACGGAATTGTGGGTGTGGTGAGTGGTGTATTTATAGGCATTTTGAGGTTTGGGAAACTTTGCCCCTCCTGGTAGGATTGTATATCCCATATGTCACTAGCTCATGGACTCTTGCCAATTACATGAAATAAAGCACTCTCTCTCATGGGGTTCCGATGATCTTTTTATCATCAGGGCCTAAATGTGGTCACATAATGACCCAAACCAAAGTTGTAACTTTGGTCCCCTCCTTTTTTTTGCACAATTAAGCACTGAATTTATTCCTTTGGACGTCAGTTACACACAAATACATTTTACCTCTTTGGCTGCCAATAACACATGCACAGCAGTGACTTGAAAGTAACACGCACCACACAGGGCAATGTTTTTACGCCTCCATGTTTTACAGTAAAAACATACAAACTAGAGAATTTTCTACAAAGGTAGCACACAAAAAAAGTGTTTTAACATAAGGTGTCTAGACATCCCTATTTTTATGGACAGTGTCCCTAATTTTTTAAAGGGCTAAACTAAGCTGTCACAGATTTTTCTGAATTTGCCCCAGTGTGCAAATGACAAGCACCAACTGCAAAAAATCAGCTGCAGTTACTTCTTCCATCCAACAGGGGTCAGGATTGGGGAAGTAACTGTAGCTGGAAATGTGAAATGCATAGCACAATTTACCTACTCACTGACAGCTGGTTAGGAAGTGGTAACTGGTGGAGAGGGTAGAATGAGTCCGGTCTGATTTTTACTGGGATCCTCAAATTGTTTTTACTGACCTGCAGGGTGACAGAGCTGGGGCAGTCCCTAGTGGCTGCAGAGTAAGGCAGGATAGCTCTGGTGATATTTATAGTGGTAATCAATGCCTGTCTGCTGCTGCTATACAGGGACCATCTGTGCCAAGTACAGTGCCTGCAGAGCTGAGGTAGATCTATACTTACAGAACGAGAAGCAATCTGTCAGGAACTAACAACAGACGTGGACTCCTTGTCCAATGAGCTTAGAGGGATATGGCTACACCTTACTGACGAGGCCCAAAGGAGGCCAAAACAATATTCTGGGATTACCATTTCCCTTGTTCATAGGAGAATTGCCTGGTATTCCGGGCTGGATGGACCTTGTTAAGCGGGATCAAGTTCTCCTCTGTAAAAAGCACAATTAGAGTAAAAGAAGCTACTCCCAGGTGGTAACCATGCCATAGATCTTCATCCATCTGGCGCGGAGCGAGTCCAGCCTGAAGACATACGGCGCAGAGCATTCTCTTCATACAGTCGCCCCCGTAAAATGGAACTTCAATGCAAGTGATGTCATCTAACATGGCGTCCCTTGCATTCCAATTGGCTGAAAGATTTCAATCAGCCAATAGAATTAGAGCTGCTAAAATTCTATTGGCTGTTCCAATCAGTCAATAGGATTGGATGAAGATAGAAGATGCCGTCTAGATTAAGACTTCTTGTCGCATGGATGAGGACTTCGCCGGCTGGATGAAGATGGAAGAGGCCGCCCTGATGAAGACTTCTTGCCACCTGGATGAGGACTTCGCCGGCTGGATGGATCCTTTAAGCGGGACTTAAATTTATTTATTTATTTATTTTATTTATTTATTTATAAAATATTTTACCAGGAAGGATACATTGAGATTTCTCTCGTTTTCAACTGTAAGTAGATTGTTGGGGGTTAGTGTAAGGTTTATTTAAGGGTTTTTTGGGTGGGTTTTATTTTTAGGTTAGGGTCTGGGCATGTAAAAGAGCTAAATGCCCTTTTAAGGGCAATGCCCATACAAATGCACTTTTCAGGGGGTGTTTGTATTTTTTTACAGGTAAAAAAACTGATTTATTTGGGGCAATGCCCCACAAAAGGCCCTTTTAAGGGCCATTGGTAGTTTATTGTAGGCTAGGGGTTTTTTATTTTGGGGGGGGCTTTTTTATTTTGATAGGGCTATTAGATTAGGTGTAATTCTTTTTTATTTTTGATAATTTGTTTCTTATTTTTCGTAATTTAGTGGGGTTTTTTTTTTTGTAATTTAGTTATTTTATTTTTTTTGGTAATTAGATACTTTTTGTAAATTTTAGAGTAGTGTTTTTAATGTGTAGTTTAGTTTAATTTAATTGGTAGTTAGTTTAATTTTAGTTTAATAATTATAATAGTTTAATTGTTAGTTTAAAATTAATTTATTTAATTTGACAGGTAAGTTTTAATTTAATTTAAGATAGGGAAATTGTAATTTTAATGTAAAGTTAGGAGGTCATTAGGTTTAGGGGTTAATAGGTTTATTATAGTATATTTTGTTGTGGGGGCTTTTGGTTTAGGGGTTAATAGGTTTATTATAGTATATTTCTGTGAGGGGTTAAATTGATGGAACTCAACTGTAGATCTAGTTATATATTTTTGTATCACTTTGCTCGCTGTTGTCCCTGCGTTTGAATGAGATACAGGATAGGCAGTGAGTGAAGTTAATTGGTTTGGTGGCTCAGGTATGCTTCTGATGAAATAGAAGCACTGTAGTATGCTCAACTTTAGATATTCTCTATGAGGATAAGGAGTTAATGAGAGAATAAGGATATAGGAAAAAGTGGTTAAGTGCTGTATAAATAATGGAGCTTTAACCACTCCTTTGTAATAACTGCTATGTGTATGTCCCTTTAAGACAGGATCGAGTTGATCATACAGAGGAAGTTGCGGTTATACAGTGAAGCTTTCATATAGCTGTCACACTTGTGAGTCAGAGCAACTTGTAATTGGATGAAGGAAGAAGTGATCCTGTACTTCACACGCTGCAGGTATGTGAGCACAGCGTAGCGTTGAGGAGAACAGATGATCGCCCGATGATTAGCTCTGAGCTGAAAACAGGTGACTGCTTTGTGAAGCGGAGGAGAGTCTCCGGTCTCCGCTGTTTAGGAGTAAATAATTACTTGAGAGACTGAATGACAGGCAGGAGGATCAGCTTCTTACGGTAGTCACATAGGAGTAAGGAGAAGCTGCAACAAGTTCAGATGTTATTATCCGGTAGCCTGCAATCACAGCGGCACAATATAACTTCTTCAAGCAGAACAATAAATCAGCAGCAAATAGCACCTTCAGTAAGTCAGATGCTATCCGATAATATATCCAGAGAGGTTGGAGATCTTCAGGCTGTAAGTGTGTAGCAAAATCAAATCTGTAGTTAGGACAGGATCAGCAATCCTGCAGAGGCTCAGCACAGTGCTAGTGAACAAACAAATTACTAAGCACTTGTCTGCAGATGAGGGAAACCTTTTAAAGGCAAAGGGGGAAGGGCCAAGGTAATCCTGACAATTTTGTTGTGGGGGTTTTCGGATTAGGGCTTAATAGTTTATTTTAGTATAACTCGTTGTGGGGGGCTTGCGGTTTAGGGATTAATAGGTTTATTATAGCAGCGGTGTGGGCAGACAGCAGATTAGGGGTAAATAATATTTAAATAGTGTTTGCGATGCAGGAGGGTGGCAAAGATGCACAAGGGAACATCAAAACAGATATGTATAGAAAGAAGACGGCTACCAACAGCTTATTATATAGCACTAGCGCCCACGCTCCAGGAACCATCAGAGGTTTACCAACTGGTGAGTTCTTGCGAATACAGAGAAATTGCTCTGATGAGCAGACGTACAAATTGAGAGCCACAGAATTAGAAGACAGACTAGTCCAACGTGGATACAGTAAGAGAAGTATCAAAAGAGCCAAGTACAGAGCATTACATACAAACAGAAGGGAACTATTGTATAGAAAGACCAAAAAATGTTCACAAGCTCCAAGACTTATTCTTACGTATAACAATCAAACTCCGGAAGTGATCAAAATCATTAACAGACATTGGAATATTCTGATGACAGATCTGACCCTAAAAGCTAAATTAGGGGACAAACCAGCAATAGCATATAGGCGGACCACAAATATTAAAGATCTGATCAGCAGTAGCCATCTCAAGACCAAAAAGACCACAACCGCATTTAGACCAGGTTCACACAAATGTGGTTATTGCAGCACATGTAAATACATAATTTCAACTGCCCAAATAGAAGATAGATTTGGGGTCAAACATACCATCAAAAGATACATCAGCTGCAACACTGAAGGAGTGATATATGCACTACGCTGCAGATGTAATCTATTTTACAAAGGGATGACCACTCGCAAGCTCAGGTTAAGATTGATGGAACACTTGCGTTACAAGTGGAAAACATGTGGAAAATGGCAAAACACTCACGAGTGTAGCATCCCACTTTTTAACACATCATCATTCCAACAAGAAAGAACTACAATGTTGGGGTATGGAAAAAGTGAGCATAGGAATTAGAGAAGGAGATTTTGAATCTGCTCTCCTCAAGGCTGAAAGTAGATGGATATAACTGTTAAACACTGTCCATCTACAGGGAATGAATGAACAGAATAACTATTATATATTTCTGAAAAAATTTCAAATTTCTGCAATGATATAATAATGAAAATTTCACCATATACAATCAATGATGAAAGCACAAAGCATACAGGGGCTTGATAATACAAACTTTCATACTATTACAATATTATGAACTCAATATTGCAAACTCTACTTCTGTCTTACATCTATGTAAGGCATACTAACATTTGTTCACGTTTTACATGCATTTTAACACAACTTTGTTTTTATTATCACCGGCCAAAAAGATGACCATAAAACTCACTTTGACATTTAGTTTTCAAGTCAATTGAATGTAACACTACTGTAATTCAATTTGAACACCAATTATGTTGTTCCTTCAATTGGTTATTTGTACCAATATGGAAATTGTTCCATAATTCTTGTCATATCATGACCTACATCACACTTACCCAAACCCTTGCTGACCTTACACTTTCACACTCAACTCAGCAAGAGTTATTGCTTCCACTTAGGACCACCTAACATGACACACATACCATTTCCAATCAATTTGAAGTTGATTTTCAACTTATCACCATTCACTCTTAGTCACCAGCACGCTGATCCTTTAAATTCACCCGTATATGGGTGATACTATTATTCTTTTTCCAACTATATCCCCTATATGCTTAACTTACATCACATTTAGTTAATTGATGCATACTGTGATGGTTATATGTGAGATGCAATTATTTGACATCAATGACAGTCTCCCTTTTACTTAACAATTATTTCAATAGCTAAACCGCATTTAGCGGTTCTGTTGTGGGACACTCTTATTAGACGTCATTCTCATGCTGCGCATTTAGCTAACTTGCAATACCGGGTCTGGCTACTGCTTAATGGTATTATCAATTTTGTTAGCACGTAAATTGTTCAACTACCTTACTATCGATTTGCACCCCAAGCCAGCATTTCATTCAGACTATCCCAGGGTTTCTATAGTTATAGCCAGCATTAGTGACCACCACAATAGCCACCGTGATTTATTAGCAACCCTGATTGCATCTACCAGCAGCATATTTGCTACCAGTACAGGGGTGATAATTATTTATAATATCTTATCATGCTTTACAAATATTATAATAAAAAAAACAGGTATTATCCTAAACTCATGCACTTTTCTATGAGTAAAGCTACAAGCTTATGTGTAATTCAAACTACGGGCTGTTGCAAAATTGTAACTAGCAGACACAGCTGTAATTGTGCATTATCACATGAGAGACAAAATTTACTACTCAAAATATTGGCAAACGTTTATTAACTTGGCTTTGGTAGCCAATAATTGTGCGTAACACAAATTGAAAGCAGCCCAAAAGGAAGTTATTATTTTTACATATACAGTATTTTACAAAAGTGAGTACACCCCTCACATTTTTGTAAATATTTTATTATATCTTTTCATGTGACAACACTGAAGAAATGACACTTTGCTACAATGTAAAGTAGTGAGTGTACAGCCTATATAACAGTGTAAATTTGCTGTCCCCTCAAAATAACTCAGCACACAACCATTAATGTCTAAACCGTTGGCAACAAAAGTGAGTACACCCCTAAGTGGAAATGTCCAAATCGGGTCAAAAGTGTCAATATTTTGTGTGGCCACCATTATTTTCCAGCACTGCCTTAACCCTCTTGGGCATGGAGTTCACCAGAGCTTCACAGGTTCCACTCTTCCACTCCTCCATGACAACATCACGAAGCTGGTGGATGTTAGAGACCTTGCACTCCCCTACCTACCGTTTGAGGATACCCCACAGAGGTTCAATAGGGTTTAGGTCTGGAGACATGCTTGGCCAGCCCATCATCTTTACCCTCAGCTTCTTTAGAAAGGCAGTGGTCATCTTGGAGGTGTTTTTGGGGTCTTTAATATGTTGCATTACTGCCCTGTGGCCCAGTCTCCGAAGGGAGGGGATCATGCTCTGCTTCAGTATGTCACAGTACATGTTGTCATTCATGGTTCCCTCAATGAACTGTAGCTCCCCAGTACCAGCAGCACACATGCAGGCCCAGACCATGACACTCCCACCACCATGCTTGTCTTTGACACACTTGTCTTTGTACTCCACACCTGGTTGCTGCCACACATACTTGACACCATCTGAACCAAATAAGTTTATCTTGGACTCATCGGACCACAGGACATGGTTCCAGTAATCCATGTCCTTAGTCTGCTTGTCTTCAGCAAACTGTTTGCAGGCTTTCTTGTGCATCATCTTTAGAAGAAGCTTCTTTCTGGGACGACAGCCATGCAGACCAATTTGATGCAGTGTGCGGCATGGTCTGAGCACTGACAGGCTGACCCCCCCCACCCCTTCAACCTCTGCAGCAATGCTGGCAGGACTCATACATCTATTTCCCAAAGACAACCTCTGGATATTGAGCACGTGCACTAAACTTCTTTGGTTAACCATGGCGAGGCCTGTTCTGAGTGGAACCTGTCTTGTGAAACCGCTGTATGGTCTTGCCCACCGTGTTGTGGCTCAGTTTCAGGGACTTAGCAATCTTCTTATAGCCTAGGCCATCTTTATGTAGAGCAAAAATTATTTTTTTTCAGCTCCTC
Organism: Bombina bombina; assembly: GCF_027579735.1. NCBI lineage: Eukaryota > Metazoa > Chordata > Amphibia > Anura > Bombinatoridae > Bombina > Bombina bombina. The sequence continues at coordinate 352,315,469 of NC_069504.1, forward strand.
AGAAAGTTCTTTGCTATGAGGTGCCATGTTTAACATCCAGTGACCAGTATGAGAGAATGTGAGAGCGATAACACCAAATTTAACACACCTGCTCCCCATTCACACCTGAGACCTTGTAACACGAGTCACATGACAACGGGGAGGGAAAATGGCTAATTGGGCCCAATTTGTACATTTCCACTTAGGGGTGTACTCACTTTTGTTGCTAATAGTTTAGACATTAACGGCTGTGTGTTGAGTTACTTTGAGGGGACAGCAAATTTACACTGTTATACAGGCTGTACACTCACTACTTTACATTGTAGCAAAATGTAATTTCTTAAGTGTTATTAAAATATTTACAAAAATGTGAGGGGTGTACTCACTTTTGTGAGATACTGTATATGGGTTCAAGCATTACATACTTAATAATATTCAAGGTATGTTGATTTCTGTACTTAAAGTGATTATTTCCCATATACGATATATATATGCAGACACACTATATGTGATCAACTATACCAGGTGATACCAGTGGGTTATGCACATTTTATATGATATGTGTATGTAGACACACCACATGTGACCAACCACAAATGGTACTATTGGAGGGTTACGCACATTCCAAATGTTATAACAGAGCTACCAACCTAATTTTTATATATAATTCATGCCTTGTTGTAGTAACACTGTTGTAACTAACTACAACTGTCTGACATAGCTGTAACTTGTAACCACCACATGAGTAACAATTCTGATTACAATAAATACTAACATATGCTAGCCAACCTGGCTTTTCCAACTATGAACTATAACACTCATGTGTAAACATAATTATTCTACTGCAACTTTGCTACATCTAACTGTGACTACCTAAGGCAATAACTGACCCCAGTTGTGCAGTAACCCATAAGCTACTCATTATCCATGATACACACGTAATTAAGCACTATATACTAAATTACACCTTAGATATATTAACTCTCTGTATTTGAGGTGATTATTCCCCTCACCAGTTATACGGATGCAGACATACCATATGTGATTCAATACATATGTTGTTGCTAATAGACCTTGCACATTTCATTCAACTTTAATATTATTAGTGTATCAGTAACTCTCACTGATCATACTTTCACACATTTGTGCAATCAGTGTAATATCTTCACTGGAGCTCAGTACTTAGTATATTCATATGTTGATGTACTTGCACACATCTTACTCTGGATTACAAATAATTCAATTTGCCCGCAGACCAATATCCCACTAATTAGACCTGTAACATTTCCTGGAGTAGCCCATATTTTTGTATGGTCAAGAGAGGAGTTCCACTTTACTCTCAATTTGTAGCGATTTTCCTACTAGTGTTTCAACGGAGGTTACTAGGCCTTACTCTCCATTTATTCTCGATTGTGGTACTTTGAATACTAATACATTATAGGCATTAATCCCATTATTCAGTACCACATCCACTTAGTGACCTGATGAAGTCTCACTTGGTTGTTTTTAATTCTTTTTGTGTTTATGTGTGATAATTTTAGTGAATAAGAATATGTTATATTTTATCTTCATCCTGAATTTCTTTTACCTCTTGAGTCTGGGCAGAGAGTGCTATACTTGCATGTTTTTTTATGGATTTCTTCTATATTTCCACTACTGTGGTTTCAATTTACTTTAATGCAAAAGCACCACCCCACTGAATGTAACATATTTGACTTATAGCAAGTGGTAACATATATGAGTGTTACAAGCTACTAGACAGAAGTAGATACTAGTGGGGATTGCCTATATAGTGCCATTGTCATAATTTGTCTTAGATTTCTTACCCTGCTTTAACTTGTTCCAGTTAGAATTACTGTAGGTCTCCAGACTGAACCAGAGGAGTCCTTTATCTGTTCCTTATTCTTAGGAAAGGAACAAAAACGGTTAGAAACTTTGGATTTCCCTCTAGACTATCTGTCTTGAGAAAGAAAAGCCCCTTTGCCTTCAGTAATAGTGAAAATAATAGAATCTAAATCAGAACAAAATAACTTCTTTCGCTGGAAGGAAAGAGACAATAATACATTTTCATAATATCAAAAACAGCATAACAAATAAAAGAATTGGCACTCTGAAGCAAACCCAATAGATTTGCATTAACAAACTCATCAGAATACTGCTCTGAAAGACTAGACAACCAATAAGTAGAAGCAGCAGCTACATCAGCAATAGAAAAAGCTGGTCTTAGAAAATAACCTGCATGTAAAAAGGCCCTTTTATGAAAAAGAAGTACTGTCTTCCAAAGGAATAGTATAGTACGTTTAGCCAGAGTGTAAACGCCCCATCCACCTTGGGAACTGTTTTTCATAAATCTATATTAGCAGCAGGTAAGGATATAACTTTTTAAACCCTGCAGAAGGAGAAAAAGAAATACCTGACTTAGACCATTCCCTAGAAATCATGTCAGAGACAGCATCAGGCACATTGAAAACCTCAGGGAGATTAAAGGGATAGTAAACCCCAACATTTTCTTTTATGATTCTGATAGAACATACAATTTTAAACAACTTTCCAATTTAATTATATTATCAAATGTTCTTCATTCTTTTGTTATCCATTGCTGAAGGGACAGCATTGCACTACTGACAGAAAGCTGAACATATCTATTTAGCCAATCACAAGAGACAAATGTGTGCAGGCACCAATTAGTAGCAGCTCCCACTAGTGTATGATAAGTGCGTATTCATTTTTTAACAAGGGATACTAAGAGAACGAAGTACATTTGAAAACAGAAGTGAATTTAAAAGTGTCTTAAAATGACATGCTCTATCTGAATCATGCAAGTTTAATTTTGACTTTCCTATCCCTTTAAGAACAAACAAACAATTTCAAGGCTTACCATCAGAAACTTTAGGATCTTTAACCCCTAAAGTAACTAAGAGCACTTTTAAAAGAGAACGAATATGTTCAACTTTAAACAAAAAAGAGGAAATATCAGGTTAAACACCAGATGAGGAATCTTCATCCCCAGTAGAAACGTTACCATCTGAAGAAAAAAACAGTGCACATAGCACTTGTAGAAGGTAAAATCTGACTGACCATTTATGCTTGTTTGAAGGCGGGAGAGCAGCCAACGCAGCCTTGATAACATTTTTCATGGCAGGAGGCACTTCCTCAGCAATATCCTGTAATGAACAAAGAGTTGATGTATTAGTACCCAAATAAACAGAATTAAATTGATCTGATTGCATTTACAAATCTAAACATGAGCCACATAAATGAGCTGGAGAAGGCACTTCAGCTTTCTTACAATAACACACCTAATAATGGTAGAAAGGTGTTCAGGAGACTCAGTTTCTTCGCTAGATTTAAGGACCAAATTCTGCTGCTCCATTAAAGCATATGGCAAAGCAATGCAATAAACACTATTAAACCCCCTACAAAAGCTCTTGAAGAATGGAAACCATTTACCCCCTCCTAAGCAACTTTAAGAGGAACAATTCACGCTAAGCCACACTGAAAAACAGGAGAAATAAAAGTTACATATGTGTGCGCACCAAGCAACTGACTAAGAAGGAGATTATGTGTGCCAAAAATCCAATGAGAGCATAACCGTGCGAATGAGCGCTAACCTGACGTGTGTAAACCAATGCGTGGGTAAACTATAGGAAGACTAAAGGGACGTGCACTAACTCAACAGACGAAACCTGGCGGGGGAAAAAACTATAGACTAAAGGGATGTGCAGTAACTCGATAAGCGAAAACCAGGGGACGACATGCAAAAAACGAATCGCACCAAAAAAGCCGACATGCACAAAACAGCAAGGGAATAGTGAATCTGTCCCAGGGTTTTATATATATATATATATATATATATATATATATATATATATATATATATATATATATATATATATATATATATATATATATTGTAGATCCATAAAGGGAGACAAAAGACAAGTCCCTGCGACCAATTATAGAGGGTTTATGAAAAATGTCCAATGAGGTGAAACAAAGAATAATAAACCATACCTCAAATACATCTTTCTGACAAGCACTGTACTCTGAGGGGAAACCGGGCCTCAATATAGACTGAAACCCCCTCTTTCTGAAGAATCACCTGCACATCTTCATTCTTCAACCAATTCCAGCAGAGGAAAAGTAAAAACTTAGGTATATGTGAGGGGTTTTATAGAGCTCCTAGGGTTTGGCAATCTTTGCCTCCTCCTCTCTCCTGTGGTAGGCTTGTGACTAACTCCCATAGGGTAGCCATTGTGCTACTACCCAATTCTCACAATACATCCCTCCATCAAACTGTAGCAATCTGAGGGGAAATGGGCCTCAAATCAACATCTGGAGCACCTCTATTCTTCACTTTCCTCCAGCGGAGGCAAAGACAAGACTAGTTACCAGTGAGGGAGGAGGGGTTTTTAAGAGCTTTTTGGAGTTTTGTGAATCTTTGCCTCCTCCTAGTGGTAAAGAGTGTAATTCCCAGGAGTAATGGAGTGTGGAGTCACAACCTGTATGAAAGAAATGATAGTTATGCTCAAGCGCATTGTTATTTTTTGCCCCAGAATTAGGGAAATCTCTTCCTTTTATTAGAACATTTCAAAATGATTTGATGCACATTCATAATCATGTGAATAATCCCATGAACAATTCCACATTATGCAGAGGGTACGTATCATATTCTTTCCAGAGCTACATCAATGTTTAACACCCTGACTGCAACATTGGTCCTGAATCATTTGATGGGTAAAGCTTCCTCCTAGAATGTTTACTGAAGTCACAGAAGTGCTATCTCACCAGAACGTTACACCCAAATGTGCAGTAACAAGTTTCCTAGGTCCCTTTACAGAGTTGGTAGATTGCTATTCAGATCCAAAGATCTGGATCCAGAGGAGAAATATCTGCCAACCTGGTCCAGCCCAGAAATACCAGGCAATGCTCCTTTGAACGAGAGAAAACAATAAACCCCAGAAGTACATTGGCTTGTCTGGGCCTTGTCAGTAAGGTGCAGTTGCATCCCTCTAGGGCATGAGAGCAAGAAGTCCATGTCTGGTCTCCCTTTTTATTCTTAGAGAGACCCTAGAGTAAATTTGCATACACAAAAAAGTAAATAGGGAGTTACACTCAACTGAAAGGAGTAAAAAAGCATACAAAAAAGATCAACTGGAAATTATACTTGTGCTTTTATACAGGGACGAAACTACAGGGGGTGCAGAGGTCACAATTGCGACTGGGCCCCCAAGGGTGGGGGCCCAGCTTAAAAAAAAAAATGTTGACCTGCCACTGCCTGCACTGATATCATGTGAGTGTGACATGATGCTTCACTAGTGTCTCTGACAACAGGGGTTAGTGTTTCTGTTTTACCCATTGGTGTTTATGTGTATGTGTGTATGTATGTATGTGACTGTGTGTGTATTTATGCATGTGTGTGTGTGTGTGTGTGTATGTTTGTGGAACCAGCAAATTACAGACCTTGTTACTACAGTACGGGGGGGCTGGACCATGTCACAGACTACTGTGGTCACTTTATAAAGTACTGGGGCGGGTAGGGTCAGGCCAGCCATCTCACCAACAGATTAGACTGTGTCACTGACTCACTATATACAGTAATAGGGGTCAGACCATCTCACAGACTGTGGGAACAGGGTACCTCCTTTTGCACACATGTAATCTGATTCACATTTTTTTTCTGTGTTAAATGTAAAAAAAAAAAAAGATATGTATAAAATTCACTTTTTTGGGGGGGTGGGGGGGCGGGGGGGCCTTTCTTAGATTCTTGCACCTGGGCCCTGTGGTTTCTAGTTGCGCCTCTTTTTTTATAAAAAATCATAACCACCAGAAAAAGGGTGGGTCTCATGGTCTCTTACCAATATGAAAGAAATTAATTTATCAGGTAAGTTCTTACATAAAACATAATTTATGTAAGAACTTACCTGATAAATTCATTTCTTTCATATTAACAAGAGTCCATGAGCTAGTGACGTATGGGATATACATTCCTACCAGGAGGGGCAAAGTTTCCCAAACCTTAAAATGCCTATAAATACACCCCTCACCACACCCACAAATCAGTTTAACGAATAGCCAAGAAGTGGGGTGATAAGAAAAAAAGTGCGAAGCATATAAAATAAGGAATTGGAATAATTGTGCTTTATACAAAAAAATCATAACCACCCCAAAAAAGGGTGGGCCTCATGGACTCTTGTTAATATGAAAGAAATGAATTTATCAGGTAAGTTCTTACATAAATTATGTTTTCTTTCATGTAATTAACAAGAGTCCATGAGCTAGTGACGTATGGGATAATGACTACCCAAGATGTGGATCTTTCCACACAAGAGTCACTAGAGAGGGAGGGATAAAATAAAGACAGCCAATTCCTGCTGAAAATAATCCACACCCAAAATAAAGTTTAACAAAAACATAAGCAGAAGATTCAAACTGAAACCGCTGCCTGAAGAACTTTTCTACCAAAAACTGCTTCAGAAGAAGAAAATACATCAAAATGGTAGAATTTAGTAAAAGTATGCAAAGAGGACCAAGTTGCTGCTTTGCAGATCTGGTCAACCGAAGCTTCATTCCTAAACGCCCAGGAAGTAGATACTGACCTAGTAGAATGAGCTGTAATTCTCTGAGGCGGAATTTTACCCGACTCAACATAGGCAAGATGAATTAAAGATTTCAACCAAGATGCCAAAGAAATGGCAGAAGCTTTCTGGCCTTTCCTAGAACCGGAAAAGATAACAAATAGACTAGAAGTCTTACAGAAAGATTTCGTAGCTTCAACATAATATTTCAAAGCTCTAACAACATCCAAAGAATGCAACGATTTCTCCTTAGAATTCTTAGGATTAGGACATAATGAAGGAACCACAATTTCTCTACTAATGTTGTTGGAATTCACAACTTTAGGTAAAAATTCAAAAGAAGTTCGCAACACCGCCTTATCCTGATGAAGAATCAGAAAAGGAGACTCATAAGAAAGAGCAGATAATTCAGAAACTCTTCTGGCAGAAGAGATGGCCAAAAGGAACAAAACTTTCCAAGAAAGTAATTAATATCCAATGAATGCATAGGTTCAAATGGAGGAGCTTGAAGAGCCCCCAGAACCAAATTCAAACTCCAAGGAGGAGAAATTGACTTAATGACAGGCTTTATACAAACCAAAGCTTGTACAAAACAATGAATATCAGGAAGAATAGCAATCTTTCTGTGAAAAAAAAAACAGAAAGAGCAGAGATTTGACCTTTCAAGGAACTTGCGGACAAACCCTTATCTAAACCATCCTGAAGAAATTGTAATATTCTCGGTATTCTAAAAGAATGCCAAGAAAAATGATGAGAAAGACACCAAGAAATATAAGTCTTCCAGACTCTATAATATATCTCTCTGGATACAGATGTACGAGCCTGTAACATAGTATTAATCACAGAGTCAGAGAAACCTCTTTGACCAAGAATCAAGCGTTCAATCTCCATACCTTTAAATTTAAGGATTTCAGATCCTGATGGAAAAAAGGACCTTGAGACAAAAGGTCTGGTCTTAACGGAAGAGTCCACGGTTGGCAAGAGGCCATCCGGACAAGATCCGCATACCAAAACCTGTGAGGCCATGCCGGAGCTACCAGCAGAACAAACGAGCATTCCTTCAGAATCTTGGAGATTACTCTTGGAAGAAGAACTAGAGGCGGAAAGATATAGGCAGGATGATACTTCCAAGGAAGTGAAAATGCATCCACTGCCTCCGCCTGAGGATCCCGGGATCTGGACAGATACCTGGGAAGTTTCTTGTTTAGATGAGAAGCCATCAGAACTATTTCTGGAAGTTCCCACATTTGAACAATCTGAAGAAATACCTCTGGGTGAAGAGACCATTCGCCCGGATGCAACGTTTGGCGACTGAGATAATCCGCTTTCCAATTGTCCATACCTGGGATATAAACCGCAGAGATTAGACAGGAGCTGGATTCCGCCCAAACCAAAATTCGAGATACTTCTTTCATAGCCAGAGGACTGTGAGTCCCTCCTTGATGATTGATGTATGCCACAGTTGTGACAATGTCTTATCTGAAAATAATGAACAACTCTCTCTTCAGAAGAGGCCAAGACTGAAGAGCTCTGAAAATTGCACGGGGTTCCAAAATATTGATCGGAAATCTCACCTCCTGAGATTCCCAAGCCCCTTGTGCCGTCAGATACCCCCACACAGCTCCCCAACCTGTAAGACTCGTATCTGTTGAGATTATAGTCCAGGTCGGAAGAACAAAGAAGCCCCCTGAACTGAACGATGGTGATCTGTCCACCATGTCAGAGAGTGTCGTAAAATCAGTTTAAAGATATTAATTGAGATATCTTTGAGTAATCCCTGCACCATTGGTTCAGCATACAGAGCTGAAGAGGTCGCATGTGAAAACGAGCAAAGGAGATCGCATCTGATGCGGCAGTCCTAAGATCCAACATTTCCATGCATAAGGCTACCAAAGGGAATGATTGTGACTGAAGGTTTTGACAAGCTGATATCAATGTTAAACTTCTCTTGTCTGACAAGGACAGAGTCATAGACACTGAATTTATCTAGAAACCTAAAAAGGTTACCCTTGTCTGAGGAATCAATAAACTGATTGGTAAATTGATCCTCCAACCATGAACTTGAAGAAATAACACAAGTCGATTCGTATGAGATTCTTCGAAAATGAGAAGACTGAGCAAGTACCAAGATATCGTCCAAATAAGGAAATACCAAAACCCTATTCTCTGATTACAGAAAGAAGGGCACCGAGAACCTTTGAAAAAAATTCTTGGAACTGAGGCTAGGCCAAATAGTAGAGCCACAAAACTGGTAATGCTTGTCTAAAAAGAGAATCTCAGACACTAAAAATGATCTGGATGAATCGGAATATACAGATACACATCCTGTAAATCTATTGTAGACATATAATGCCCTTGCTAAACAAAAGGCAGGATAGTCCTACAGTAACCATCTTGAATGTTGGTATCCTAACATAACGATTCAATAATGATAGATCCAGAACTGGTCTGAAGGAATTGACCTTCTTTGGTACAATGAAGAGATAAAATAAAACCCCAGCCCCTGTTCCAGAACTGGAACTGGCATAAATACTCCAGCCAACTCTAGATCTGAAACACATTTCAGAAATACTGAGCCTTGCTGTGTCAATTGGGACACGGGAAAGAAAAGAATCTCTTAGCAGGAGGCCTTAACTTGAAGCCAATTCTGTACCTTTCGGAAACAATGTTTCTGAAACCAGAGATTAAGAACGGAATTGATCCAAATTTCTTTGAAGAAAACGTAATCTGCCCCATACCAGCTGAGCTGGAATAAGGGCCGCACCTTCATAGGTACTTAGGAGCTGGCTATAGGATTCTATAAGGCTTGGATATATTCCAAACTGGAAATAGTTTCCAAACTGATACCGCTCCTGAGGATGAAGGATCAGGCTTTTGTTCCTTGTTGTGAGGAAAGGAACGAAATGATTATTTACCCTGGAAAGAAAGGGAAAGCAAAGTTGACTTAGAAGACATGTCAGCATTCCAAGTTTAATCCATAAAGCTTTTCTAGCTAAAATAGCTAGAGACATATACCTGACATCAACTCTAATGATATCAAAAGATGGTATCACCAATAAAATTATTAGCATGTTATAGAATAATAATAATGCTATAAAATTATGATCTGTTACTTGTTGCGCTAAAGCTTCTAACCAAAAAAGTTGAAGCTGCAGCAACATCCGCTAAAAATATAGCAGGTCTAAGAAGATTACCTGAACATAAGTAAGCTTTTCTTAGAAAGGATTCAATTTTCCTATCTAAAGGATCCTTAAATGAAGTACTATCTGCCATAGGAATAGTAGTACATTAGCAGGAGTAGAGACAGCCCCATAACCTTAGGGATTTTTGTCCCAACAAACTCTAATCTGTCAGATGGCACAGGATATAATTTGCTTAAACGTCTAGAAGGAGTAAATAAATTACCCAAATTATTCCATTCCCTGGAAATTACTTCAGAAATAGCATCAGGGAGATAAAACACTTCTGGAATAACTACAGGAGATTTAAAAACCTTATTTAAACGTTTACATTTAGTATCAAGAGGACCAGAATCCTCTATTTCTAATGCAAATAACACTTCTTTAAGTAAAGAACGAATAAATTCCATCTTGAACAAATACAAAGATTTATCAGCATCAACCTCTGAGACAGAAACCTCTGAACTAGAAGAACCATTATCAGTATCAGAATGATGATGTTCATTTAAAAATTCATCTGAAAAAAAGAGAAGTTTTAAAAGACTTTTATGTATACTAGAAGGAGAAATAACAGACATAGCCTTCTTAATGGATTTAAAAAATAAAATCTCTTATGTTATCAGGAACACTCTGAAAATTAGATGTTGACGGACAGCAACAGGTAATGTAACAGTACTAAAGGAAATTTTATCTGCATTAATAAGTTTGACATGACATGCAATACAAATAACAGCTGGAGAAACAGATACCAAAAGTTTATAGCAGACTTAGCTTGGTAGCTCCAGCACTGTGCAGTGATTTTCCTGTAGTAACTTCTGACTCAGTTGCAACGTGGAACATCTTGCAATATGTAAAAGAAAAAAACAACATATAAAGCAAAATTGATCAAATTCCTTAAATGACAGTTTCAGGAATGGGAAAAAAATGCCAGTGAACAAGCTTCTAGCAACCAGAAGCAATAAATAATGAGACTTAAATAATGTGGAGACAAAAATGACGCCCATATTTTTTAGCGCCAAAAAAGACGCCCACATTATTTGGCGCCTAAATGCTTTTGGCGCCAAAAATGACGCCACATCCGGAACGCCGACATTTTTGACGCAAAATAACGTCAAAAAATGACGCAACTTCCGGCGACACGTATGACGCCGGAAACGGAAAAGAATTTTTGCGCCAAAAAAGTCCGCGCCAAGAATGACGCAATAAAATGAAGCATTTTCAGCCCCCGCGAGCCTAACAGCCCACAGGGAAAAAAGTCAATTTTTTGAGGTAAGAAAAAATATGATAATTCAATGCATAATCCCAAATATGAAACTGACTGTCTGAAAATAAGGAAAGTTGAACATTCTGAGTCAAGGCAAATAAATGTTTGAATACATATATTTAGAACTTTATAAATAAAGTGCCCAACCATAGCTTAGAGTGTCACAGAAAATAAGACTTACTTACCCCAGGACACTCATCTACATGTTTGTAGAAAGCCAAACCAGTACTGAAACGAGAATCAGTAGAGGAAATGGTAAATATAAGAGTATATCGTCGATCTGAAAAGGGAGGTAAGAGATGAATCTCTACGACCGATAACAGAGAACCTTATGAAATAGACCCCGTAGAAGGAGATCACTGCATTCAATAGGCAATACTCTCTTCACATCCCTCTGACATTCACTGCACGCTGAGAGGAAAACCGGGCTCCAACTTGCTGCGGAGCGCATATCAACGTAGAATCTAGCACAAACTTACTTCACCACCTCCCTTGGAGGCAAAGTTTGTAAAAACTGATTTGTGGGTGTGGTGAGGGGTGTATTTATAGGCATTTTAAGGTTTGGGAAACTTTGCCCCTCCTGGTAGGAATGTATATCCCATACGTCACTAGCTCATGGACTCTTGTTAATTACATGAAAGAAATTATGTTTTCTTTCATGTAATTGGCAAGAGTCCATGAGCTAGTGACGTATAGGATAGAAATATCCAAGATGGGGAAGTCCACAGAAGAGTCACTAGAAAGGGAGGGATAAAATAAAAACAGCCATTTTCCTCTGAAAAAATTAAATCCACAAAAATATATAGCCACTGAAGGTAATGATGGAGACTGAAGGTTTCGACAAGCTGAAACCAATTTTATTTGTCTCTTGTCTGTTAAGGACAGAGTCATGGACACTGAATCTATCTGGAAACCTAAAAAGATGACCCTTGTCTGAGGAATCAAGAAACTCTTTGGTAAATTGATCCTCCAACCATGTCTTTGAAGAAACAACACTAGTTGATTTGTGTGAGATTCGGCTATATGAAAAGACTGAGCTAGAACCAAGATATCGTCCAAATAAGGAAACACCGCAATACCCTGTCCTCTGATTACAGATAGAAGGGAACCGAGAACCTTCAAAAAGATCCTTGGAGCTGTTGCTAGGCCAAATGGAAGAGCGACAAATTGGTAATGCTTGTCTAGAAAAGAGAATCTCGGAAACCCATAGTGGTCTGGATGAATCAGAATGTGAAGATATGCATCCTGTAAGTCTATCGTGGACATATAATGACCTTGCTGAACAAAAGGCAAAATAGTCCTTATAGTCACCATCTTGAAAGTTGGGACTCTTACAAAACGATTCAAAAACTTCATATCCAGAACTGGCCTGAATGAATTTTCTTTCTTTGGGACAATGAATAGATTTGAATAAAACCCCAGACCCTGTTCCTGAAACGGAACTGGTATTATTACTCCTAAAAGCTCTAGATCTGAAACACACTTCAGAAAAGCCTGAGCCTTCACCAGATTTGCTGGAATGTGAGAGAGAGAGAGAGAGAGAGAATCTTCTCACAGGAGGTCTTACTCTGAATCCTATTTGATACCCTTGAGAGACAATACTCTGAATCCACGGATTTTGAACAGAATCTGCCCAAAAGTCTTGGAATAATTTCAATCTGCCCCCACCAGCTGAACTGGATTGAGGGCCGCACCTTCATGCAGACTTGGGGGCTGGCTTTGGTTTCTTAAAAGGCTTGGATTTATTCTAACTTGAAGAAGGTTTCCAATTAGAACCAGAGTCTTATGGGGAAGGTCTGGTTTTCTGTTCCTTGTTCTGTCGAAAAGAACGAAAACGATTAGAAGCTTTAGATTTGCCCTTAGATTTTTTATCCTGATGCAAAAAAACTCCCTTCCCTCCAGTGATAGTTGAAATAATTGAATCCAACTGAGAACCAAATAAATAGTTACCTTGGAAAGAAAGAGATAGTAATATAGACTTAGATACCATGTCAGCATTCCATGATTTGAGCCATAAAGCTCTTCTAGCTAAAATAGCTAAAGACATAGATTTAACATTAATTTTGAGGATATCAAAAATAGCATCACAGATAAAATGATTAGCATGTTGAAGCAAATGAACAATGCTAGACAAATCAGGATCTGTTTCCTGTTGCACTAAGCTATCCAACCAAAAGATTGATGCAGCCGCAACATCAGCCATAGCAATGGCAGGCCTGAGAAGATAGCCAGAATATAAATAAGCTTTCCTTAGATAAGATTCAAGTTTCCTATCTAAAGGATCTTTAAAAGAAGTACTATCTTCCATAGGAATAACATAATTTATGTAAGAACTTACCTGATAAATTCATTTCTTTCATATTAGCAAGAGTCCATGAGCTAGTGACATATGGGATATACATTCCTACCAGGAGGGGCAAAGTTTCCCAAACCTTAAAATGCCTATAAATATACCCCTCACCACACCCACAATTCAGTTTAACGAATAGCCAAGAAGTGGGTTGATAAGAAAGGAGCGAAAGCATCAAAAATTAAGGAATTGGAATAATTGTGCTTTATACAAAAAATCATAACCACCACAAAAAGGGTGGGCCTCATGGACTCTTGCTAATATGAAAGAAATGAATTTATCAGGTAAGTTCTTACATAAATTATGTTTTCTTTCATGTAATTAGCAAGAGTCCATGAGCTAGTGACGTATGGGATAGTAGATACCCAAGATGTGGAACTTCCACGCAAGAGTCACTAGAGAGGGAGGGAAAAAATAAAGACAGCCAATTCCGCTGAAAAATAAATCCACTACCCAAATCAAAAAGTTTCAATTTTTATAATGAAAAAAACCCTGAAATTATAAGCAGAAGAATCAAACTGAAACAGCTGCCTAAAGTACCATTCTACCAAAACTGCTTCTAAAGAAGAGAAAACATCAAAATGGTAGAATTTAGTAAAAATATGCAAAGAAGACCAAGTCATTGCTTTGCAAATCTGATCAACAGAAGCTTCATTCTTAAAAGTCCAGGAAGTAGAAACTTACCTAGTAGAATGAGCCGTAATCCACTGAGGCGGGAATCAACCCGACCCCAAATAAGCATGATGAAACAAAAGTTTAACCAAGATGCCAAAGAAAAGGCAGAAGTCTTTGACCTTCCTAAAACCAGAAAAGATAACAAATAGACTAGAAGTCTGTGTGAAATCTGAATAGCTTCAACATAGGATTTCAAAACTCTTACCATATCCAAAGAATGTAAGAATCTTACCAAAGAAGTCTTAGGAAAAGACAAAAATTCCTCCCTAATGTTGATAGAAATCACAACTTTAGGTAAGAATTGAAATGAGGATAGCAAAAACCACCTTATCCTGATGAAAAAATCAGAAAAAGGAGACACACAAGAAAGAACAGATAATTCAAAAACTGTTCTAGCTGAAGAGATGTCTAAAAAGAACAATACTTTCCATGAAAGTAAATAATGTCTAGAGAAAGCATATGCTCAAATAGAAGAGCCTGTAAAGCCTTCAGAACCAAATTAAAACTCCAAGGAGGAGAAATTGGCTTAATGACAGGTTTTTATAAGAACCAAAGCCTGAACAAAATAATGAATAACAGGAAGGAACACTGCCTTATCCTGATGAAAAATCAGAAAAGGAGATCCACAAGAAAGAGCAGAAAACTCAGAAACTATTCTAGCAGAAGAGATAGCCAAAAGGAACAATACTTTCCAAGAAAGTAATTTTAATGTCCAGATAACGCAAAGGTTCAAACGGAGGAGCCTGTAAAGCCCTCAGTACCAAATTGAGACTCCAAGGAGGAGAGATTGACTTAATGACAGGCTTGATACAAACCAAAGCCTGTACAAAACAATGAATATCTAAACCAACCTGAAATATTGTAAAATTCTAGGAATTCTAAAAGAATGCCAAGAGAAAAACACCAAGAAATGTAAGTCTTCCAAACTCGATAATAAATCTTTCTAGAGACAGATTTACAAACCTGTAACATAGTATTAATCACTGAGTCAGAGAAATCTCTATGACTAAGAATCAAACGTTCAATCTCCAACCAGCAGTACAAACAAACGCTCCATTAGAATTTTGGAAGAATTAGAGGCGGAAGATATAGGCAGAATGATAATTCCAAGGAAGTGTCAATGCATACGCTACTTCCGCCTGAGGATCCCCGGACCTGAAATAGGCCCCTGGGAAGTTCCTTGTTAAGACGAGATGCCAACAGATCTATTTCTGGAAGCCCTCACATCTGAAAAATTGAAAAACATATCTGGTTAAAAAGACCATTCTCCCGGATGTAAAGCTTGATTAACAGAGATAATCCGCTTCCCAAATGTCTATACCTGGGAAAAGGACCACAGAATTTAGATAGGAGCTGGATTTAGCCCAAGCAAATATCCGAGATACTTTTGTCACAGTCTAAGGACTGATAGTCCCACCCTGATGATTGACATATACCACAGATTTGATATTGTCTGAAAAAAACAATAAACGTCTCTTCTTCAAAAGAAACCAACTGAAGAACTCTGGGAATGCACGGAGTTCCAAAATATCAAATGGTAATCTCGCCTCCTGAGATTTCCAAACTCCTTGTGCTGACAGAGAACCTCAGACAGCCTCCCAACCTAAAAGACTCGCATCTGTAGAGATCATGGTCCAGGTTGAAAGAATCGAAGAGACCTGTAGAACTAAATGATGGTGATCTTAACCACCGAATCAAAGATAGATAAACAGAATTCGAAGATTTAAAAAGTGAAATCCTAGAATCCCTGCACCATTATTCAGCATAAAAAACTGGAAAGGTTTTCTATGAAAATGAGCAAAGGGAATTGAATCCAATGCTGCAGCCATAAGACCTAAATTTCCATGCATATATAGCAACTGAAGGAAATAATAGAGACTGAAGGTACCGACAGACGGAACCCAATAAAAATGTCACTTGTCTGTTAGAGACAAAGACAGTGACACAATCTATCTGGAAACCCCAAAAAAGGTGACCCTTGTGTGAGGAATCAAGAGCTTTTGATAAAAAAGATCCTCTAACCATGTCTTGAAAAAACAAAGTTGAATCATATGAGATTCCGTAGTCTCAGAAAATAAAAATAATCTGAATGAAAACAGAAAATGAAGATATGCATCTATTGTATCTAATGAAAACAAATAATGCTATCACTGACCAAAAAAAGGCAGAATAGACCATATAAATACCAATCTAAAAGATGGTACATTTACAAAATAAAAAGATTTTCTAACTTTGGAACAATGAATAGTTTTGAATAAAACCCCAAAACCCAGTTCCTAAAATGGAACTGGAATAAATACCCCAGAAGATTCCAGATCTGAGCAGTGCTTGAGCCCCAACAGGTGATCAGCCGCACTTCAACATTACCCAAAATATATAGGACTGAAACACATTAAGGAAAGTGTTAGCCTTACTGGAATAGCTGGAATATAATAGAGAGAAAAAGACTTCTCATAGACGGTTTTGCTCTAAATTTTATTCTGTACCCAAAATCTAAGAAATTTGGACCGAATAGAACCAAACAAATTTCAAAAAAATCTTAACCTGCCCCTTACCAGCCAAGCTGGAATACGGCACATACATGGAAATTTAAGGAGCTGATTTTGAACTAAAAAACTTCCAATTAAAAAACATGTTACTTGGGTAAGAATTTAGAATTTTGTTCCTTAGTAAGAACAACCAAACAAAAATAAGCTTAAAGTTTAGTCTTAGAACTCAATCTTGAAGCCCAGAGTAACAGTTAAGAATTGAAACCAATATGAACCAAATAATTGATTATCTTGGAAAAAAAGAAATAAGGATTTTTAGAAATCACAAAATTCTTCTAGCTAAAAACAGCTGAAGACATAGATTAAATCTCATTTGTGAAAATATTTCAATAAAATGAAGATACAAATGAAATTATTAGCATGTTAATACAGTTAAAGGACCAGTCAACACACCGGACTTGCATAAACAAATGCAAGACAACAAGACAAATGCAACAGCACCCAGTCTGAACCTCAAATGAGCAGTAGACTTTGTCCCTTAACAATGCTAAATAAAATATAATCTGATACTTGAACTTAAAGTAAACAGAAAAATTAAGCAAATGCAACATCATCCAAATAAATCACAGGTCCAAGAAAAGTACCTGAAAATAAATAATTTTCCTTAAATAAGATACAACCATCTAAAAGGAAAATAAATACTATTTTGCTATAGAAACAATAGCATATTTTAGCAGAAGTAGAGATAGTCCCATTAAATTGGAGAACCCTCAAAATTGAAATTAACTGCCGGCAAAGAATATAATTTAAAATCTTTGAAGAAGGAAGAAAATTCTCAGCCTATTCCATTCCCTAATATGAAGAACTGGAAAAAAATCTCTGAAAATACAGAAGATAAGATAAGCAGAAAAAAAATGTTAGCTAGTCTTGAAAAAGAACTAGTTACCTCAATATCTAAAATAATCAACACCTTTTCAACAAAAAACAAATGTACTCTAATAAAAAATAAAAAAGTAGATTTGTTAGTGTCAATATCTGATGAAGAAAATTCTAAATGAGAAAAAACATCATCAGAGAAGGATAATTCAGTATGTTGTAGGTCATTTGAAACTTCATCAATTAAAAAAGAAGTTTGAAAAAGACCTAAAAATTTTAATAGAAGGCGCAAAGTCAGACAAAGCCTTTAACATAGAATCAGAAAAATATTCTTATAAATTTTCTAAGTATATCTTGTACATAAGATGTAAAAAGAATAGCAATACATAAAGCATAAATACTAATGGATTCTGCATGTAAAAGTTTATCATGATAACTTATTACAAACCATAGCTAAAGATAAACATTCATAACATTTAAAATAAATGAACTTAGCTTTGGTAGGACTTATCCCAGTCAACAGGAATCCCTCAGTATGTTCTGATCCAGGAATAGTTTTATGGAAAATCTTGCAATATGTAATAGAAAAAAACAACATATAAAGCAAAATTATCAAATTCCTTAAATGACAGTTTCAGGAATGGGAAAAAATGCCAATGAACAAGCCTCTAGCAACCAGAAGCAATGAAAAAATGAGACTGAAATAATGTGAAAAAAAAGGTGGAGACAAGAATGACGCCCACATTTTTTTAGCGCCAAAAAAGACGCCCACATTATTGGCGCCTAAAATTGTTTTGTAAAACTGAATTGTGGGTGTGGTAAGGGGTGTATTTATAGGCATTTTGAGGTGAGGTTTGGGAAACTTTGCCCCTCCTGGTAGGATTGTATATCCCATACGTTACTAGCTCATGGACTCTTGCCAATTACATGAAAGAAATTGCATGCCCTACTTGAATCATAAAAGTTTAATTTTGACTTGACTGTCCCTTTAAGAGCTGAATGCCCTTTTAAGGGCAGTGAAAAAGCTGAATGCCCTTTTAAGGGCAATGCACATACAAATGCCCCTTTAGAGTTAGGTTTTTTTATTTGGGGGGGTTTGTGGGTTTGTTGGGTGGTGGGTTTTACTGTTGGGGGGACTTTATCTTTTTTTTTTACAGGTAAAAGAGCTGTTAAACTTAGGGCAATGCCCTACAAAAGGCCCTTTTAAGGGCTATTTGTAGTTTATTGTAGGTTAGGGGGTGTTTTTATTTTGGGGGCTTTTTATTTTTATAAGGCTATTAGATTAGGTGTAATTGATTTTATTTTTAATCATTTTGATTATTATTTTTGTAAGCTTAGTGTTTTTTATTTTTTTCGTAATTTAGTGCATAATATTTTTCGTAATTTTAGATTTTTTAATTTTTTCGCTATGTGGTTATTAATTAAAAAGGTCTCAATTTTTTCCAAACTGTTTATTAGGAATCAATATATGTTAATAATAAGAGAAAGATTTACAGGTATATATACACATCTATTTTACAGCAGAACAGTCCAAATAATTAATACAGGGCAACTCTACTACAACCCCAATTTGTGCAACACTGTGCAACACTGCTAAAATAATCATAGGAATATACTTAGCCACATTCTCCATGGTGTCCACTATCAGCCATCTTTTCAGCAGGAACAAGATAAGAAGAGAGAGAGGTTTTGGTGTTCCAGTTTTTTATACCCAATTCAATAGGGAATGGATTATCCCAAATGCCAGTCAAAGGCTATTGGGAGTGTCTTTAGTTCAGAGAGAAAGGTGTATCTGGGGGGAAGGGATTTTAATAACAGCTAGGTCAGTAAGCTATGTCACCACATTCCCTCACTTTTTAATCTCCTATGTTTTTCTTCTCCTTTGTTTTCTAGTTATACCCACTAGTACAGAAAAACACATAGTGAGCGAAAACCTTACATGGAAAATTCTCCCACCATCCTTTCGGAATCATTCCCTCGGCGATATGAGCTCTTCTGTACTTTCCTAGGACTGTCAATTCCTAGTCTAACTTTATACAATTCATTAAAAAAAATGCACACAATATTATACATAGACACAAATTCTATGCTAAACCCCATTTGCAACATTTATATAATGGTCTTAAAATTGGGAAAAATTTAAAGTTCATCTATGAGTGCGTGAGTGTGGGTACACTAGATGGGTATGCGTGTAGTAAAATCTTTATTAATAAAGTTTGAATTGTGTCTGTAAAACAAAAGTTATAATAGTTCACTGAAGTTCTTTGTTGTCATCTGGTCCTTGCTTTTGCTTTACCAATCGTCTCTCTCTTTGAACCACTTTGTTTTTTCCAAGACCCTCAAAGGAATAAAAAGAGATTAAAACCAGGCATATATTTACTTCAGACTACAACACTCCATCTGTAGTAGAAACCACATTCACAGTTATTAACTTCAAGTTGGGATGTGCCTCTATCATTGCATTCTATCCATTCAATTCACCCCCTTACTTAAACTTATGTTGTCTGCCCTATATGATTATTTACCCTTTTATGCCATATATTATTTTGGCCTAATGCCGCATTTTACATCTTCATTGTGATACATTTTATACTTATTTAATTTGTCCAACTCCACCATCATAGATTCTTGGTTAGATCAGTCCTGATGACACCTGAAAACAACAATCTATAATATGTGTTATTGGGAAAAGCTGGAAGGAAAGGTGAGAAGACTTCTATCTTCATTGGTTTTCTTCCTGCAAGATAAGACTTCAGACAGTTTACATGGAAATGTTATTGCATGTGGCCTCCCAAAACAAATCACAATGGGGGTATCTGTT
The DNA here is from genome assembly GCF_027579735.1 of Bombina bombina. NCBI lineage: Eukaryota > Metazoa > Chordata > Amphibia > Anura > Bombinatoridae > Bombina > Bombina bombina. Next base: position 352,335,680 of record NC_069504.1, read on the forward strand.
ATTTGTTTTCCTTAGAAGGAAAATGCATCAATTAACTATCGGCTAGATTACGAGTTTGGCTTTAAGAGGGGTGCATTAGTTACGTGTACTTTATTTCCTTTGCACACTTTTCTTAACGTCGGTATTACGAGTCTCAAAACATCCTCGTAACGCGTCGTGGTAACACGACTACTGCGTTTATTTTTTACGCGTAATCATGGCAGCGTTAAACATTCTCCCATAGAGATCAATAATAAATAAAAGAAGAACGGATTTTTTTAGCTAACACTCGATCTCACGAGAAATATGCACTGCTCTGTCATATTACGTATACCACATAATGCACAACAAAAACACAGCTCAAATGTACTAACAACAATCACGCAACATAGCACATACGCATTACACATTCACAATCGGAAAAGAAAAAGAATAAACATGATTTACACTAAACAAGGAATACAGAAATACCTTACGATCTTGCAACACGGAACAAAACAACACGAAAAAAGAATTGCACACTCATACACAAACAAAACATTCGCGTTCAAGATTACGCAACATTAGTACAAAGAAACATTTACACCACTTCACAAATACGACACCATCGCAAATATGGATTTACATTTACAGATAATGTTTTGGGACAATGTTATGCAAAACGATCACTATGACATCATCACATTATACACATTACATAAATACTAACTCAATATGAGCATGCGCAAATTCACACAACTAATACACATTGCACACTACTAACACATTACTAGCAAAGCACACCTGAACATACTTTACTTGGCAAACCGGTACATTATTAAACATTTACATAGGGTATATAAGCATGCCACAAGCATGGCTTCTTTGACTGTGTTGCTGGAGGATTTTTGGAGATTAGAGAGTTATTGGTATTGTGAGATTTAGTGAGTGAGTTAGTTAGTGGTAGTGTGAGATAGTGAGTTAGTTAGTGGTAGTGTGAGAGAATGAGATAGTTAGTGGTATTGTGAGATTTAGTGAGTGAGTTAGTGGTAGTGTGAGATAGTGAGTTAGTTAGTGGTAGTGTGAGATAGTGAGTTAGTTAGTGGTAGAGTGAGATAGGGAGATAGTGGTAGTGTGAGATAGTGCGAGAGCTTTAGTGAGCGACAGTTTGTTTGGGTGAGTGTGCGAGTGGTTTTTCTGAATACTTAACACATTTACATGCAAACACATTGAATACATACACTTATCAATAACACTACATACACTCCATACCCCATCCCCTCTCATACTACACTTCATACTCCATTCCCTGTAATCCCATACCCCATTCCCTTTAAGCCCATACCCCATTCCCTTTAAGCTTATACCCCATTCCCTGTAAGCCCATACCCATCCCATAGTTAGATTTTGTTTACATATCCTCATTTTAGTCTTTTTTCTACATTTTTGTCTGTTTAATACACCTTACCCTCTTTTATTTATATCCCTTTCACACTTTGAGCACTTTTTTTCCATTTTTGTTAATTATTTTGACCCCCTTTCATTTGGGCACATTCACTTTTTGTTGGAGTATGTCGGGAGGTTGGGATAGGGGGCAGATTAGCCCGCAGCTATTAGAGCTCATCAGGCAGGAGTTTAGAGAGGAGCTTGTAGAGGAGGTTAGGCAGGAGAGGGGGAGAGGGAGAGGGAGAGGAAGAGGAACAGGACAGGAAGGGTGACAGGAAGGGTGACAGGAAGGGGGAGGAGGAAGCGGTGGGTGGACCTGGCCACTTTGTTCAAGATGAACAAGTGGCTGGGCCCAGTTGCAGCCAGCGTAGAGCTTCACAGTCCGGGAAACAGAGGCTCACATCACAGGGGAAAGCCAAGCTGACTAGGGAGGCGAGATATACTATGGAGGAGAAGGAGGCCCTCATAGAGGCTTATATGGAGAGGGCTAGGAGGCTGCAGGCTCAGAAGGCCACCCCTAGGGAGAAGAGGAAGCTATGGCTGGAGATCAGAAATGCCGTTAATGCAGTAGGGGTCCAGAACAGGGATGTCAAGTCCATACAGCATCGCTACCGGGACTGTAAAATGGAACACAAAAGAAAACTCTCGAGGGAGAACCAATATCTAACAGGGACCGGTGGCGGTCCTGAAATGATTGTGGAATATTCCCGATGGGAGGAAATGTTGCGTCCTAGCATCTCAGAGGTGGCCATAGTCGGTATCAGAGGAGTCGATACCGGGAACCTGCCACTCTCATCTGCCGGTCAGCTCATTTAATAATCTCTTTACATAAAAAATAAAGAATGTATTTAAGTATATGATTAACGCAATTACGCTTTTTTAGACATTATTATGTAAACGCATTCACAATTACCTTGCGAAAGTTGCATTTCACGAAAAGCCATCACATTAGTTTCTAGATTAGTATCTAGTCTATAGATAAGGTGTGCATTTAATCAGACTGAAAACAAATGCAAAAACACATTCAGATTGACCATATAGATATCAGAAACACGGTTTGGAAAATGCGGAAATCGTATTGATTGTTGTATATAAAAATGTTTTAATGAGGCTGCCTTTGTAATTCTATTGTAAGCAAAAGCATTTACATCTTTATTTGGAACTGTGCTAATATCTCGATTTCTTTCTTTTTACAATATACAGAGTCTGAGCCCGGGGAGGAGGCAGCACAGCACCCACAGACTCCTCCTTCACCCAGGTATGAGAGTGGTGGAGAATGCTTGCCACCTCGGGGAGACATGGAAGACATCCCTCTATCCTCATCCTCGGAAGAAGCCCCCAATGCAGAAGAGATCCCTGCAGCAGCCCCTCCTGCACCAATAGCCCCTCAGGAGGAGATAGCAGAGCTGCAGATATTAAGAGATTTTCTGGAAGAGATGTGTATGCCTCCCGGAGGGAAAATGCGGAAAGCAGAATCCAGCTGACGGAAGCAATTAATGACATTCGACAAGACCAAAGAGAGCTTCGCCAAGACCCAAGAGAGATCTTGCATGCTCTGAGAGATATATTGCAGGTCCTCCGGGAGCGCATAACGCACCATCTGCTGCTGGACCTCCTCCATCTCATCCTCAATCTCCTCCTCAGCCGGGTGATCCCAGTACTCTTCCTTCCCCTCTTCCCCAATCATCTCCGATGAGAACTCTTCGGAGGGGGCAGTTGTCCCCCCAGAGCCTCAGTCTCGTGGGAAGAGGGGAAGGAAGAGGAAGTAAGTATTTTTGTTATATATATATTTATGTATTTATTTAATGTGTAATGGATAGGTATGTGATGATGTGGTCTTCTTACACTTGTGGAGCCCACTCTGTATATAATCTGCTTCTATGGGACCGGGTCCATGGAGGCAGATTGTTTGCAGAGTTTGTTTTACAAGTGTGTGGACACCACATCATCACATACCTATCCTTGTTGATTACATTGATTGGTTTCTGTGATGCGATGTCCAAACTGTTTCCCTAATCTCAAACAAAATGACCATTACAATTATACATGATGGCATAGCACTGTTTTGATGCCAACAACACAGCTTAAAGGGGCAGTCATAACATTAATTATTGTTGGTTACAAAGAAAACACTTTATTACAAATTATCAAGTTTTGAAAAACCAGACTTAGAGAAATGCACGCTTTACTTCTGTGATTAACCTTGTATCTATGCCTCAGAAAAATGACCACTTATTTCAGTTCTTTTGACAGACCGCCATTTCAGCCAATCACTGATCAATCCAGGGTAACTATACTGCATGAGCTCAATGTTTTCTATATGAAACACAAAAAATAATGCCCTCTAGTGGTCAAAATGAATTCAGATTAGATGCACTCTTCAAGGTCTAAGAAATGAGCAGATGAACCTCCTAGGTTTAACTATCAACTAAGAATACCAAGAGAAATAAGAAAAATTGGTGATAAACGTTTGAGATATATTTTATACAAATTGCCTTTTTGGAGATTAAAATCATTACTGTTTTGCTTGACTTGACTGTCCCTTTAAACAAGAACATATGCTAACATATACTGATCCTTAGGGATTGTTGGTATATCTACATGTACTTGTTCAAACAAGAAAATATTTGAATAGGATACTAAGCCTGTATGCCATATTTCTATCGATGTGTTAAATAAAGTCAATTTTCTTAACGATACATTATTGTGTTTGAATTATTTAAGAAAGACATTTAATTTAGAAGGAATCTGGTTTCATGTCCTTTTAAGAGTTACATTAGAAATATATGCTCACAGTAATATATTTGGAGATTAACAATGTGGAACTCATACATGACACAATACTGAGCATTTGCATTAAAGGGACAGTATACACTCATTTTAAGAAAACTGCATGTAATAGACACTACTATAAAGAACAAGATGCCCAGATACTGATATAAAAATCCATGATAAAACGGTTTAAAGATTTACTTAGAAACTCTCACTTTAGCTATGTTGAAAAGTTAGCTGGAAAGCCCATTGCAAGTGGGAAATAAAAAAATCTTTTGCATATGAAAAGACCTTTTACCCAAACAGGAGTAAGCTGGAGAAGGTAGCTGATGGTACTCGCATCAAACTTTGAGGCTTGGTTAGGAGTCAGAAAATCACAGCAATGGTATTTAAACATAAGCAAAACTATACATTTAAAAGAAATAAGGACTATATAAATAGATCATCTACAAAACATATATGCTAAGAATAAATGAGTGTATAATGTCCCTTTAAGAAAAAATACCACGACATAACATCTAGAATAAGTAGGCATCTAATATATTTAGCATATGATAAAGGTCAATGCATATCAATTACTTGATTCAAATACAATAGCGCATCTTTAGGAATTAGATATGCAGAATATTCAACACAACACAGTAATTATTTATAAACATGAAAATATTGTTCACAAACATATTAAACAAGATGGAGTATATTCATGGATTTGCACTTGCCTCAAAATATATTATGCATGAAAACATATTGCCTTCATTTGTTTCTTCAACGAGACAGCCATCAAAAGAGATTTTTGTGTTCTTTATCAGCTATGGTTCAACAATGTACATGATTGATACAATCCATACTCACCATGGTTTTAAACTTTGCTTCTCATTCACAAACGTGGGTTACGTGCAAAATCAAATATTGCGGGACTATGTAAGCCAATTAGACGGATTTAACACCTTGGCATGTGACGTCTTAACCAACATGGCGCATCCGAGATCGCGTAAAAATGTCATCCAATCAAAGGTGCATCCGAGATCGCGCAAAAACGGCATCCAATCCAAGAACTCATTTTACAGCTTGGCATGTGACGTCTTAAGCAACATGGCACAAGTAAACACATCAGCCAATACAAAGACTCATTTTACAGCTTTGCATGTCAATAAGAAATGTATTTATCTTTTAAAAAATAGTATGTGCTATATTGTTATCTATGAATGACACGCTAGATAACGTAATACTGTGATATATGAAATAGAATCCATTGTTGGTACTAAGGAAATATTTCATTAGAAGCAGAGGATTATTAACTATTTAGCAAGCAGCAGGGTTTAAATGGACATGAAAACCACATTTTATGTTACACGATTATGTACGACATTGCAATTTGAACTACATTTTCACATTAAATTTGAACTACATTTTCACATTAAATTTTAATCTTTGGAATAAATGTGTTTAGAGATAATATCAAGAGCAGAAAAACCAAAATAAATGCTCTAAAGGCTGATTGGTGGCTACATATATATAGATCGATTGTCATTGGTTCACCTATGTGTTCATTTAGAAACCAGTAGTGCCCTGCTGCTCCTTAAACAAATGATACAAAGAGACTGAAGCAAATGTGAGAATTTATGGAAAGAAAATTATTTCAAAATCGTATGTTATACATAAACGAGAAAATAGATTATTGTGTTTCATGTCCCTTTAAATGAGAAATAATGCTACGAGATACATTATGAAATTCATGATTGGTTATACATTATATGTTACCTATAGCTATGATGTCCATCTTTACCATTTAAAAAGGGCCACATGAGAAATACATATGTCAGGGATGTTTTCAGATATGTTAAAAGATTTATTTGGAATAACAATAATGACACATGTATTGATCAAACGTGTCACTTATTCAAGTTGAAATATGGTCAGCCTACCTATAGCAATATATTGTAGGATAATTAAAGAGAAAAAATAATAAGAGAAACATATTAATCATCTAAAATATGCACATTACACACAGTGATTGATTTTGTTACACTACTACAATAAGATATAAGTAAAATTGGAATACATGTGCTGTCAACATTCAAATAATAGTCTGTTTTTACAAATATATGTCTATGTTGATGTAAAAAGGACAAAAATACATTAGAAATGCATATCTATTCCTTAAGAATTGTGGTCAGCATCACTTAAAGGGACATGAAAACATAATTTATGCTTACCTGATAAATTCATTTCTCTTGTGATGTATCGAGTCCACGGATTCATCCATTACTTGTGGGATATTCTCCTTCCCAACAGGAAGTGGCAAAGAGAGCACCCACAGCAGAGCTGCCTATATAGCTCCCCCCTTAACTCCACCCCACAGTCATTCGACCGAAGGCTAGGAAGAAAAAGGAGAAACCATAGGGTGCAGTGGTGACTGAAAGTTTCAAAAATAAAAATACAAATGCCTGTCTTAGAAAAAAACAGGGCGGGCCATTGACTCGATACATCACAAGAAAAATGAATTTATCAGGTAAGCATAAATTATGTTTTCTCTTGTAAGATGTATCGAGTCCACAGATTCATCCATTACTTGTGGGATACCAATACCAAAGCTTTAGGACACGGATGAAGGGAGGGACAAGACAGGGACCTATAAACAGAAGTCACCACTGCTTGAAGAACCTTTCTCCCAAAAATAGCCTCCGAAGAAGCAAAAGTATCAAATTTGGAAAATTTGGAAAAAGTATGAAGCGAAGACCAAGTCGCCGCCTTACAAATCTGTTCAACAGACGCGTCATTTTTAAAAGCCCATGTGGAAGCCACAGCTCTAGTAGAATGAGCAGTAATTCTTTCAGGAGGCTGCTGTCCAGCAGTCTCATAAGCCAAATGGATGATGCTTCTCAGCCAAAAAGAAAGAGAGGTAGCCGTAGCCCTTTGACCTTTCCGTTTACCAGAATAAACAACAAACAATGGAGATGTCTGACAGAAATCTTTAGTTGCTTGTAAGTAGAATTTTAAAGCATGAACCACATCAAGATTGTGCAATAAACGTTCCTTTTTTGATGAAGGATTAGGACACAAAGAAGGAACAACAATCTCTTGATTGATATTCTTAATAGAAACAAAACTTTCCAAGATAAAAGCTTAATATCTATGGAATGCATGGATTCAAAAGGAACCCCTTGAAGAACCTTAAGAACTAAATTTAAGCTCCAAGGCGGAGTAACCAATTTAAATACAGGCTTAATTCTGACCAAAGCCTGACTAAATGCTCGAACGTCTGGGACATCTGCCAGACGTTTGTGTAGTAAAAAAGACAAAGCAGAGATTTGTCCCTTTAGAAAACTAGCTGATAATACCTTCTCCAAACCCTCTTGGAGAAAAAACAAAACTCTAGGAATCCTAACCTTACTCCAAGAGTAACCTTTGGATTCACACCAATAAAGATATTTGCTCCAAATCTTATGATAGATCTTCCTGGTAACAGGCTTTCTAGCCTGAATCAGGGTATCAATGTCTGACTCAGATAAACCACGCTTTGCTAAAATCAAGCGTTCAATTTCCAAGCAGTCAGATGCAGAGAAATTAGATTTGGATGCGAGAACGGACCCCGGATTAGAAGGTCCCGCCTCATTGGCAGAGTCCATGGTGGAACCGAGGACATGTCCACTAGGTCTGCATACCAAGTCCTGCGTGGCCATGCAGGAGCTATCAGGATCACCGAAGCTCTCTCCTGCTTGATTCTGGCAACCAGACGTGGGAGGAGAGGAAACGGTGGGAATACATAAGCCAGATTGAAAAACCAAGGCACTGCTAGAACATCTATCAGCACCGCCTCCCGAGACCTGGACCCGTAACGAGGAAGTTTGGCATTCTGACGGGACGCCATCAGATCCAAATCTGGCGTGCCCCATAGCTGAATTAGCTGGGCAAACACCTCCGGATGAAGTTCCCACTCCCGCGGATGAAAAGTCTGACGACTCAGGAAATCTGCCTCCCAGTTTTCTACTCCTGGTATGTGGATCGCTGATAGATGGCAAGAGTGATCCTCTGCCCATCAAATTATTTTGGTAACTTCCATCATCGCTAGAGAACTCCTTGTTCCTCCCTGATGATTGATATAAGCTACAGTCGTGATGTTGTCCGACTGAAACCTGATGAATTTGGCCGCAGCAAGCTGAGGCCACGTCTGAAGCGTATTGAAAATCGCTCTCAGTTCCAGAATGTTTATCGGAAGAATCGATTCAACCTGATACCATAAACCCTGAGCTATCAGGGAGTTCCAGACTGCACCCCAGCCTAACAGGCTGGCATCTGACGTTACTATGAGCCACTCTGGCCTGTGGAAACATATTCCCTGAGACAGGTGGTCCTGGTCCAGATGCAGTTGAGGAGAAAAATCTGCATAATCCCCATTCCACTGTTTGAGCATGCTTAGTTGCAGTGGTCTGAGATGTAGGCGGGCAAAAGGAACTATGTCCATTGCCGCTACCATGAGACCGATTACCTCCATACACTGAGCCACTGATGGCCGAGGAATGGAATGAAGAGCTCGGCAAGTGGTTAAGATCTTCGTCAGAAAAATTTTCATTTCCACCGAGTCTATCAGAGTTCCTAGAAGGAAACCTTTGTTTGAGGGAAGAGTGAACTCTCCCTTATGTTCACCTTCCACCTGTGAGATCTCAGAAAAGCCAACACGGTGTCCGTATGAGATTTGGCAAGCTGGAAAGTTGACGCCTGAATTAAGATGTTGTCCAGATAAGGAGCCACTGCTATGCCCCGTGGACGAAGAACTGCCAGAAGGGACCCTAGCACCTTGGTGAAAATTCTGGGAGCCGTGGCCAACCCGAAGGGAAGGGCCACAAACTGGTAATACCTGTTTAGAAAGGCAAATCTGAGAAATTAATGATGATCTCTGTGAATAGGGATGTGTAGATAAGCATCCTTTAAATCCACGGTAGTCCTATATTGACCTTCCTGGATCAGAGGAAGAATAGTCCGAATGGTCTCCATCTTGAACTTTGGAACTTTGAGGAACTTGTTTAGAATCTTGAGATCCAAGATTGGTCTGAAAATTCCCTCTTTTTTGGGAACGGCAAACAGGTTTGAGTAAAATCCTAGCCCCTGCTCCTCTCTTGGGACTGGGCAGATCACCCCCATGGTATATAGGTCTTCTACACAGCGTAAGAACGCCTCTCTCTTTGTCTGGTTTGCAGACAATCAAGAAATGTGAAATCTCCCCCTTGGAAGGGAGTTCTTGATATCCAGAAAATATCCCTGGGACACAATTTTTAAAGCCCGGGGATCGTGAACATCTCTTGCCCAAGCCTGAGCAAAGAGAGAGAGTCTGCCCCTACTAGATCCGGTCCTGGATCGGGGGCAACCCCTTCATGCTGTCTTGGTGGCAGCAGCAGACTTCTTGGGCTGTTTACCCTTGTTCCAAGTCTGGTTAGGTCTCCAGACTGACTTGGATTGTGCAAAATTTCCCTCCTGCTTTGAAGTAGAGGCAGTTGAAATGGGACCATTTTTAAAGTTCCGCAAAGGAACGAAAATTATTTTGCTTAGCCCTTGTCTTAATTGATCTATCCAGAGGAAGGGCATGACCCTTCCCTCCAGTGATGTCTAAAATAATCTCTTTCAGTTCAGGCCCGAAAAGGGTCTTTCCTTTGAAAGAGATGTTCAAAAGCTTAGATTTAGATGACACATCAGCAAACCAGGACATAAGCCATAACGCCCTGCGTGCTAAAATGGCAAGACCTGAACTTTTTGCCACTAATTTAGCCAGATGAAATGCGGCATCTGTAATAAAAGAATTAGCCAACTTAAGAGCCTTAATTCTATCCAAAATCTCTTCTAAAGGAGTCTCCATCTGAAGAGCCTCTTCTAGAGCCTCAAACCATAAAGCAGCAGCAATAGTTACAGGAACGATGCAAGCAATAGGTTGAAGAGAAAAACCTTGATGAACAAATATTTTCTTCAGAAGACCCTCTAATTTTTTATCCATAGGATCTTTGAAAGCACAACTGTCCTCAATAGGTATAGTTGTATGCTTAGACAGAGTAGAAATACCTCCCTCCACCTTAGGAACAGTCTGCCATGAGTCCCGCAAGGTGTCAGATATAGGAAACATTTTCTTAAAAACAGGAGGGGGAGAGCACGGAATACCTGGTTTATCCCACTTCTTAGCAATAATATTTACAATCCTCTTAGGGACTGGAAAAACATCAGTGTAACTCCTTTACAACCCTCAAACACAGCAGGAACCCTTGGAGAAGCAGTTGGATGACTCGGAAAAAAAGAAAACTGCACAACTGAGGCCGAAAATAGGCCCCTCCCACCTCACTCGTTTTTTGAGGCCTAGTAAAAGAAAACACCTGTTTTTTAAATAATTATGTGGGTTAAAAAACCCAAACACAAGCCACAATGACCCCTCAGTCCCTTACAAAAAAACGTTTAAAAATGCTTTCCTTTTGAAAAATGTTTTTATCTTTTAAAAATGGTGTCACCAGTAACAAACAAACAAGCCCTTCAAGTAAACTGAAACTTCTATGACTTTAATCAAAGTAAATCAAATGAAATGCAGCTTACCCTTCCCTCATGGGAATATTACCAGCCTTTTCTGGAATTAACACAGTCTGTCTAGAAAAATGTAGCCTGAACATACCTCATATGCAGCTTAGCATGCAAACTGTTCCCCCAACCGAAGTTTTTCCTGTACTCTTCAGCCCTTGTGAGAACAGCAGTGGATCTTAGTTACAAAGTGCTAAGATCATAATCCTCCTTGAAGAAATCTTCATCCCTTTTCTGCCAGAGAGTAAATAGTACGCACCGGTACCATTTAAAATAACAAACTTTTGCTTGAGAAAATAAAAAACTAAAATTTTTGTCACCACACTCATTACCATTTCCTAGCAGTTAGAGTAGGCAAAGAGAATGACTGGGGGGTGGAGTTAAGGGGGGAGCTATATAGGCAGCTCTGCTGTGGGTGCTCTCTTTGCCACTTCCTGTTGGGAAGGAGAATATCCCACAAGTAATGGATGAATCCGTGGACTCGATACATCTTACAAGAGAAATACAAACAATTAAGTTCAGAATTCAAAGAGAGGATACAATTTACATTAAATTCATAATTTACATTGATTATCTCAGTTTAATAATATTGGGATCATTTGTTAAAGGTGCATCAATTCACAAATAGTTTATAAATGAACCCATTGATGAGCCAACAACAAACAATATATATATATATATATATATATATAGACACACACAAACAACAATCAACATCGAGAACCTCACTTCTCTGCTACTCATGATATATCAAGAAAATGAAGCAAATTAAATAAGAGATGTAAATATTATATTTCTTGACAATTGTATTATATATCTGAATCATGAAAGACCATTTTTTGGTTCCATGTCCCTTTAAGGATTAACCACCTAAAATATAGATTTTAACAAATGACATGAATAAAGAGGACAAATAATATATTAATGACATTTATTTTATTATGATGTCATAAAACAGAAAGAAATAAGATAACGTTATGAAAAATCATATTGATAAATCAGCCCCATTGGAGCCATCTGACAAGGTGCCATAGTGCATCACAGTCCTTGGAGGGAGTTGACAAGGGCCAACAAAGCCCCATTGGAGCCATCTGACAAGGTGAAAGAGTGCATCACAGTCCTTGGAGGGAGTTGACAAGGACCAACACAGCTCCATTGGAGTCATCTGACAAGGTGAAAGAGTGCATCACAGTCCTTGGAGGGAGTTGACAAGGGCCAACACAGCCCCATTGGAGCCATCTGACAAGGTGCCATAGTGCATCACAGTCCTTGGAGGGAGTTGACAAGGGCCAACACAGCCCCACTGGAGCCATCTGACAAGGTGAAAGATTGCATCACAGTCCTTGGAGGGAGTTGACAAGGGCCAACACAGCCCCATTGGAGCCATCTGACAAGGTGCCATAGTGCATCACAGTCCTTGGAGGGAGTTGACAAGGGCCAACACAGCCCCATTGGAGCCATTTGACAAGGTGAAAGAGTGCATCACAGTCCTTGGAGGGAGTTGACAAGGGCCAACACAGCCCCATTGGAGCCATCTGACAAGGTGCCATAGTTCATCACAGTCCTTGGAGGGAGTTGACAAGGGCCAACACAGCCCCATAGGAGCCATCTGACAAGGTGAAAGAGTGCATCACAGTCCTTGGAGGGAGTTGACAAGGAGCAAAACAGCCCCATTGGAGCCATCTGACAAGGTGCCATAGTGCATCACAGTCCTTGGAGGGAGTTGACAAGGGCCAACACAGCCCCATTGGAGCCATCTGACAAGGTGAAAGAGTGCAACAGGCACAACAACAACATAATAGGCCAAATGGCAACAAATAACAAACAAACATAGAACAACATGTGGATGGAGGAGTTAGTAGTGCACCCTTGGGCCATCTCCGGATCCTCCACTTATGGGTCATCAGCTTCACCCTCATTGTCCTGTGCATTTCCATCTGCATCTTCACGCCTTGTGCATTCTAGAATCAAGCTAAGAAGATGCAGCTGGAGACGCACGGTGTCATGGATCCTTCCCAGCAACTGAGTGTGACCCAGCATGGTCTACTCTATGCGGGCTAAAGCCTCTAGCGTTAACCATGTTGAGTAACAATCTAAACAAAAAATAAAAATACAAATTAGCAATAATTACAGAACATAATAAAAAGAGAGCAAAGAGACATTGTAATAATTACACAAAAAATCATTATAATTTAATATCCTAGAAATAAGATTGACACATTAAATATGTTCTTCAAGATAAACCACTAAGATATTAAGTCAAATCAAAACCCTATCAATCTTGAAAAATATATTTCTTTGGTTTATGACACATTGTGAAAATGGCAGTGATACCAACTCAAAAATATTGGCATATATACATAATAGATATCAAACATCTAGTCAATATCATTTAGATATTTGAAAATGTGGATGTTGATTTAACAAAATGAAGACTGGAAACATTTACATTAATCAAATAAAGAAGATGTTTAAAAAAAACATTTTCTATTCAAATTCAATTTATGTATAATTAGATCAGTTTAATGGCCCTTTAAGAAAGTATGTTCTAATGTGGATTTGTAATGATACTTACACCGGTGGTTGGGAAGGAGAATCCGACACCCAGGACAATGAAGGTGGGGACTGTGGTAGAAGTCTTGAGGGGGAGGGATGGGGGAGGAATGGGGGGAGGTGGGTTAGTGTTCTGCCACTCAGGGGGAGCCTGCACAGCTGGGGAGTCAGGGGCCTGGTGAGTTGGTGGCTGTGCAGGTGGGGGAGCTGGACGGGTGGAAAAATGGGGAGTGCAGCGAGGGGGGGCAAGGGATCTTTTATTGGGAGGGAGAGGACAGGATTTGGAAGGTCCAGGAGTGGGTTCTGTCTGTGGAGGGGCGGGAGTGGTTCTGTCTGAGGAGGGGTGGAAGTGGGTTCTGTTTGGGGAGGGGAGAGAGTTTGATGCCCATAAGTGGAAGGTCCATCTGAAATATAGAACAAATATATATATATATATACATATATGATATTGAAATATCTTATTATCTTGCAAGAAATCAGTTCTTTTAGACACATGCCTGTGTTTTTTTTTTAAAAAAATACAACAATTGAATAATATGTAATAATATGTGTGTAATATGATCAAATTTAAATGGCCACTACACATAGCCTTTGAAACCAGGTAAACCCTGATTACATCTATTTCAGTGATTGCCTTTGTAATCTTAAATTGAATAATTTGAAGCTTGATACTGCAAACAATTACTATTCTAAATATATACACAGTAGATACTACCATTCATATTATGTATTCAGAATATAATCTTCTATATCTGATCTTAAATTGATTTTTTTAGAGTAATCTATATTTTACATTCTGATTAAATGTATGTCATCCCAATATTAATAGACACATTCTGAAATGCATGCTTATTTTCTGAGGAAGATTAATGTTTGTTTGAAATGAACAGTCTACATATAACTTTTTGGAACAAACATTTACATATCATACATCATGAAATTAAATGCATTAATTGCAATATGATTCTGTTTGATGTGGTTTTGAAGTTCAAAACAATGATGACATAATGATATGGCCTGCATCTATGCACTCTGATGAATAGAAATGACTGTCTGAACAATCAAAAGATGCTTATTGTGGGTTTGCATGGAATATGCATGTGACATCATAATGTCTGTCATTATTTACAAATCATACATAAATTGTATTAAAAATTAAAAACATATGTTCATGCTGCATGATATATAAAGGGGTGCAGGAGGGTATTAAAAAAATGGAATAAGATATTTTAAATGGACAAAGCTATAGACTTTAGTTTTAGTCAAAAGTATGATTTGTAAACAATAATACATGTTAGATACATGTTATATATATTTGACGTACCATCAGACTCCAAGGGAGCCGCTTCCTCCTCCATCTCACATGTTGTTCCAGCAATAACTGTAAAACATAATATGTTGTGTACATGTTAAAATCAAATATAATAAGATATGTTACTGGTGCTCAAGGACACACATCAATGTGGCATTAAAGAGATACAGAACCAAAGTTAGGAATTAATTACATAATTTTGATGGAGCATGCAAATGAACTAAGATTTGTAATTATCGATGAGTAATAATTTGATTTTAATGTCTGGATTTTGAAAACATTCCCAAAAGCTGAGTACATGGAACATTTAAGAGTTTTCATATGTGTATCACTTGATGATTGTTGTCAAATTATATACTAAATAGAAACATGGGATAGCCATGTTATGAAGCACAAAGGTGTAGACTAAGAAGCTTTGAGATCTTAATCTTAAAATAATATATATATATATATATATATATATATATATCATCAGAGGAGGAGTATATTATCTTTTTAATTCAAATGGAATGCTTCATCAGAATCATGTTCAGAATATTTATGATAAATACACCTTGAATGACATATGAATGAGTCAATGGACTTACCAGAACCCTGCAAAGGCAGGTCACTATTGGTGCTGGATCCCTCTGGGCTCGTCACAATAACTAGTTCTATTAATGATATTAAAATGTATTAGTGATCACAGTTTGGACATCACTAAATCACATTAGTCTAAAATATTCCAAATAATATATTTTTCGAAATTTGAAGATTAGAGCACTAATATGAACAATCAATTTGCGAGTTCATCAAGGTGATTGTAAAGAAAATGATGTCTTTCACATATGTTGGATTTCTTACTATATTAGACAGCCAATTCTTCTCATATGAATCAATGGCATATCTAAATATAACTATTGATCCCTGTTTTACAAATAATACACACAACACTTTGAATAACAACTGGTTAAAAAACATAATTTATGTAAGAACTTACCTGATAAATTCATTTCTTTCATACTGGCAAGAGTCCATGAGCTAGTGATGTATGGGATATACATTCCTACCAGGAGGGGCAAAGTTTCCCAAACCTCAAAATGCCTATAAATACACCCCTCACCACAACCACAATTCAGTTTAATGAATAGCCAAGAAGTGAGGTGATAAGAAAGAAGCGAAAGCATCAAACAAGGAATTGGAATAATTGTGCTTTATACAAAAAAATCATAACCACCACAAAAAGGGTTGGCCTAATGGACTCTTGCCAATATGAAAGAAATGAATTTATCAGGTAAGTTCTTACATAAATTATGTTTTCTTTCATGTAATTGGAAAGAGTCCATGAGCTAGTGACGTATGGGATAGCAGATACCCAAGATGTGGAACTTCCACGCAAGAGTCACAAGAGAGGGAGGGATAAAATAAAGACAGCCAATTCCGCTGAAAAAATAATCCACAACCCAAATCAAAAAGTTTTCTTTCATGTAATTGGCAAGAGTCCATGAGCTAGTGACGTATGGGATAGCAGATACCCAAGATGTGGAACTTCCACGCAAGAGTCACTAGAGAGGGAGGGATAAAATAAAGACAGCCAATTCCGCTGAAAAAATAATACACAACCCAAATCAAAAAGTTTTAATCTTATAATGAAAAAAACTGAAATTATAAGCAGAAGAATCAAACTGAAACAGCTGCCTGAAGTACTTTTCTACCAAAAACTGCTTCAGAAGAAGAAAAAACATCAAAATGGTAGAATTTAGTAAAAGTATGCAAAGAAGACCAAGTTGCTGCTTTGCAAATCTGATCAACAGAAGCTTCATTCTTAAAAGCCCAGGAGGTAGAAACTGACCTAGTAGAATGAGGAGTAATCCTTTGAGGCGGGGATTTAACCGACTCCACATAAGCATGATGAATCAAAGACTTTAACCAAGATGCCAAAGAAATGGCAGAAGCCTTCTGACCTTTCCTAGAACCAGAAAAGATAACAAATAGACTAGAAGTCTTCCTGAAATCTTTAGTAGCTTCAACATAATATTTCAAAGCTCTAACTACATCCAAAGTATGTAAAGATCTCTCCAGATAATTCTTAGGATTAGGACACAAAGAAGGGACAACAATTTCTCTACTACTGTTGTTAGAATTCACAACTTTAGTTAAAAAATTAAATGAAGTCCGCAAAACCGCCTTATCCTGATGAAAAATCAGAAAAGGAGATTCACAAGAAAGAGCAGATAACTCTGAAACTCTTCTAGCAGAAGAGATGGCCAAAAGGAATAAAACTTTCCAAGAAAGTAATTTAATATCCAGAGAATGCATAGGTTCAAACGGAAGAGCCTGTAAAGCCCTTAGAACCAAATTAAGACTACAAGGAGGAGAGATTGACTTAATGACAGGCTTAATACGAACCAAAGCCTGTACAAAACAATGAATATCAGGATGATTAGCAATCTTTCTGTGAAAAAGTACAGAAAGAGCAGAGATTTGACCTTTCAAGGAAGTTGCAGACAAACCTTTTTCCAAACCATCCTGAAGAAACTGTAAAATTCTAGGAATTCTAAAAGAATGCCAAGAGAATTTATGAGAAGAACACCAAGAAATGTAAGTCTTCCAAACTCGGTAATAGATCTTTCTAGACACAGATTTACGAGCCTGTAACATAGTATTAATCACTGAATCAGAGAAACCTCTATGACTAAGTATTAAGCGTTCAATCTCCATACCTTCAAATTTAATGATTTGAGATCCTGATGGAAAAATGGGCCTTGAGATAGAACGTCTGGCCTTAACGGAAGTGTCCAAGGTTGGCAACTGGCCATCCGAACGAGATCCGCATACCAAAACCTGTGTGGCCATGCTGGAGCCACCAGCAGTACAAACGAATGCTCCATTAGGATTTTGGAAATCACTTTTGGAAGAAGAACTAAAGGCGGAAAGATATAAGCAGGTTGATAATTGCAAGGAAGTGACAACGCGTCCACCGCTTCTGCCTGAGGATCCCTGGATCTGGACAGATACCTGGGAAGTTTCTTGTTTAGATGAGAGGCCATCAGATCTATTTCTGGAAATTTCCAGATTTGAACAATCTGAAGAAATACCTCTGGGTGAAGAGACTATTCGCCCGGATGTAACGTCTGGCGACTGAGATAATCCGCTTCCCAATTGTCTATACCTGGGATATGAACCGCAGAAATTAGACAGGAGCTGGATTCCGCCCATACAAGTATCCGAGATACTTCTTTCATAGCCTGAGGACTGTGAGTCCCCCCTTGATGATTGACATATGCCACGGTTGTGACATTGTCTGTCTGAAAACAAATAAATGATTCTCTCTTCAGAAGAGGCCAGAACTGAAGAGCTCTGAAAATCGTACGGAGTTCCAAAATGTTGATTGGTAATCTCTCCTCCTGAGATTCCCAAACCCCCTGCGCTGTCAGAGATCCCCATACAGCTCCCCAACCTGAAAGACTTGCATCTGTTGAGATCACAGTCCAGGTTGGACGAACAAAAGAGGCCCCTTGAATTAAACGATGGTGATCCAACCACCAAGTCAGAGAAGATCGAACATTGGGATTTAAGGATATTAATTGTGATTTCCTTGTATATTCCCTGCACCATTGGTTCAGCATACAAAGCTGGAGAGGTCTCATGTGAAAACAAGCAAAAAGGGATCGCGCACAGTCATGAGACCTAGAATTTCCATGCACAAAGCTACCGAAGGGAATGATTGAGACTGAAGGTATCGACAAGGCTGAAACCAATTTCAGACGTCTCTTTTCAGTTAGAGACAAAGTCATGGACACTGAATCTATTTGGAAACCCAAAAAAGGTTACCCTTGTCTGAGGAATTAAGGAACTCTTTGGTAAATTGATCCTCCAACCATGTCTTTGAAGAAACAACACAAGTTGATTTGTATGAGATTCTGCAGAATGTAAAGACTGAGCATGTACCAAGATATCGTCCAAATAAGGAAATACCGCAATACCCTGTTCTCTGATTACAGAGAGAAGGGCACCGAGAACCTTTGAAAAGATCCTTGGAGCTGCTGCTAGGCCAAACGGAAGAGCAACAAACTGGTAATTCTTGTCTAGAAAAGAGAATCTCAGAAACTGATAGTGATCTGGATGGATAGGAATATGAAGATATGCATCCTGTAAGTCTATTGTAGACATATAATGCCCTTGCTGAACAAAAGGCAGAATAGTCCTTATAGTCACCATTTTGAATGTTGGTATCCTTACATAACGATTCAATATTTTTACATCCAGAACTTGTCTGAAGGAATTCTCCTTCTTTGGTACAATGAACAGATTTGAGTAAAACCCCAGACCCTGTTCCAGGACTGGAACTGGCACAATTACTCCAGCCGACTCTAGGTCTGAAACACATTTCAGAAACGCCTGAGCCTTTACTGGGTTTACTGGAATGCGTGAGACAAAAAATCTTCTCACAGGCGGTCTTACCTTGAAACATATTCTGTACCCTTGTGAAACAATGTTCTGAATCCAAAGACTTTGAATCGAATTGATCCAAACATCTTTGAAAAATCGTAATCTGCCCCATACCAGCTGTGCTGGAATGAGGGCCGCACCTTCATGCGGATTTGGGAGCTGGTTTTGACTTTCTAAAAGGCTTGGATTTATTCCAGACTGGAGGTGGTTTCCAAACAGAAACTGTTCCTTTAGGGGAAGGGTCAGGCTTTTGTTCCTTATTCTGACGAAAGGAACGAAAACGATTAGCAGCCCTATATTTACCTTTAGATTTTTTGTCCTGAGGCAAAAAGGCTCCCTTCCCCCCAGTAACAGTTGAAATTATTGAATCCAACTGAGAGCCAAATAATTTATTACCTTGGAAAGAAAGAGAAAGCAACGTTGACTTAGAAGTCATATCTGCATTCCAAGACTTAAGCCATAAAGCTCTTCTAGCTAAAATAGCTAAAGACATATAGCTGACATCAATTCTAATGATATCGAAAATGGCATCAAAAACAAACTTATTAGTATGTTGAAGAAGTTTAACAATGCTATAAGCATTATGGTCTGACACTTGTTGCGCTAAAGCCTCCAACCAGAAGGTGGAAGCTGCAGCAACATCAGCCAAAAAAATAGCAGGTCTAAGAAGATTACCTGAACATAAATAAGCCTTCCTTAGAAAGGATTCAAGCTTCCTATCTAAAGGATCCTTAAAAGAAGTACTATCTGCCATAGGAATAGTAGTACGTTTAGCAAGAGTAGAGATAGCCCCATCAACTTTGGGGATTTTTTCCCAAAACTCTAATCTATCAGATGGCAAAGGGTACAATTTCTTAAACCTTGGAGAAGGAGTAAATGAAGTACCCAGACTATTCCATTCCCTAGAAATTACTTCTGAAATAGCATCAGGAACTGGAAAAACTTCTGGAATAACTACATGAGGTTTAAAAACTGAATTTAAATGCTTATTAGTTTTAATATCAAGAGGACTAGACTCCTCCATATCTAATGCAATCAACACTTCTTTAAGTAAAGTACGAATAAACTCCATCTTAAACAAATATGAAGATTTATCAGTGTCAATATCTGAGGCAGAATCTTCTGAACCAGATAGTTCCTCATCAGAAATAGATAAGTCAGAATGATGGTGGTCATTTAAAAATTCATCTGAAATATGAGAAGTTTTAAAAGACCTCTTACGTTTACTAGAAGGAGGAATAACATAATTTATGTAAGAACTTACCTGATAAATTCATTTCTTTCATATTAGCAAGAGTCCATGAGCTAGTGACGTATGGGATATACATTCCTACCAGGAGGGGCAAAGTTTCCCAAACCTTAAAATGCCTATAAATACACCCCTCACCACACCCACAATACAGTTTAACGAATAGCCAAGAAGTGGGGTGATAAGAAAAAAGTGCGAAAGCATATAAAATAAGGAATTGGAATAATTGTGCTTTATACAAAATCATAACCACCACAAAAAAAGGGCGGGCCTCATGGACTCTTGCTAATATGAAAGAAATGAATTTATCAGGTAAGTTCTTACATAAATTATGTTTTCTTTCATGTAATTAGCAAGAGTCCATGAGCTAGTGACGTATGGGATAATGACTACCCAAGAAGTGGATCTTTCCACACAAGAGTCACTAGAGAGGGAGGGATAAAATAAAGACAGCCAATTCCTGCTGAAAATAATCCACACCCAAAATAAAGTTTAATGAAAAACATAAGCAGAAGATTCAAACTGAAACCGCTGCCTGAAGTACTTTTCTACCAAAAACTGCTTCAGAAGAAGAAAATACATCAAAATGGTAGAATTTAGTAAAAGTATGCAAAGAGGACCAAGTCGCTGCTTTGCAGATCTGGTCAACCAAAGCTTCATTCCTAAACGCCCAGGAAGTAGAAACTGACCTAGTAGAATGAGCTGTAATTCTCTGAGGCGGAGTTTTACCCGACTCAACATAGGCAAGATGAATTAAAGATTTCAACCAAGATGCCAAAGAAATGGCAGAAGCTTTCTGGCCTTTTCTAGAACCGGAAAAAATAACAAATAGACTAGAAGTCTTACGAAAAGATTTCGTAGCTTCAACATAATATTTCAAAGCTCTAACAACATCCAAAGAATGCAACGATTTCTCCTTAGAATTCTTAGGATTAGGACATAATGAAGGAACCACAATTTCTCTACTAATGTTGTTGGAATTCACAACTTTAGGTAAAAATTCAAAAGAAGTTCGAAACACCGCCTTATCCTGATGAAAAATCAGAAAAGGAGACTCACAAGAAAGAGCAGATAATTCAGAAACTCTTCTGGCAGAAGAGATGGCCAAAAGGAACAAAAAACTTTCCAAGAAAGTAATTTAATATCCAATGAATGCATAGGTTCAAATGGAGGAGCTTGAAGAGCCCCCAGAACCAAATTCAAACTCCAAGGAGGAGAAATTGACTTAATGACAGGCTTTATACGAACCAAAGCTTGTACAAAACAATGAATATCAGGAAGAATAGCAATCTTTCTGTGAAAAAGAACAGAAAGAGCAGAGATTTGACCTTTCAAGGAACTTGCGGACAAACCCTTATCTAAACCATCCTGAAGAATACTGTAATATTCTCGGTATTCTAAAAGAATGCCAAGAAAAATGATGAGAAAGACACCAAGAAATATAAGTCTTCCAGACTCTATAATATATCTCTCTGGATACAGATGTACGAGCCTGTAACATAGTATTAATCACAGAGTCAGAGAAACCTCTTTGACCAAGAATCAAGCGTTCAATCGCCATACCTTTAAATTTAAGGATTTCAGATCCTGATGGAAAAAAAGGACCTTGAGACAAAAGGTCTGGTCTTAACGGAAGAGTCCACGGTTGGCAAGAGGCCATCCGGACAAGATCCGCATACCAAAACCTGTAAGGCCATGCCGGAGCTACCAGCAGAACAAACGAGCATTCCTTCAGAATCTTGGAGGTTACTCTTGGAAGAAGAACTAGAGGCGGAAAGATATAGGGAGGATGATACTTCCAAGGAAGTGATAATGCATCCACTGCCTCCGCCTGAGGATCCCGGGATCTGGACAGATACCTGGGAAGTTTCTTGTTTAGATGAGAAGCCATCAGATCTATTTCTGGAAGTTCCTACATTTGAACAATCTGAAGAAATACCTCTGGGTGAAGAGACCATTCGCCCGGATGCAACGTTTGACGACTGAGATAATCCGCTTTCCAATTGTCCATACCTGGGATATGAACCGCAGAGATTAGACAGGAGCTGGATTCCGCCCAAACCAAAATTCGAGATACTTCTTTCATAGCCAGAGGACTGTGAGTCCCTCCTTGATGATTGATGTATGCCACAGTTGTGACATTGTCTATCTGAAAACAAATGAACAACTCTCTCTTCAGAAGAGGCCAAGACTGAAGAGCTCTGAAAATTGCACGGAGTTCAAAAATATTGATCGGAAATCTCACCTCCTGAGATTCCCAAACCCCTTGTGCCGTCAGATACCCCCACACAGCTCCCCAACCTGTAAGACTTGCATCTGTTGAGATTATAGTCCAGGTCGGAAGAACAAAGAAGCCCCCTGAACTAAACGATGGTGATCTGTCCACCATGTAAGAGAGTGTTGTAAAATCGGTTTAAAGATATTAATTGAGATATCTTTGAGTAATCCCTGCACCATTGGTTCAGCATACAGAGCTGAAGAGGTCGCATGTGAAAACGAGCAAAGGAGATCGCATCTGATGCGGCAGTCCTAAGACCCAACATTTCCATGCATAAGGCTACCAAAGGGAATGATTGTGACTGAAGGTTTTGACAAGCTGATATCAATGTTAAACTTCTCTTGTCTGACAAGGACAGAGTCATAGACACTGAATTTATCTAGAAACCTAAAAAGGTTACCCTTGTCTGAGGAATCAATGAACTGATTGGTAAATTGATCCTCCAACCATGAACTTGAAGAAACAACACAAGTCGATTCGTATGAGATTCTTCGAAAATGAGAAGACTGAGCAAATACCAAGATATCGTCCAAATAAGGAAATACCAAAACCCTATTCTCTGATTACAGAAAGAAGGGCACCGAGAACCTTTGAAAAAAATTCTTGGAACTGAGGCTAAGCCAAACGGTAGAGCCACAAAACTGGTAATGCTTGTCTAAAAAGAGAATCTCAGACACTAAAAGTGATCTGAATGAATCGGAATATGCAGATACACATCCTGTAAATCTATTGTAGACATATAATGCCCTTGCTAAACAAAAGGCAGGATAGTCCTACAGTAACCATCTTGAATGTTGGTATCCTAACATAATGATTCAATAATGATAGATCCGGAACTGGTCTGAAGGAATTGACCTTCTTTGGTACAATGAAGAGATAAAATAAGACCCCAGCCCCTGTTCCAGAACTGGAACTGGCATAAATACTCCAGCCAACTCTAGATCTGAAACACATTTCAGAAATGCTGAGCCTTTGCTGTGTTAACTGGGACACGGGAAAGAAAAGAATCTCTTAGCAGGAGGCCTTAACTTGAAGCCAATTCTGTACCTTTCTGAAACAATGTTTCTGAAACCAGAGATTAAGAACGGAATTGATCCAAATTTCTTTGAAGAAAACGTAATCTGCCCCATACCAGCTGAGCTGGAATAAGGGCCGCACCTTCATAGGTACTTAGGAGCTGGCTATAGGTTTCTATAAGGCTTGGATATATTCCAAACTGGAAATAGTTTCCAAACTGATACCGCTCCTGAGGATGAAGGATCAGGCTTTTGTTCCTTGTGAGGAAAGGAACGAAAATGATTATTTACCCTGGAAAGAAAGGGAAAGCAAAGTTGACTTAGAAGACATGTCAGCATTCCAAGTTTAATCCATAAAGCTATTCTAGCTAAAATAGCTAGAGACATATACCTGACATCAACTCTAATGATATCAAAAGATGGTATCACCAATAAAATTATTAGCATGTTATAGAATAAAAAACATAATTTATGTAAGAACTTACCTGATAAATTCATTTCTTTCATATTAACAAGAGTCCATGAGCTAGTGACGTATGGGATATACATTCCTACCAGGAGGGGCAAAGTTTCCCAAACCTTAAAATGCCTATAAATACACCCCTCACCACACCCACAAATCAGTTTAACGAATAGCCAAGAAGTGGGGTGATAAGAAAAAAAGTGCGAAGCATATAAAATAAGGAATTGGAATAATTGTGCTTTATACAAAAAAATCATAACCACCCCAAAAAAGGGTGGGCCTCATGGACTCTTGTTAATATGAAAGAAATGAATTTATCAGGTAAGTTCTTACATAAATTATGTTTTCTTTCATGTAATTAACAAGAGTCCATGAGCTAGTGACGTATGGGATAATGACTACCCAAGATGTGGATCTTTCCACACAAGAGTCACTAGAGAGGGAGGGATAAAATAAAGACAGCCAATTCCTGCTGAAAATAATCCACACCCAAAATAAAGTTTAACAAAAAACATAAGCAGAAGATTCAAACTGAAACCGCTGCCTGAAGAACTTTTCTACCAAAAACTGCTTCAGAAGAAGAAAATACATCAAAATGGTAGAACTTAGTAAAAGTATGCAAAGAGGACCAAGTTGCTGCTTTGCAGATCTGGTCAACCGAAGCTTCATTCCTAAACGCCCAGGAAGTAGATACTGACCTAGTAGAATGAGCTGTAATTCTCTGAGGCGGAATTTTACCCGACTCAACATAGGCAAGATGAATTAAAGATTTCAACCAAGATGCCAAAGAAATGGCAGAAGCTTTCTGGCCTTTCCTAGAACCGGAAAAGATAACAAATAGACTAGAAGTCTTACAGAAAGATTTCGTAGCTTCAACATAATATTTCAAAGCTCTAACAACATCCAAAGAATGCAACGATTTCTCCTTAGAATTCTTAGGATTAGGACATAATGAAGGAACCACAATTTCTCTACTAATGTTGTTGGAATTCACAACTTTAGGTAAAAATTCAAAAGAAGTTCGCAACACCGCCTTATCCTGATGAGGAATCAGAAAAGGAGACTCATAAGAAAGAGCAGATAATTCAGAAACTCTTCTGGCAGAAGAGATGGCCAAAAGGAACAAAACTTTCCAAGAAAGTAATTAATATCCAATGAATGCATAGGTTCAAATGAAGGAGCTTGAAGAGCCCCCAGAACCAAATTCAAACTCCAAGGAGGAGAAATTGACTTAATGACAGGCTTTATACAAACCAAAGCTTGTACAAAACAATGAATATCAGGAAGAATAGCAATCTTTCTGTGAAAAAGAACAGAAAGAGCAGAGATTTGACCTTTCAAGGAACTTGCGGACAAACCCTTATCTAAATCATCCTGAAGAAATTGTAATATTCTCGGTATTCTAAAAGAATACCAAGAAAAATGATGAGAAAGACACCAAGAAATATAAGTCTTCCAGACTCTATAATATATCTCTCTGGATACAGATGTACGAGCCTGTAACATAGTATTAATCACAGAGTCAGAGAAACCTCTTTGACCAAGAATCAAGCGTTCAATCTCCATACCTTTAAATTTAAGGATTTCAGATCCTGATGGAAAAAAGGACCTTGAGACAAAAGGTCTGGTCTTAACGGAAGAGTCCACGGTTGGCAAGAGGCCATCCGGACAAGATCCGCATACCAAAACCTGTGAGACCATGCCGGAGCTACCAGCAGAACAAACGAGCATTCCTTCAGAATCTTGGAGATTACTCTTGGAAGAAGAACTAGAGGCGGAAAGATATAGGCAGGATGATACTTCCAAGGAAGTGAAAATGCATCCACTGCCTCCGCCTGAGGATCCCGGGATCTGGACAGATACCTGGGAAGTTTCTTGTTTAGATGAGAAGCCATCAGAACTATTTCTGGAAGTTCCCACATTTGAACAATCTGAAGAAATACCTCTGGGTGAAGAGACCATTCGCCCGGATGCAACGTTTGGCGACTGAGATAATCCGCTTTCCAATTGTCCATACCTGGGATATAAACCGCAGAGATTAGACAGGAGCTGGATTCCGCCCAAACCAAAATTCGAGATACTTCTCTCATAGCCAGAGGACTGTGAGTCCCTCCTTGATGATTGATGTATGCCACAGTTGTGACAATGTCTTATCTGAAAACAATGAACAACTCTCTCTTCAGAAGAGGCCAAGACTGAAGAGCTCTGAAAATTGCACGGGGTTCCATGTTGATCGGAAATCTCACCTCCTGAGATTCCCAAACCCCTTGTGCCGTCAGATACCCCCACACAGCTCCCCAACCTGTAAGACTCGTATCTGTTGAGATTATAGTCCAGGTCGGAAGAACAAAGAAGCCCCCTGAACTAAACGATGGTGATCTGTCCACCATGTCAGAGAGTGTCGTAAAATCGGTTTAAAGATATTAATTGAGATATCTTTGAGTAATCCCTGCACCATTGGTTCAGCATACAGAGCTGAAGAGGTCGCATGTGAAAACGAGCAAAGGAGATCGCATCTGATGCGGCAGTCCTAAGATCCAACATTTCCATGCATAAGGCTACCAAAGGGAATGATTGTGACTGAAGGTTTTGACAAGCTGATATCAATGTTAAACTTCTCTTGTCTGACAAGGACAGAGTCATAGACACTGAATTTATCTAGAAACCTAAAAAGGTTACCCTTGTCTGAGGAATCAATAAACTGATTGGTAAATTGATCCTCCAACCATGAACTTGAAGAAACAACACAAGTCGATTCG
This sequence comes from Bombina bombina, assembly GCF_027579735.1. NCBI lineage: Eukaryota > Metazoa > Chordata > Amphibia > Anura > Bombinatoridae > Bombina > Bombina bombina. Next base: position 352,362,469 of record NC_069504.1, read on the forward strand.
TATGAGATTCTTCGAAAATGAGAAGACTGAGCAAGTACCAAGATATCGTCCAAATAAGGAAATACCAAAACCCTATTCTCTGATTACAGAAAGAAGGGCACCGAGAACCTTTGAAAAAAATTCTTGGAACTGAGGCTAGGCCAAATAGTAGAGCCACAAAACTGGTAATGCTTGTCTAAAAAGAGAATCTCAGACACTAAAAGTGATCTGGATGAATCGGAATATGCAGATACACATCCTGTAAATCTATTGTAGACATATAATGCCCTTGCTAAACAAAAGGCAGGATAGTCCTACAGTAACCATCTTGAATGTTGGTATCCTAACATAACGATTCAATAATGATAGATCCAGAACTGGTCTGAAGGAATTGACCTTCTTTGGTACAATGAAGAGATAAAATAAAACCCCAGCCCCTGTTCCAGAACTGGAACTGGCATAAATACTCCAGCCAACTCTAGATCTGAAACACATTTCAGAAATGCTGAGCCTTGCTGTGTCAATTGGGACACGGGAAAGAAAAGAATCTCTTAGCAGGAGGCCTTAACTTGAAGCCAATTCTGTACCTTTCTGAAACAATGTTTCTGAAACCAGAGATTAAGAACGGAATTGATCCAAATTTCTTTGAAGAAAACGTAATCTGCCCCATACCAGCTGAGCTGGAATAAGGGCCGCACCTTCATAGGTACTTAGGAGCTGGCTATAGGTTTCTATAAGGCTTGGATATATTCCAAACTGGAAATAGTTTCCAAACTGATACCGCTCCTGAGGATGAAGGATCAGGCTTTTGTTCCTTGTTGTGAGGAAAGGAACGAAATGATTATTTACCCTAGAAAGAAAGGGAAAGCAAAGTTGACTTAGAAGACATGTCAGCATTCCAAGTTTAATCCATAAAGCTTTTCTAGCTAAAATAGCTAGAGACATATACCTGACATCAACTCTAATGATATCAAAAGATGGTATCACCAATAAAATTATTAGCATGTTATAGAATAATAATAATGCTATAAAATTATGATCTGTTACTTGTTGCGCTAAAGCTTCTAACCAAAAAAGTTGAAGCTGCAGCAACATCCGCTAAAAATATAGCAGGTCTAAGAAGATTACCTGAACATAAGTAAGCTTTTCTTAGAAAGGATTCAATTTTCCTATCTAAAGGATCCTTAAATGAAGTACTATCTGCCATAGGAATAGTAGTACATTAGCAGGAGTAGAGACAGCCCCATAACCTTAGAGATTTTTGTCCCAACAAACTCTAATCTGTCAGATGGCACAGGATATAATTTGCTTAAACGTCTAGAAAGAGTAAATAAATTACCCAAATTATTCCATTCCCTGGAAATTACTTCAGAAATAGCATCAGGGAGATAAAACACTTCTGGAATAACTACAGGAGATTTAAAAACCTTATTTAAACGTTTACATTTAGTATCAAGAGGACCAGAATCCTCTATTTCTAATGCAAATAACACTTCTTTAAGTAAAGAACGAATAAATTCCATCTTGAACAAATACAAAGATTTATCAGCATCAACCTCTGAGACAGAAACCTCTGAACCAGAAGAACCATTATCAGTATCAGAATGATGATGTTCATTTAAAAATTCATCTGAAAAAAAGAGAAGTTTTAAAAGACTTTTATGTATACTAGAAGGAGAAATAACAGACATAGCCTTCTTAATGGATTTAAAAAATAAAATCTCTTATGTTATCAGGAACACTCTGAAAATTAGATGTTGACGGACAGCAACAGGTAATGTAACAGTACTAAAGGAAATTTTATCTGCATTAATAAGTTTGACATGACATGCAATACAAATAACAGCTGGAGAAACAGATACCAAAAGTTTATAGCAGACTTAGCTTGGTAGCTCCAGCACTGTGCAGTGATTTTCCTGTAGTAACTTCTGACTCAGTTGCAACGTGGAACATCTTGCAATATGTAAAAGAAAAAAACAACATATAAAGCAAAATTGATCAAATTCCTTAAATGACAGTTTCAGGAATGGGAAAAAAATGCCAGTGAACAAGCTTCTAGCAACCAGAAGCAATAAATAATGAGACTTAAATAATGTGGAGACAAAAATGACGCCCATATTTTTTAGCGCCAAAAAAGACGCCCACATTATTTGGCGCCTAAATGCTTTTGGCGCCAAAAATGACGCCACATCCGGAACGCCGACATCTTTGACGCAAAATAACGTCAAAAAATGACGCAACTTCCGGCGACACGTATGACGCCGGAAACGGAAAATAATTTTTGCGCCAAAAAAGTCCGCGCCAAGAATGACGCAATAAAATGAAGCATTTTCAGCCCCCGCGAGCCTAACAGCCCACAGGGAAAAAAGTCAAATTTTTGAGGTAAGAAAAAATATGATAATTCAATGCATAATCCCAAATATGAAACTGACTGTCTGGAAATAAGGAAAGTTGAACATTCTGAGTCAAGGCAAATAAATGTTTGAATACATATATTTAGAACTTTATAAATAAAGTGCCCAACCATAGCTTAGAGTGTCACAGAAAATAAGACTTACTTACCCCAGGACACTCATCTACATGTTTGTAGAAAGCCAAACCAGTACTGAAACGAGAATCAGTAGAGGAAATGGTAAATATAAGAGTATATCGTCGATCTGAAAAGGGAGGTAAGAGATGAATCTCTACGACCGATAACAGAGAACCTTATGAAATAGACCCCGTAGAAGGAGATCACTGCATTCAATAGGCAATACTCTCTTCACATCCCTCTGACATTCACTGCACGCTGAGAGGAAAACCGGGCTCCAACTTGCTGCGGAGCGCATATCAACGTAGAATCTAGCACAAACTTACTTCACCACCTCCCTTGGAGGCAAAGTTTGTAAAACTGATTTGTGGGTGTGGTGAGGGGTGTATTTATAGGCATTTTAAGGTTTGGGAAACTTTGCCCCTCCTGGTAGGAATGTATATCCCATACGTCACTAGCTCATGGACTCTTGTTAATTACATGAAAGAAATAATGCTATAAAATTATGATCTGTTACTTGTTGCGCTAAAGCTTCTAACCAAAAAGTTGAAGCTGCAGCAACATCCGCTAAAAATATAGCAGGTCTAAGAAGATTACCTGAACATAAGTAAGCTTTTCTTAGAAAGGAATCAATTTTCCTATCTAAAGGATCCTTAAATGAAGTACTATCTGCCGTAGGAATAGTAGTACATTAGCAGGAGTAGAGACAGCCCCATAACCTTAGGGATTTTTGTCCCAAAAAACTCTAATCTGTCAGATGGCACAGGATATAATTTGCTTAAACGTCTAGAAGGAGTAAATAAATTACCCAAATTATTCCATTCCCTGGAAATTACTTCAGAAATAGCATCAGGGAGATAAAACACTTCTGGAATAACTACAGGAGATTTAAAAACCTTATTTAAACGTTTACATTTAGTATCAAGAGGACCAGAATCCTCTATTTCTAATGCAAATAACACTTCTTTAAGTAAAGAACGAATAAATTCCATCTTGAACAAATACAAAGATTTATCAGCATCAACCTCTGAGACAGAAACCTCAGAACCAGAAGAACCATTATCAGTATCAGAATGATGATGTTCATTTAAAAATTCATCTGAAAAAAAGAGAAGTTTTAAAAGACTTTTATGTATACTAGAAGGAAAAATAACAGACATAGCCTTCTTAATGGATTTAAAAAATAAAATCTCTTATGTTATCAGGAACACTCTGAAAATTAGATGTTGACGGAACAGCAACAGGTAATGTAACAGTACTAAAGGAAATTTTATCTGCATTAATAAGTTTGACATGACATGCAATACAAATAACAGCTGGAGAAACAGATACCAAAAGTTTATAGCAGATACACTTAGCTTGGTAGCTCCAGCATTGTGCAGTGATTTTCCTGAAGTATCTTCTGACTCAGTTGCAACGTGGAACATCTTGCAATATGTAAAAGAAAAAAACAACATATAAAGCAAAATTGATCAAATTCCTTAAATGACAGTTTCAGGAATGGGAAAAAATGCCAAAGAACAAGCTTCTAGCAACCAGAAGCAATAAAAAATGAGACTTAAATAATGTGGAGACAAAAGTGACGCCCATATTTTTTCGCGCCAAATAAGACGCCCACATTATTTGGCGCCTAAATGCTTTTTGGCGCCAAAAATGACGCCACATCCGGAACGCCGACATTTTTGGCGCAAAATAACGTCAAAGAATGACGCAACTTCCGGCGACACGTATGACGCCGGAAACGGAAATAGAATTTTTGCGCCAAAAAAGTCAGCGCCAAGAATGACGCAATAAAATGAAGCATTTTCAGCCCCCGCGAGCCTAACAGCCCACAGGGAAAAAGTCAAATTTAAGGTAAAAAATGTTAAATTAAAATGCATTATCCCAAATATGAAACTGACTGTCTGAAAATAAGGAAAGTTGAACATTCTGAGTCAAGGCAAATAAATGTTTGAATACATATATTTAGAACTTTATAAACAAAGTGCCCAACCATAGCTAGGAGTGTCACAGAAAATAAGACTTACTTACCCCAGGACACTCATCTACATATAGCAGATAGCCAAACCAGTACTGAAACGAGAATCAGCAGAGGTAATGGTATATATAAGAGTATATCGTCGATCTGAAAAGGGAGGTAAGAGATGAATCTCTACGACCGATAACAGAGAACCTATGAAATAGACCCCTTAGAAGGAGATCACTGCATTCAAATAGGCAATACTCTCCTCACATCCCTCTGACATTCACTGCACGCTGAGAGGAAAACCGGGCTCCAACTTGCTGCGGAGCGCATATCAACGTAGAATCTAGCACAAACTTACTTCACCACCTCCATCGGAGGCAAAGTTTGTAAAACTGAATTGTGGGTGTGGTGAGGGGTGTATTTATAGGCATTTTAAGGTTTGGGAAACTTTGCCCCTCCTGGTAGGAATGTATATCCCATACGTCACTAGCTCATGGACTCTTGCTAATTACATGAAAGAAAACAGACAGAGCCTTCCGAATAGAATTAGAAACAAATTCTTTAACATTAACAGGAACATCCTGAACATTAGATGTTGAAGGATCAACAACAGGTAATGGATTATTACTAATGGAAATATTATCTGCGTTTCATATTTTATCATGACAACTAACACAAACTACAGCCGGAGGTACAGTTACCAAAAGTTTACAACAAATGCACTTAGCTTTGGTAGAACCGACATCAGGCAGCGTCTTTCCAGAAGTAGATTCTGATCCAGGGTCAGGTAGTGACATCTTGCAATATGTAATAGAAAAAACAACATATAAAGCAAAATTATCAAATTCCTTAAATGGCAGTTTCAGGAATGGTAAAAAAATGCAAAACAAAACAAGCCTCTAGAAACCAGAAGCAACTAAAAAGTGAGACTGAAATAATGTGAAAAAAACTGGCGCCAAGTATAACGCCCACATTTCTTGGCGCCAAGAATGACGCCCATATTTTTTGGCGCCAAAAACATCCGCAACACACATACGTCAAAAATGACGCAACCACATGAAAACTTCCGGCGTCAACTATGACGCCGGAAATGACGAAATTTTTGCGCCAAAAAAGTCTTGACGCAATAAATTGAAGCATTTTCTGCACCGCGAGCCTAACAGCCTGCAATTTTAGAAAAAAAGTCAACTGAAAATTTTTAAAGTAAGAAAAAATATAATTCATATGCATTTTCCCAAAAAAATGAAACTGTCAGTCTGAAAGAAGGAATACTGATTATCCTGAATCATGGCAAATATAAGTTTAACACATATATTTAGACCTTTACATATAAAGTGCCCAACCATAGCTTAGAGTGTCATGAATAGAAATAAGACTTACTTACCATAAGACACTCATCTACATATAGTAGATAGCCAAACCAGTACTGAAACGAGAATCAGTAGAGGTAATGGTATATAAGAGTATATTGTCGATCTGAAAAGGGAGGTAGGAGAAGAAATCTCTACGACCAATAACAGAGAACCTATGAAATAGATCCCCTAGAGGAAGACCATGGTATTCAAATAGGCAATACTCTCTTCAAATCCCTCTGACATTCACTGCACTCAGAGGAAAACCGTGCTTCAGCCTGCTGCGAAGCGCATATCAACGTAGAAATCTAGCACAAACTTACTTCACCACCTCCATGGGAGGCAAAGTTTGTAAAACTGAATTGTGGGTGTGGTGAGGGGTGTATTTATAGGCATTTTGAGGTTTAGGAAACTTTGCCCCTCCTGGTAGGAATGTATATCCCATACGTCACTAGCTCATGGACTCTTGCCAATTACATGAAAGAAATAGAACCAAATCCATGAGTCACATAGATCCATTTGTGCAATGTCCAGTAATCTGTTTTAGGACACAACACATATTGATCACAATGCAAAACATAATATATTTTTAAAACTATGTCATCATGGTGCTGTTAGAATATGCTTATATATATATAAAGGTAGTCCAAGAGTGAAAGATGTGATTTAGATATCAATAGTGTTTCATCAAAACAGTGTAAGGATTAATGAAGATATTCTTTATTAGAGGGACACTAAACACAAGTTTTTTATTTCGTGATTCAGATAGAGCATGCAATTTTAAGCATCTTTAAAATTTACTATTTTTATCAATTTGTCCTTTTTTCTATTGCTTTCTTTCTTTGACAAATAAAGCAGCTAAGCTATTTTGGGGTTCAGAAACATGGAAAGCACTTGTTTATTGGTGGGTGAATGTATCCACCAATCAGCAAGAACAACACAGGTTGTTCACCCAAACATTCTTTCATTTCAAACTTACATTCTTTCATTTCAAATAAAGATACCAAAAGAAGGACGAAAATTTGATTATAGGAGTAAATGAGAAAGTTTATGAATATTGCATGCTCTGTCTGAATGACAAAAGACATATTTTTGGTTCAGTGTCCCTTTAATATTAAATCTGAAAATATCTTTATTTGACAATGTCACTGTTAAGGAATTGTCTAGTCCATATGCTGATGTAATGAATGGGATAGAGCATGCAATTACAATCAAATATATAATTTCAGGATATCATCAAGAATCTTTAATTATACTTCTCTCTTAAAGGGACATGAAACTCAAAATGTGTAATTGTATTAATTTCAATAATTCTAATCCAGCCTGTGATTCTAAAAAGCTTTCAAATATACTTATTTCTTCTATTTTGTCTTTTTTTAAAGGAGCAACTATGCCCTACTTTTATCGGAAGACATGTGTTAAACCAATGAAAATAGGCAATTATGTGCATCAACCAATCAGCAGGTTACTCCCATTAATTTATTGCTGCTCCTGAGCCTACATAGATATGCTTTTCAAATAAGGATAACAATAGACTGAAGCAATTTAGAAAATATCCTGAAATTTAAAATTTTTGAAAATCACATGTTGTGTTGAAATCCTAAAAGTAAAATGTTGGTTATCATGTCACTTTAAAAGGGACACTGTACCCACATTTTTTCTTTTGTAATTCAGAAAGAGCATGCAATTTTAATCAACTTTCTAATTTACTCCTATTATCAATTTTTCTTCGTTCTCTTGCTATCATTATTTGAAAAACATAATTTATGTAAGAACTTACCTGATAAATTAATTTCTTTCATATTAGCAAGAGTCCATGAGCTAGTGACGTATGGAATATACATTCCTACCAGGAGGGGCAAAGTTTCCCAAACCTCAAAATGCCTATAAATACACCCCTCACCACACCCACAATTCAGTTTAACGAATAGCCAAGAAGTGGGGTGATAAAAAAGTGCGAAAGCATATAAAATAAGGAATTGGAATAATTGTGCTTTATACAAAATCATAACCACCACAAAAAAAGGGCGGGCCTCATGGACTCTTGCTAATATGAAAGAAATGAATTTATCAGGTAAGTTCTTACATAAATTATGTTTTCTTTCATGTAATTAGCAAGAGTCCATGAGCTAGTGACGTATGGGATAATGATTACCCAAGATGTGGATCTTTCCACACAAGAGTCACTAGAGAGGGAGGGATAAAATAAAGACAGCCAATTCCTGCTGAAAATAATCCACACCCAAAATAAAGTTTAATGAAAAAACATAAGCAGAAGATTCAAACTGAAACCGCTGCCTGAAGTACTTTTCTACCAAAAACTGCTTCAGAAGAAGAAAATACATCAAAATGGTAGAATTTAGTAAAAGTATGCAAAGAGGACCAAGTTGCTGCTTTGCAAATCTGATCAACCGAAGCTTCATTCCTAAACGCCCAGGAAGTAGAAACTGACCTAGTAGAATGAGCTGTAATCCTCTGAGGCGGAGTTTTACCCGACTCAACATAGGCAAGATGAATTAAAGATTTCAACCAAGATGCCAAAGAAATGGCAGAAGCTTTCTGGCCTTTTCTAGCACCGGTAAAAATAACAAATAGACTAGAAGTCTTTCGGAAAGACTTAGTAGCTTCAACATAATATTTCAAAAGCTCTAACAACATCCAAAGAATGCAACAATTTCTCCTTAGAATTCTTAGGATTAGGACATAATGAAGGAACCACAATTTCTCTACTAATGTTGTTGGAATTCACAACTTTAGGTAAAAATTCAAAAGAAGTTCGCAACACCGCCTTATCCTGATGAAAAATCAGAAAAGGAGACTCACAAGAAAGAGCAGATAATTCAGAAACTCTTCTGGCAGAAGAGATGGCCAAAAGGAAAAAAACTTTCCAAGAAAGTAATTTAATGTCCAATGAATGCATAGGTTCAAACGGAGGAGCTTGAAGAGCTCCCAGAACCAAATTCAAACTCCAAGGAGGAGAAATTGACTTAATGACAGGTTTTATACGAACCAAAGCTTGTACAAAACAATGAATATCAGGAAGATTAGCAATCTTTCTGTGAAAAAGAACAGAAAGAGCAGAGATTTGACCTTTCAAGGAACTTGCGGACAAACCCTTATCTAAACCATCCTGAAGAAACTGTAAAATTCTCGGTATTCTAAAAGAATGCCAAGAAAAATGATGAGAAAGACACCAAGAAATATAAGTCTTCCAGACTCTATAATATATCTCTCTAGATACAGATTTACGAGCCTGTAACATAGTATTAATCACAGAGTCAGAGAAACCTCTTTGACCAAGAATCAAGCGTTCAATCTCCATACCTTTAAATTTAAGGATTTCAGATCCTGATGGAAAAAAGGACCTTGAGACAGAAGGTCTGGTCTTAACGGAAGAGTCCACGGTTGGCAAGAGGCCATCCGGACAAGATCTGCATACCAAAACCTGTGAGGCCATGCCGGAGCTACCAGCAGAACAAACGAGCATTCCTTCAGAATCTTGGAGATTACTCTTGGAAGAAGAACTAGAGGCGGAAAGATATAAGCAGGATGATACTTCCAAGGAAGTGATAATGCATCCACTGCCTCCGCCTGAGGATCCCGGGATCTGGACAGATACCTGGAAAGTTTCTTGTTTAGATGAGACGCCATCAGATCTATTTCTGGAAGTTCCCACATTTGAACAATCTGAAGAAATACCTCTGGGTGAAGAGACCATTCGCCCGGATGCAACGTTTGGCGACTGAGATAATCCGCTTCCCAATTGTCTATACCTGGGATATGAACCGCAGAGATTAGACAGGAGCTGGATTCCGCCCAAACCAAAATTCGAGATACTTCTTTCATAGCCAGAGGACTGTGAGTCCCTCCTTGATGATTGATATATGCCACAGTTGTGACATTGTCTGTCTGAAAACAAATGAACGATTCTCTCTTCAGAAGAGGCCAAAACTGAAGAGCTCTGAAAATTGCACGGAGTTCCAAAAACATAATTTATGTAAGAACTTACCTGATAAATTCATTTCTTTCATATTAGCAAGAGTCCATGAGCTAGTGACGTATGGGATATACATTCCTACCAGGAGGGGCAAAGTTTCCCAAACCTCAAAATGCCTATAAATACACCCCTCACCACACCCACAATTCAGTTTAACGAATAGCCAAGAAGTGGGGTGATAAAAAAGTGCGAAAGCATATAAAATAAGGAATTGGAATAATTGTGCTTTATACAAAATCATAACCACCACAAAAAAAGGGCGGGCCTCATGGACTCTTGCTAATATGAAAGAAATGAATTTATCAGGTAAGTTCTTACATAAATTATGTTTTCTTTCATGTAATTAGCAAGAGTCCATGAGCTAGTGACGTATGGGATAATGATTACCCAAGATGTGGATCTTTCCACACAAGAGTCACTAGAGAGGGAGGGCTAAAATAAAGACAGCCAATTCCTGCTGAAAATAATCCACACCCAAAATAAAGTTTAACGAAAAACATAAACAGAAGATTCAAACTGAAACCGCTGCCTGAAGTACTTTTCTACCAAAAACTGCTTCAGAAGAAGAAAATACATCAAAATGGTAGAATTTAGTAAAAGTATGCAAAGAGGACCAAGTTGCTGCTTTGCAAATCTGATCAACCGAAGCTTCATTCCTAAATGCCCAGGAAGTAGAAACTGACCTAGTAGAATGAGCTGTAATTCTCTGAGGCGGAGTTTTACCCGACTCAACATAGGCAAGATGAATTAAAGATTTCAACCAAGATGCCAAAGAAATGGCAGAAGCTTTCTGGCCTTTTCTAGAACCGGAAAAGATAACAAATAGACTAGAAGTCTTTCTGAAAGATTTAGTAGCTTCAACATAATATTTCAAAGCTCTAACAACATCCAAAGAATGCAACGATTTCTCCTTAGAATTCTTAGGATTAGGACATAATGAAGGAACCACAATTTCTCTACTAATGTTGTTGGAATTCACAACTTTAGGTAAAAATTCAAAAGAAGTTCGCAACACCGCCTTATCCTGATGAAAAATCAGAAAAGGAGACTCACAAGAAAGAGCAGATAATTCAGAAACTCTTCTGGCAGAAGAGATGGCCAAAAGGAACAAAACTTTCCAAGAAAGTAATTTAATGTCCAATGAATGCATAGGTTCAAACGGAGGAGCTTGAAGAGCCCCCAGAACCAAATTCAAACTCCAAGGAGGAGAAATTGACTTAATGACAGGTTTTATACGAACCAAAGCTTGTACAAAACAATGAATATCAGGAAGAATAGCAATCTTTCTGTGAAAAAGAACAGAAAGAGCAGAGATTTGTCCTTTCAAGGAACTTGCGGACAAACCTTTATCTAAACCATCCTGAAGAAACTGTAAAATTCTCGGAATTCTAAAAGAATGCCAAGAAAAATGATGAGAAATACACCAAGAAATATAAGTCTTCCAGACTCTATAATATATCTCTCTAGATACAGATTTACGAGCCTGTAACATAGTATTAATCACAGCGCCAGAGAAACCTCTTTGACGAAGAATCAAGCGTTCAATCTCCATACCTTTAAATTTAAGGATTTCAGATCCTGATGGAAAAAAGGACCTTGTGACAGAAGGTCTGGTCTTAACAGAAGAGTCCACGGTTGGCAAGAGGCCATCCGGACAAGATCCGCATACCAAAACCTGTGAGGCCATGCCGGAGCTACCAGCAGAACAAACGAGCATTCCTTCAGAATCTTGGAGATTACTCTTGGAAGAAGAACTAGAGGCGGAAAGATATAGGCAGGATGATACTTCCAAGGAAGTGATAATGCATCCACTGCCTCCGCCTGAGGATCCCGGGATCTGGACAGATACCTGGGAAGTTTCTTGTTTAGATGGGACGCCATCAAATCTATTTCTGGAAGTTCCCACATTTGAACGATCTGAAGAAACACCTCTGGGTGAAGAGACCATTCGCCCGGATGCAACGTTTGGCGACTGAGATAATCCGCTTCCCAATTGTCTACACCTGGGATATGAACCGCAGAGATTAGACAGGAGCTGGATTCCGCCCAAACCAAAATTCGAGATACTTCTTTCATAGCCAGAGGACTGCGAGTTCCTCCTTGATGATTGATGTATGCCACAGTTGTGACATTGTCTGTCTGAAAACAAATGAACGATTCTCTCTTCAGAAGAGGCCAAAACTGAAGAGCTCTAAAAATTGCACGGAGTTCCAAAAACATAATTTATGTAAGAACTTACCTGATAAATTCATTTCTTTCATATTAGCAAGAGTCCATGAGCTAGTGACGTATGGGATATACATTCCTACCAGGAGGGGCAAAGTTTCCCAAACCTCAAAATGCCTATAAATACACCCCTCACCACACCCACAATTCAGTTTAACGAATAGCCAAGAAGTGGGGTGATAAAAAAGTGCGAAAGCATATAAAATAAGGAATTGGAATAATTGTGCTTTATACAAAATCATAACCACCACAAAAAAAGGGCGGGCCTCATGGACTCTTGCTAATATGAAAGAAATGAATTTATCAGGTAAGTTCTTACATAAATTATGTTTTCTTTCATGTAATTAGCAAGAGTCCATGAGCTAGTGACGTATGGGATAATGATTACCCAAGATGTGGATCTTTCCACACAAGAGTCACTAGAGAGGGAGGGCTAAAATAAAGACAGCCAATTCCTGCTGAAAATAATCCACACCCAAAATAAAGTTTAACGAAAAACATAAACAGAAGATTCAAACTGAAACCGCTGCCTGAAGTACTTTTCTACCAAAAACTGCTTCAGAAGAAGAAAATACATCAAAATGGTAGAATTTAGTAAAAGTATGCAAAGAGGACCAAGTTGCTGCTTTGCAAATCTGATCAACCGAAGCTTCATTCCTAAATGCCCAGGAAGTAGAAACTGACCTAGTAGAATGAGCTGTAATTCTCTGAGGCGGAGTTTTACCCGACTCAACATAGGCAAGATGAATTAAAGATTTCAACCAAGATGCCAAAGAAATGGCAGAAGCTTTCTGGCCTTTTCTAGAACCGGAAAAGATAACAAATAGACTAGAAGTCTTTCTGAAAGATTTAGTAGCTTCAACATAATATTTCAAAGCTCTAACAACATCCAAAGAATGCAACGATTTCTCCTTAGAATTCTTAGGATTAGGACATAATGAAGGAACCACAATTTCTCTACTAATGTTGTTGGAATTCACAACTTTAGGTAAAAATTCAAAAGAAGTTCGCAACACCGCCTTATCCTGATGAAAAATCAGAAAAGGAGACTCACAAGAAAGAGCAGATAATTCAGAAACTCTTCTGGCAGAAGAGATGGCCAAAAGGAACAAAACTTTCCAAGAAAGTAATTTAATGTCCAATGAATGCATAGGTTCAAACGGAGGAGCTTGAAGAGCCCCCAGAACCAAATTCAAACTCCAAGGAGGAGAAATTGACTTAATGACAGGTTTTATACGAACCAAAGCTTGTACAAAACAATGAATATCAGGAAGAATAGCAATCTTTCTGTGAAAAAGAACAGAAAGAGCAGAGATTTGTCCTTTCAAGGAACTTGCGGACAAACCTTTATCTAAACCATCCTGAAGAAACTGTAAAATTCTCGGAATTCTAAAAGAATGCCAAGAAAAATGATGAGAAATACACCAAGAAATATAAGTCTTCCAGACTCTATAATATATCTCTCTAGATACAGATTTACGAGCCTGTAACATAGTATTAATCACAGCGTCAGAGAAACCTCTTTGACGAAGAATCAAGCGTTCAATCTCCATACCTTTAAATTTAAGGATTTCAGATCCTGATGGAAAAAAGGACCTTGTGACAGAAGGTCTGGTCTTAACGGAAGAGTCCACGGTTGGCAAGAGGCCATCCGGACAAGATCCGCATACCAAAACCTGTGAGGCCATGCCGGAGCTACCAGCAGAACAAACGAGCATTCCTTCAGAATCTTGGAGATTACTCTTGGAAGAAGAACTAGAGGCGGAAAGATATAGGCAGGATGATACTTCCAAGGAAGTGATAATGCATCCACTGCCTCCGCCTGAGGATCCCGGGATCTGGACAGATACCTGGGAAGTTTCTTGTTTAGATGGGACGCCATCAAATCTATTTCTGGAAGTTCCCACATTTGAACGATCTGAAGAAACACCTCTGGGTGAAGAGACCATTCGCCCGGATGCAACGTTTGGCGACTGAGATAATCCGCTTCCCAATTGTCTACACCTGGGATATGAACCGCAGAGATTAGACAGGAGCTGGATTCCGCCCAAACCAAAATTCGAGATACTTCTTTCATAGCCAGAGGACTGTGAGTTCCTCCTTGATGATTGATGTATGCCACAGTTGTGACATTGTCTGTCTGAAAACAAATGAACGATTCTCTCTTCAGAAAAGGCCAAAACTGAAGAGCTCTGAAAATTGCACGGAGTTCCAAAATATTGATCGGTAATCTCACCTCCTGAGATTCCCAAACTCCTTGTGCCGTCAGAGATCCCCACACAGCTCCCCAACCTGTGAGACTTGCATCTGTTGAAATTACAGTCCAGGTCGGAAGCACAAAAGAAGCCCCCTGAATTAAACGATGGTGATCTGTCCACCACGTTAGAGAGTGTCGAACAATCGGTTTTAAAGATATTAATTGAGATATCTTTGTGTAATCCTTGCACCATTGATTCAGCATACAAAGCTGAAGAGGTCGCATGTGAAAACGAGCAAAGGGGATCGCGTCCGATGCAGCAGTCATAAGACCTAGAATTTCCATGCATAAGGCTACCGAAGGGAATGATTGTGACTGAAGGTTTCGACAAGCTGCCATCAGTTTTAGACGCCTCTTGTCTGTTAAAGACAGAGTCATGGACACTGAATCTATTTGGAAACCCAGAAAGGTTACCCTTGTCTGAGGAATCAATGAACTTTTTGGTAAATTGATCCTCCAACCATGATCTTGAAGAAACAACACAAGTCGATTCGTATGAAATTCTGCTAAATGTAAAGACTGAGCAAGTACCAAGATATCGTCCAAATAAGGAAATACCACAATACCCTGTTCTCTGATTACAGACAGAAGGGCACCGAGAACCTTTGTAAAAATTCTTGGAGCTGTAGCAAGGCCAAACGGCAGAGCCACAAACTGGTAATGCTTGTCCAGAAAAGAGAATCTCAGGAACCGATAATGATCCGGATGAATCGGAATATGCAGATATGCATCCTGTAAATCTATTGTGGACATATAATTCCCTTGCTGAACAAAAGGCAAGATAGTCCTTACAGTTACCATCTTGAACGTTGGTATCCTTACATAACGATTCAATATTTTTAGATCCAGAACTGGTCTGAAGGAATTCTCCTTCTTTGGTACAATGAAGAGATTTGAATAAAACCCCATCCCCTGTTCCTGAACTGGAACTGGCATAATTACTCCAGTCAACTCTAGATCTGAAACACAATTCAGAAATGCTTGAGCTTTTACTGGATTTACTGGGACACGGGAAAGAAAAAATCTCTTTGCAGGAGGTCTCATCTTGAAACCAATTCTGTACCCTTCTGAAACAATGTTCTGAATCCAGAGATTGTGAACAGAATTGATCCAAATTTCTTTGAAAAAACGTAACCTGCCCCCTACCAGCTGAGCTGGAATGAGGGCCGCACCTTCATGTGGACTTAGAAGCAGGCTTTGCCTTTCTGGCTGGCTTGGATTTATTCCAGATTGGAGATGGTTTCCAAACTGAAACTGCTCCTGAGGATGAAGGATCAGGTTTTTGTTCTTTGTTGAAACGAAAGGAACGAAAACGATTATTAGCTCTGTTTTTACCCTTAGATTTTTTATCCTGTGGTAAAAAGGTTCCTTTCCCACCAGTAACAGTTGAAATAATAGAATCCAACTGAGAACCAAATAATGTGTTACCCTGGAAAGAAATGGAAAGTAGAGTTGATTTAGAAGCCATATCAGCATTCCAAGTCTTAAGCCATAAAGCTCTTCTAGCTAAAATAGCTAGAGACATAAACCTGACATCAACTCTGATAATATCAAAGATGGCATCACAGATAAAATTATTAGCATGCTGAAGAAGAATAATAATATCATGAGAATCATGATGTGTTACTTGTTGCGCTAAGGTTTCCAACCAAAAAGTTGAAGCTGCAGCAACATCAGCCAAAGATATAGCAGGTCTAAGAAGATTACCTGAACACAGATAAGCTTTTCTTAGAAAGGATTCAATTTTCCTATCTAAAGGATCCTTAAACGAAGTACCATCTGACGTAGGAATAGTAGTACGTTTAGCAAGGGTAGAAATAGCCCCATCAACTTAAGGGATTTTGTCCCAAAATTCTAATCTGTCAGACGGCACAGGATATAATTGCTTAAAACGTTTAGAAGGAGTAAATGAATTACCCAATTTATCCCATTCTTTGGAAATTACTGCAGAAATAGCATTAGGAACAGGAAAAACTTCTGGAATAACCACAGGAGATTTAAATACCTTATCCAAACGTTTAGAATTAGTATCAAGAGGACCAGAATCCTCTATTTCTAAAGCAATTAGAACTTCTTTAAGTAAAGAACGAATAAATTCCATTTTAAATAAATATGAAGATTTATCAGCATCAACCTCTGAGACAGAATCCTCTGAACCAGAAGAGTCATCAGAATCAGAATGATGATGTTCATTTAAAAATTCATCTGTAGGGAGAGAAGTTTTAAAAGATTTTTTACGTTTACTAGAAGGAGAAATAACAGACATAGCCTTCTTTATGGATTCAGAAACAAAATCTCTTATGTTATCAGGAACATTCTGCACCTTAGATGTTGAAGGAACTGCAACAGGCAATGGTACTTTACTAAAGGAAATATTATCTGCTTTAACAAGTTTGTCATGACAATCAATACAAACAACAGCTGGAGGAATAGCTACCAAAAGTTTACAGCAGATACACTTAGCTTTGGTAGATCCAGCACTAGACAGCGATTTTCCTGTAGTATCTTCTGACTCAGATGCAACGTGAGACATCTTGCAATATGTAAGAGAAAAAACAACAACATATAAAGCAAAATTGATCAAATTCCTTAAATGACAGTTTCAGGAATGGGAAAAAATGCCAAAGAACAAGCTTCTAGCAACCAGAAGCAATGAAAAATGAGACTTAAATAATGTGGAGACAAAAGCGACGCCCATATTTTTTATCGCCAAATAAGACGCCCACATTATTTGGCGCCTAAATGCTTTTTGGCGCCAAAAATGACGCCACATCCGGAACGCCGACATTTTTGGCGCAAAATAACGTAAAAAAATGACGCAACTTCTGGCGACACGTATGACGCCGGAAACGGAAAATAATTTTTGCGCCAAAAAAGTCCGCTCCAAGAATGACGCAATAAAATGAAGCATTTTCAGCCCCCGCGAGCCTAACAGCCCACAGGGAAAAAAGTCAAATTTTTGAAGGTAAGAAAAAATGATTAAATCAAATGCATTATCCCAAATATGAAACTGACTGTCTGAAAAATAAGGAAAGTTGAACATTCTGAGTCAAGGCAAATAAATGTTTGAATACATATATTTAGAACTTTATAAACAAAGTGCCCAACCATAGCTTAGAGTGTCACAGAAAATAAGATTTACTTACCCCAGGACACTCATCTACATGTTTGTAGAAAGCCAAACCAGTACTGAAACGAGAATCAGCAGAGGTAATGGTATATATAAGAGTATATCGTCGATCTGAAAAGGGAGGTAAGAGATGAATCTCTACGACCGATAACAGAGAACCTATGAAATAGACCCCGTAGAAGGAGATCACTGCATTCAAAATAGGCAATACTCTCCTCACATCCCTCTGACATTCACTGCACGCTGAGAGGAAAACCGGGCTCCAACTTGCTGCGGAGCGCATATCAACGTAGAATCTAGCACAAACTTACTTCACCACCTCCATCGGAGGCAAAGTTTGTAAAACTGAATTGTGGGTGTGGTGAGGGGTGTATTTATAGGCATTTTGAGGTTTGGGAAACTTTGCCCCTCCTGGTAGGAATGTATATCCCATACGTCACTAGCTCATGGACTCTTGCTAATTACATGAAAGAAATATTGATCGGTAATCTCACCTCCTGAGATTCCCAAACTCCTTGTGCCGTCAGAGATCCCCACACAGCTCCCCAACCTGTGAAACTTGCATCTGTTGAAATTACAGTCCAGGTCGGAAGCACAAAAGAAGCCCCCTGAATTAAACGATGGTAATCTGTCCACCACGTTAGAGAGTGTCGAACAATCGGTTTTAAAGATATTAATTGAGATATCTTTGTGTAATCCTTGCACCATTGATTCAGCATACAGAGCTGAAGAGGTCGCATGTGAAAACGAGCAAAGGGGATCGCGTCCGATGCAGCAGTCATAAGACCTAGAATTTCCATGCATAAGGCTACCGAAGGGAATGATTGTGACTGAAGGTTTCGACAAGCTGAAATCAATTTTAGACGTCTCTTGTCTGTTAAAGACAGAGTCATGGACACTGAATCTATCTGGAAACCCAGAAAGGTCACCCTTGTCTGAGGAATCAATGAACTTTTTGGTAAATTGATCCTCCAACCATGATCTTGAAGAAACAACACAAGTCGATTCGTATGAGATTCTGCTAAATGTAAAGACTGAGCAAGTACCAAGATATCGTCCAAATAAGGAAATACCACAATACCCTGTTCTCTGATTACAGACAGAAGGGCACCGAGAACCTTTGTAAAAATTCTTGGAGCTGTAGCTAGGCCAAACGGCAGAGCCACAAACTGGTAATGCTTGTCCAGAAAAGAGAATCTCAGGAACTGATAATGATCTGGATGAATCGGAATATGCAGATATGCATCCTGTAAATCTATTGTGGACATATAATGCCCTTGCTGAACAAAAGGCAAGATAGTCCTTACAGTTACCATCTTGAACGTTGGTATCCTTACATAACGATTCAATATTTTTAGATCCAGAACTGGTCTGAAGGAATTCTCCTTCTTTGGTACAATGAAGAGATTTGAATAAAACCCCATCCCCTGTTCCGGAACTGGAACTAGCATAATTACTCCAGCCAACTCTAGATCTGAAACACAATTCAGAAATGCTTGAGCTTTCACTGGATTTACTGGGACACGGGAAAGAAAAAATCTCTTTGCAGGAGGTCTCATCTTGAAACCAATTCTGTACCCTTCTGAAACAATGTTCTGAATCCAAAGATTGTGAACAGAATTGATCCAAATTTCTTTGAAAAAACGTAACCTACCCCCTACCAGCTGAGCTGGAATGAGGGCCGCACCTTCATGTGGACTTAGAAACAGGCTTTGCCTTTCTAGCAGGCTTGGATTTATTCCAGACCGGAGATGGTTTCCAAACTGAAACTGCACCTGAGGATGAAGGATTAGGCTTTTGTTCTTTGTTGAAACGAAAGGAACGAAAACGATTATTAGCCCTGTTTTTACCCTTAGATTTTTTATCCTGTGGTAAAAAAGTTCCTTTCCCACCAGTAACAGTTGAGATAATAGAATCCAACTGAGAACCAAATAATTTGTTACCCTGGAAAGAAATGGAAAGTAGAGTTGATTTAGAAGCCATATCAGCATTCCAAGTCTTAAGCCATAAAGCTCTTCTAGCTAAAATAGCTAGAGACATAAACCTGACATCAACTCTGATAATATCAAAAATGGCATCACAGATAAAATTATTAGCATGCTGAAGAAGAATAATAATATCATGAGAATCATGATCTGTTACTTGTTGCGCTAAAGTTTCCAACCAAAAAGTTGAAGCTGCAGCAACATCAGCCAATGATATAGCAGGTCTAAGAAGATTACCTGAACACAGATAAGCTTTTCTTAGAAAGGATTCAATTTTCCTATCTAAAGGATCCTTAAACGAAGTACCATCTGACGTAGGAATAGTAGTACGTTTAGCAAGGGTAGAAATAGCCCCATCAACTTTAGGGATTTTGTCCCAAAATTCTAATCTGTCAGACGGCACAGGATATAATTGCTTAAAACGTTTAGAAGGAGTAAATGAATTACCCAATTTATCCCATTCTTTGGAAATTACTGCAGAAATAGCATTAGGAACAGGAAAAACTTCTGGAATAACCACAGGAGATTTAAATACCTTATCTAAACGTTTAGAATTAGTATCAAGAGGACCAGAATCCTCAATTTCTAAAGCAATTAGTACTTCTTTAAGTAAAGAACGAATAAATTCCATTTTAAATAAATATGAAGATTTATCAGCATCAATCTCTGAGACAGAATCCTCTGAACCAGAAGAATCATCAGAATCAGAATGATGATGTTCATTTAAAAATTCATCTGTAGGGAGAGAAGTTTTAAAAGACTTTTTACGTTTACTAGAAGGAGAAATAACAGACATAGCCTTCTTTATGGATTCAGAAACAAAATCTCTTATGTTATCAGGAACATTCTGCACCTTAGATGTTGAGGGAACTGCAACAGGCAATGGTACATTACTAAAGGAAATATTATCTGCTTTAACAAGTTTGTCATGACAATTAATACAAACAACAGCCGGAGGAATAGCTACCAAAAGTTTACAGCAGATACACTTAGCTTTGGTAGATCCAGCACTAGACAGCGATTTTCCTGTAGTATCTTCTGACTCAGATGCAACGTGAGACATCTTGCAATATGTAAGAGAAAAAACAACATATAAAGCAAAATTGATCAAATTCCTTAAATGACAGTTTCAGGAATGGGAAAGAATGCCAAAGAACAAGCTTCTAGCAACCAGAAGCAATAAAAAATGATACTTAAATAATGTGGAGACAAAGGCGACGCCCATATTTTTTAGCGCCAAATAAGACGCCCACATTATTTGGCGCCTAAATGCTTTTGGCGCCAAAAATGACGCCACATCAGGAACGCCAACATTTTTGGCGCAAAATAACGTCAAAAAATGACGCAACTTCCGGCGACACGTATGACGCCGGAAACGGAAAAGAATTTTTTGCGCCAAAAAAGTCTGCGCCAAGAATGACGCAATAAAATGAAGCATTTTCAGCCCCCGCGAGCCTAACAGCCCACAGGGAAAAAAGAGTCAAATTTTTGAAGGTAAGAAAAAAATGATTAATTCAAGTGCATTATCCCAAATATGAAACTGACTGTCTGAAAAATAAGGAATGTTGAACATTCTGAGTCAAGGCAAATAAATGTTTGAATACATATATTTAGAACTTTATAAACAAAGTGCCCAACCATAGCTTAGAGTGTCACAGAAAATAAGATTTACTTACCCCAGGACACTCATCTACATGTTTGTAGAAAGCCAAACCAGTACTGAAAAGAGAATCAGCAGAGGTAATGGTATATATAAGAGTATATCGTCGATCTGAAAAGGGAGGTAAGAGATGAATCTCTACGACCGATAACAGAGAACCTATGAAATAGACCCCGTAGAAGGAGATCACTGCATTCAAATAGGCAATACTCTCCTCACATCCCTCTGACATTCACTGCACGCTGAGAGGAAAACCGGGCTCCAACTTGCTGCGGAGCGCATATCAACGTAGAATCTAGCACAAACTTACTTCACCACCTCCATCGGAGGCAAAGTTTGTAAAAACTGAATTGTGGGTGTGGTGAGGGGTGTATTTATAGGCATTTTGAGGTTTGGGAAACTTTGCCCCTCCTGGTAGGAATGTATATCCCATACGTCAAATCCCATACGTCACTAGCTCATGGACTCTTGCTAATTACATGAAAGAAAAGAAGGCATCTAAGCTTTTTTTTGGTTTCAGTACTGTGGACAGCACTTTTTTATTGGTGGATGAATTTATCCACCAATCAGCAAGGACAACCCAGGTTGTTCACCAAAAATAGGCCGGCATCTAAACTTACATTCTTACATTTCAAATAAAGATACCAAGAGAATGAATAAAATTTGATAATAGGAGTAAATTAGAAAGTTACTTAAAATTTCATGCTCAATCTGAATCACGAAAAAAAATGTTTGGGTACAGTATCCCTTTAATGATAAAACGAAAATATCAAAGCATACGAGATGTATATTTCTGTAATCTGCACATATGTAAATATGTGTTAGTGTTGTCTAAATGTAGCAAAACAAATGACAAGCACTACCCAGGGCCAGAATAAAAAATGGCCATGACACTAAGATTACATTAAAATGAAGATATCAAGAATAGAAGGAATATCTTCCAATAATCATCAATTGAGATTTGTATTACAATAGAATCCCAACTCTGAATCGTGATTCTTATTTTAAAATAACAAGAAAAGAGAATTACAGTATACATATTAATAGAGATCAATGTGAATGGATTATGTAATGTTATGTCAAAGTTTGTAAGAGAAAGCTTAATTAAAATCAGACATATCACACTTTGACGAACCCGAGCTCGAGGTTCCAGCACCAACATCCATATCTGTAAAATATTCAATCAGGATTGGATATCATTAATACAAATCATGCCATGGACACCAAAAAAAACATAATTTATGTAAGAACTTACCTGATAAATTCATTTCTTTCATATTAACAAGAGTCCATGAGCTAGTGACGTATGGGATATACATTCCTACCAGGAGGGGCAAAGTTTCCCAAACCTCAAAATGCCTATAAATACACCCCTCACCACACCCACAAATCAGTTTAACGAATAGCCAAGAAGTGGGGTGATAAGAAAAAAAGTGCGAAGCATATAAAATAAGGAATTGGAATAATTGTGCTTTATACAAAAAAATCATAACCACCACAAAAAAGGGTGGGCCTCATGGACTCTTGTTAATATGAAAGAAATGAATTTATCAGGTAAGTTCTTACATAAATTATGTTTTCTTTCATGTAATTAACAAGAGTCCATGAGCTAGTGACGTATGGGATAATGACTACCCAAGATGTGGATCTTTCCACACAAGAGTCACTAGAGAGGGAGGGATAAAATAAAGACAGCCAATTCCTGCTGAAAATAATCCACACCCAAAATAAAGTTTAACAAAAAACATAAGCAGAAGATTCAAACTGAAATCGCTGCCTGAAGAACTGTTCTACCAAAAACTGCTTCAGAAGAAGAAAAGGCATCAAAATGGTAGAATTTAGTAAAAGTATGCAAAGAGGACCAAGTTGCTGCTTTGCAGATCTGGTCAACCGAAGCTTCATTCCTAAACGCCCAGGAAGTAGATACTGACCTAGAAGAATGAGCTGTAATTCTCTGAGGCGGAATTTTACCCGACTCAACATAGGCAAGATGAATTAAAGATTTCAACCAAGATGCCAAAAAAATGGCAGAAGCTTTCTGGCCTTTCCTAGAACCGGAAAAGATTTCGTAGCTTCAACATAATATTTCAAAGCTCTAACAACATCCAAAGAATGCAATGATTTCTCCTTAGAATTCTTAGGATTAGGACATAATGAAGGAACCACCATTTCTCTACTAATGTTGTTGGAATTCACAACTTTAGGTAAAAATTCAAAAGAAGTTCGCAACACCGCCTTATCCTGATGAAAAATCAGAAAAGGAGACTCACACGAAAGAGCAGAAAATTCAGAAACTCTTCTAGCAGAAGAGATGGCCAAAAGGAACAAAACTTTCCAAGAAAGTAATTTAATGTCCAATGAATGCATAGGTTCAAACGGAGGAGCTTGAAGAGCTCCCAGAACCAAATTCAAACTCCAAGGAGGAGAAATTGACTTAATGACAGGCTTTATACGAACCAAAGCTTGTACAAAACAATGAATATCAGGAAGAATAGCAACCTTTCTGTTGAAAAAGAACAGAAAGAGCAGAGATTTGACCTTTCAAGGAACTTGCGGACAAACCCTTATCTAAACCATCCTGAAGAAATTGTAATATTCTCGGTATTCTAAAAAAATGCCAAGAAAAATGATGAGAAAGACACCAAGAAATATAAGTCTTCCAGACTCTATAATATATCTCTCTGGATACAGATTTACGAGCCTGTAACATAGTATTAATCACAGAGTCAGAGAAACTTCTTTGACCAAGAATCAAGCGTTCAATCTCCATACCTTTAAATTTAAGGATTTCAGATCCTGATGGAAAAAAGGACCTTGAGACAAAAGGTCTGGTCTTAACGGAAGAGTACACGGTTGGCAAAAGGCCATCCGGACAAGATCCTCATACCAAAACCTGTGAGGCCATGCCGGAGCTACCAGCAGAACAAACGAGCATTCCTTCAGAATCTTGGAGATTACTCTTGGAAGAAGAACTAGAGGCGGAAAGATATAGGCAGGATGATACTTCCAAGGAAGTGAAAATGCATCCACTGCCTCCGCCTGAGGATCCCGGGATCTGGACAGATACCTGGGAAGTTTCTTGTTTAGATGAGAAGCCATCAGATCTATTTCTGGAAGTTCCCACATTTGAACAATCTGAAGAAATACCTCTGGGTGAAGAGACCATTCGCCCGGATGCAACGTTTGGCGACTGAGATAATCCGCTTTCCAATTGTCCATACCTGGGATATAAACCGCAGAGATTAGACAGGAGCTGGATTCCGCCCAAACCAAAATTCGAGATACTTCTTTCATAGCCAGAGGACTGTGAGTCCCTCCTTGATGATTGATGTATGCCACAGATGTGACATTGTCTTATCTGAAAACAAATGAACAACTCTCTCTTCGGAAGAGGCCAAGACTGAAGAGCTCTGAAAATTGCACGGAGTTCCAAAATATTGATCGGAAATCTCACCTCCTGAGATTCCCAAACCCCTTGTGCCGTCAGATACCCCCATACAGCTCCCCAACCTGTAAAACTAGCATCTGTTGAGATTATAGTCCAGGTCGGAAGAACAAAGAAGCCCCCTGAACTAAACGATGGTGATCTGTCCACCATGTCAGAGAGTGTCATAAAATCGGTTTAAAGATATTAATTGAGATATCTTTGAGTAATCCCTGCACCATTGGTTCAGCATACAGAGCTGAAGAGGTCGCATGTAAAAACGAGCAAAGGAGATCGCATCTGATGCGGCAGTCCTAAGACCCAACATTTCCATGCATAAGGCTACCAAAGGGAATGATTGTGACTGAAGGTTTTGACAAGCTGATATCAATGATAAACTTCTCTTGACTGACAAGGACAGAGTCATAGACACTGAATTTATCTAGAAACCTAAAAAGGTTACCCTTGTCTGAGGAATCAATGAACTGATTGGTAAATTGATCCTCCAACCATGAACTTGAAGAAACAACACAAGTCGATTCGTATGAGATTCTACGAAAATGAGAAGACTGAGCAAGTACCAAGATATCGTCCAAATAAGGAAATACCAACACTCTATTCTCTGAATAGAGAAAGAAGGGCACCGAGAACCTTTGAAAAAAATTCTTGGAACTGAGGCTAGGCCAAACGGTAGAGCCACAAAACTGGTAATGCTTGTCTAAAAAGAGAATCTCAGACACTAAAAGTAATCTGGATGAATCGGAATATGCAGATACACATCCTGTAAATCTATTGTAGACATATAATGCCCTTGCTAAACAAAAGGCAGGATAGTCCTACAATAACCATCTTGAATGTTGGTATCCTAACATAACGATTCAATAATGATAGATCCAGAACTGGTCTGAAGGAATTGACCTTCTTTGGTACAATGAAGAGATAAAATAAAACCCCAGCCCCTGTTCCAGAACTGGAACTGGTATAAATACTCCAGCCAACTCTAGATCTGAAACACATTTCAGAAATGCTGAGCCTTGCTGTGTTAACTGGGACACGGGGAAGAAAAGAATCTCTTAGCAGGAGGCCTTAACTTGAAGCCAATTCTGTACCTTTCTGAAACAATGTTTCTGAAACCAGAGATTAAGAACGGAATTGATCCAAATTTCTTTGAAGAAAACGTAATCTGCCCCATACCAGCTGAGCTGGAATAAGGGCCGCACCTTCATAGGTACTTAGGAGCTGGCTATAGGTTTCTATAAAGCTCGGATATATTCCAAACTGGAAATAGTTTCCAAACTGATACCGCTCCTGAGGATGAAGGATCAGGCTTTTGTTCCTTGTTGTGAGGAAAGGAACGAAATGATTATTTCCCCTGGAAAGAAAGGGAAAGCAAAGTTGACTTAGAAGACATGTCAGTATTCCAAGTTTAATCCATAAAGCTTTTCTAGCTAAAATAGCTAGAGACATATACCTGACATCAACTCTAATGATATCAAAAGATGGTATCACCAATAAAATTATTAGCATGTTATAAAATAATAATAATGCTATAAAATTATGATCTGTTACTTGTTGCGCTAAAGCTTCTAACCAAAAAGTTGAAGCTGCAGCAACATCCGCTAAAAATATAGCAGGTCTAAGAAGATTACCTGAACATAAGTAAGCTTTTCTTAGAAAGGATTCAATTTTCCTATCTAAAGGATCCTTAAATGAAGTACTATCTGCCATAGGAATAGTAGTACATTAGCAGGAGTAGAGACAGCCCCATAACCTTAGGGATTTTTGTCCCAAAAAACTCTAATCTGTCAGATGGCACAGGATATAAATTGCTTAAACGTCTAGAAGGAGTAAATAAATTACCCAAATTATTCCATTCCCTGGAAATTACTTCAGAAATAGCATCAGGGAGATAAAACACTTCTGGAATAACTACCTTATTTAAACGTTTACATTTAGTATCAAGAGGACCAGAATCCTCTATTCCTAATGCAAATAACACTTCTTTAAGTAAAGAACGAATAAATTCCATCTTGGACAAATACAAAGATTTATCAGCATCAAAATGATGATGTTCATTTAAAAATTCATCTGAAAAAAAGAGAAGTTTTAAAAGACTTTTATGTATACTAGAAGGAGAAATAACAGACATAGCCTTCTTAATGGATTTAAAATAAATAAAATCTCTTATATTATCAGGAACACTCTGAAAATTAGATGTTGACGGAACAGCAACAGGTAATGTAACAGTACTAAAGGAAATTTTATCTGCATTAATAAGTTTGACATGACATGCAATACAAATAACAGC
Organism: Bombina bombina; assembly: GCF_027579735.1. Lineage (NCBI taxonomy): Eukaryota > Metazoa > Chordata > Amphibia > Anura > Bombinatoridae > Bombina > Bombina bombina. The sequence goes on from NC_069504.1 coordinate 352,389,283, forward strand.
TGGAGAAACAGATACCAAAAGTTTATAGCAGACTTAGCTTGGTAGCTCCAGCACTGTGCAGTGATTTTCCTGTAGAAACTTCTGACTCAGTTGCAACGTGGAACATCTTGCAATATGTAAAAGAAAAAAACAACATATAAAGCAAAATTGATCAAATTCCTTAAATGACAGTTTCAGGAATGGGAAAAAAATGCCAGTGAACAAGCTTCTAGCAACCAGAAGCAATAAATAATGAGACTTAAATAATGTGGAGACAAAAATGACGCCCAAATTTTTTAGCGCCAAAAAAGACGCCCACATTATTTGGCGCCTAAATGCTTTTGGCGCCAAAAATGACGCCACATCCGGAACGCCGACATTTTTGGCGCAAAATAACGTCAAAGAATGACGCAACTTCCGGCGACACGTATGACGCCGGAAACGGAAATAGAATTTTTGCGCCAAAAAAGTCCGCGCCAAAAATGACGCAATAAAATGAAGCATTTTCAGCCCCCGCGAGCCTAACAGCCCACAGGAAAAAAGTCAAATTTTAAGGTAAAATATGTTAAATTAAAATGCATTATCCCAAATATGAAACTGACTGTCTGGAAAATAAGGAAAGTTGAACATTCTGAGTCAAGGCAAATAAATGTTTGAATACATATATTTAGAACTTTATAAATAAAGTGCCCAACCATAGCTTGGAGTGTCACAGAAAATAAGACTTACTTACCCCAGGACACTCATCTACATGTTTGTAGAAAGCCAAACCAGTACTGAAACGAGAATCAGTAGAGGAAATGGTAAATATAAGAGTATATCGTCGATCTGAAAAGGGAGGTAAGAGATGAATCTCTACGACCGATAACAGAGAACCTATGAAATAGACCCCGTAGAAGGAGATCACTGCATTCAAATAGGCAATACTCTCCTCACATCCCTCTGACATTCACTGCACGCTGAGAGGAAAACCGGGCTCCAACTTGCTGCGGAGCGCATATCAACGTAGAATCTAGCACAAACTTACTTCACCACCTCCATCGGAGGCAAAGTTTGTAAAACTGATTTGTGGGTGTGGTGAGGGGTGTATTTATAGGCATTTTGAGGTTTGGGAAACTTTGCCCCTCCTGGTAGGAATGTATATCCCATACGTCACTAGCTCATGGACTCTTGTTAATTACATGAAAGAAACATAATTTATGTAAGAACTTACCTGATAAATTCATTTCTTTCATATTGGCAAGAGTCCATGGGCTAGTGACATATGGGATATACAATCCGACCAGGAGGGGCAAAGTTTCCCAAACCTCAAAATGCCTATAAATACACCCCTCACCACACCCACAATTCAGTTTAATGAATAGCCAAGCAGTGGGGTGATAAAGAAAGGAGTAGAAAGCATCAACAAAGGAAATTTAGAAATAATTGGGCTTTATACAAAAAATCATAACCACCATAAAAAGAGTGGGCCTCATGGACTCTTGCCAATATGAAAGAAATTAATTTATAAGGTAAGTTCTTACATAAATTATGTTTCTCCTGTTAAGTGTAGTCAGTCCACGGGTCATCCATTACTTATGGAATATATCTCTTCCTAACAGGAAACTGCAAGAGAATTACCCAGCAGAGCTGCTATATAGCTCCTCCCCTCACCTATCATACTCGGTCATTCTCTTGCAGCCTAACTAAAAAGGAAGCTGTGAGAGATCTGTGGTGTTTTTTAACTTAGTTTATTTCTACAATCAAAAGTTTGTTATTTTTAAATGGTACCGGAGTGTGCTGTTTATTCTCAGGCAGTATTAGAAGAAGAATCTGCCTGGGTTTTTTTCTATGGTCTTAGCAGACGTAACTAAGATCCACTGGCTGTTTCTCATCTGAGGAGTGAGGTAACTTCAGAGAAGGGGAATAGCATGCAGGGCTCCCCTGCAACAAATGAGGTATGTGCAGTAATTTATTTTCTGAGGAATGGAATTGACTGAGAAAATACTGCTGATACCATTGTAAAGTAAGTTCAGCCTTAAATGCAGTGATAGCGACTGGTATCAGGCTGATGTGTGTGTGTGTGTACACTGAATGTATTTTTCTAAGGAATGGAATTGACTCTGAAAATACTGTTAATACTGAAATAATGTATGAGCCTTAACTGCAGTAAAAAGACTGGTAGCAGGCTTATTAATAATAATACATAACTTTCAAATGTATGTTTAAAACGTTTACTGGCTTGTTAATCGTTTTTGTGAGGTACTTGGTGATAAAACTTATTAGGGCATGATTTTTACCACATGGCCATTTTTGTTTTCTGCATAGAAACAGTTTCTGAGCTTCCCCACTGTTGTAATATGAGTGGGAGGGGCCTATTTTAGCGCTTTTTTGCGCAGTAAAAATTCAGTCACAATCTGTCTACTTCATCCTCCATGATCCAGATCGTCTCTAGAGAGCTCAGGGGTCTTCAAAATCCATTTTGACGGAGGTAATCAGGCACAGCAGTCCTGTGACAGTGTATTTGACTGTGAGAAAAACGTTAATTATATAATTGTTATCCGTTTTTGGGTACTAAGGGGTTAATCATCCATTTGCTGCAATCCTTTGCTAACTTAATACATTTACTGTGAAAATTTGGTTGCTATAACTATTTTGGTCATTGTTATTTCAACTGTGTCAGTTTTTCTGTGCTTCTTAAAGGCACAGTAACGTTTTTTATATTGCTTGTAAATTAATTTTGAAAAGTATTTCCAAGTTTGCTAGTCTCATTGCTAGTTTGTTTAAACATGTCTGACTTAGATGAATCTCTTTGTTCACTATGTTTAAAGGCCAATGTGGAGCCCAATAGAAATTTGTGTACTAATTGCATTGATGCTACTTTAAATAAAAGTCAATCTTTACATGTAAAGAAATTATCACCAGACGACGAGGGGGAAGTTATGCCGACTAACTCTCCTCACGTGTCAGTACCTTCGCCTCCCGCTCAGGAGGTGCGTGATTTTGTGGCGCCAAGTACATCAGGGAGGCCCTTACAAATCACTTTGCAAGACATGGCTACTGTTATGACAGAAGTATTATCTAAGTTGCCAGAATTAAGAGGCAAGCGCGATAGCTCTGGGTTAAGGATAGAGCGCGCGGATGAGATGAGAGCCATGTCAGATACTGCATCACAGTTTGCAGAACGTGAGGACGGAGAGCTTCATTCTGTGGGTGATGGATCTGATCCAGGGAGACTGGATTCAGAGATTTCCAATTTTAAATTTAAGCTAGAGAACCTCCGCACATTGCTAGGGGAGGTATTAGCGGCTCTGAATGATTGTAACACGGTTGCAATTCCAGAGAAATTATGTAGGTTGGATAGATACTATGCGGTACCGGTGTGTACTGACGTATTTCCTATACCAAAAAGGCTTACAGAGATTATTAGCAAGGAGTGGGATAGACCGGGTGTGCCTTTTACCCCTCCTCCCATATTTAGGAAAATGTTTCCTATTGACGCCACCACACGAGACTTATGGCAGACGGTCCCTAAGGTGGAGGGAGCAGTTTCTACTTTAGCTAAGCGTACCACTATCCCGGTGGAGGATAGTTGTGCCTTTTCAGATCCAATGGATAAAAAATTAGAGGGTTACCTTAAGAAAATGTTTGTTCAACAAGGTTTTATTTTACAGCCCCTCGCATGCATTGCGCCTGTCACTGCTGCGACAGCATTCTGGTTTGAGTCTCTGGAAGAGGCCATTCGCTCAGCTCCATTGGATGAAATAATCAACAAGCTTAAGACACTTAAGCTAGCTAAAGCATTTGTTTCTGATGCCGTTGTGCATTTAACCAAACTTACGGCTAAGAACTCCGGATTCGCCATCCAAGCGCGCAGAGCGCTATGGCTTAAATCCTGGTCAGCTGACGTGACTTCTAAATCTAAATTGCTTAATATTCCTTTCAAAGGGCAGACCTTATTCGGGCCCGGCTTGAAAGAAATTATTGCTGACATTACGGGAGGTAAGGGCCATGCTCTACCTCAGGACAGGGCCAAATCAAAGGCCAAACAGTCTAATTTTCGTGCCTTTCGTAACTTCAAGGCAGGAGCAGCATCAACTTCCTCCGCTCCAAAACAGGAAGGAGCTGTCAGGGCTGGAAAGTTAACCAGTCCTGGAACAGGGGCAAGCAGGCCAAGAAACCTGCTGCTGCCCCCAAAACAGCATGAAGAGAGGGCCCCCTATCCGGAAACGGATCTAGTGGGGGACAGACTTTCTCTCTTCGCCCAGGCTTGGGCAAGAGATGTCCAGGATCCCTGGGCGTTGGAGATCACATCTCAGGGATATCTCCTGGACTTCAAAACTTCTCCTCCACGGGGGAGATTTCATCTTTCAAGGTTATCAGCAAACCAAATAAAGAAAGAGGCGTTTCTACGCTGTGTACAAGACCTCTTACTAATGGGGGTAATCCACCCAGTTCCGCGGACGGAACACGGGCAGGGATTCTATTCAAACCTTTTTTGTGGTTCCCAAGAAAGAGGGAACCTTCAGGCCAATCTTGGACTTAAAGATCCTAAACAAATTTCTAAGAGTTCCATCATTCAAAATGGAAACTATTCGAACCATCCTTCCCATGATCCAAGAGGGTCAGTACATGACCACAGTGGATCTAAAGGATGCCTACCTTCACATACCGATTCACAAGGACCATTACCGGTATCTGAGATTTGCCTTCCTAGACAGGCATTACCAGTTTGTAGCTCTTCCCTTCGGATTAGCTACGGCTCCAAGAATCTTTACAAAAATTCTAGGATCACTTCTGGCGGTACTAAGACCGCGAGGCATAGCGGTGACTCCGTACCTAGACGACATTCTGATACAAGCTTCAAGTTTTCAAACTGCCAAGTCTCATACAGAGATAGTTCTGGCATTTCTGAGGTCGCATGGGTGGAAGGTGAACGTGGAAAAGAGTTCTCTATTACCACTTACAAGAGTTCCCTTTCTAGGGACTCTTATAGATTCTGTAGAGATGAAAATTTACCTGACAGAGGCCAGGTTATTAAAACTTCTAAATGCTTGCCGTGTCCTTCACTCCATTCCACACCCGTCAGTAGCTCAGTGCATGGAAGTAATTGGCTTAATGGTAGCGGCAATGGACATAGTACCATTTGCGCGCCTGCATCTCAGACCACTGCAATTGTGCATGCTAAGTCAGTGGAACGGGGATTACTCAGATTTGTCCCCCCTACTAAATCTGGATCAAGAGACCAGAGATTCTCTTCTATGGTGGCTTTCTCGGCCACATCTGTCCAAGGGGATGACCTTTCGAAGGCCAGATTGGACGATTGTAACAACAGACGCCAGCCTTCTAGGCTGGGGAGCAGTCTGGAATTCCCTGAAAGCTCAGGGATTATGGACTCAGGAGGAGAAACTCCTCCCAATAAATATTCTGGAGTTAAGAGCAATATTCAATGCTCTCCTAGCTTGGCCTCAGTTAGCAACTCTGAGGTTCATCAGATTTCAGTCGGACAACATAAGGACTGGGGCTCACATCAACCATCAAGGGGGAACCAGAAGTTCCCTAGCGATGTTGGAAGTCTCAAAGATAATTCGCTGGGCAGAGTCTCACTCTTGCCACCTGTCAGCAGTCTACATCCCAGGCGTGGAGAACTGGGAGGCGGATTTTCTAAGTCGCCAGACTTTTCATCCGGGGGAGTGGGAGCTTCATCCGGAGGTCTTTACTCAACTGATTCGTCGTTGGGGCAAACCAGATCTGGATCTCATGGCGTCTCGTCAGAACGCCAAGCTTCCTGGTTACGGATCCAGGTCCAGGGACCCGGGAGCGGTGCTGATAGATGCTCTGACAGCCCCTTGGGTCTTCAACATGGCTTATGTGTTTCCACCATTCCCGATGCTTCCTCGTTTGATTGCCAAGATCAAACAGGAGAGAGCTTCGGTAATTCTGATAGCGCCTGCGTGGCCACGCAGGACCTGGTATGCAGACCTAGTGGACATGTCGTCCTGTCCACCGTGGTCTCTGCCTCTGAGACAGGACCTTCTAATTCAGGGTCCTTTCAGACATCCAAATCTAATTTCTCTGAGGCTGACTGCATGGAGATTGAACGCTTGATTCTATCAAAGCGTGGCTTCTCGGAGTCGGTTATTGATACCTTAATACAGGCTAGGAAGCCTGTTACCAGAAAAATTTACCATAAGATATGGCGTAAATATTGACATTGGTGCGAATCCAAGAGTTACTCATGGAGTAAGGTTAGGATTCCTAGGATATTGTCCTTTCTACAAGAGGGTTTAGAAAAGGGCTTATCTACTAGTTCGTTAAAGGGACAGATTTCTGCTCTGTCTATTCTTCTACACAAACGTCTGGCTGAAGTTCCAGACGTTCAGGCTTTCTGTCAGGCTTTAACTAGGATTAAGCCTGTGTTTAAGTCTGTTGCTCCGCCGTGGAGCTTAAACTTAGTTCTTAATGTTCTTCAAGGCCTTCCATTTGAACCCCTTCATTCCATTGATATCAAGCTGTTATCTTGGAAAGTTCTGTTTTTGATGGCTATTTCCTCGGCTCGAAGAGTCTCTGAGTTATCTGCCTTACATTGTGATTCTCCTTATCTGATTTTTCATTCAGACAAGGTAGTCCTGCGTACTAAACCTGGGTTCTTACCTAAGGTAGTTACTAACAGGAATATCAATCAAGAGATTGTTGTTCCATCTCTGTGTCCTAACCCTTCTTCAAAGAAGGAACGACTTTTGCATAATCTGGACGTAGTCCGTGCCCTGAAATTCTATTTGCAGGCAACTAAGGATTTTCGTCAAACTTCTTCCCTGTTTGTCGTTTACTCTGGACAGAGGAGAGGTCAAAAGGCTTCGGCTACCTCTCTCTCTTTTTGGCTTCGTAGCATAATACGCTTAGCCTATGAGACTGCTGGACAGCAGCCTCCTGAAAGGATTACAGCTCATTCTACTAGAGCTGTGGCTTCCACCTGGGCCTTTAAAAATGAGGCCTCTGTTGAACAGATTTGCAAGGCTGCGACTTGGTCTTCGCTTCACACCTTTTCAAAATTTTACAAATTTGACACTTTTGCTTCGTCGGAGGCTATTTTTGGGAGAAAGGTACTTCAGGCAGTGGTTCCTTCTGTTTAATGTTCCTGCCTTGTCCCTCCCTTCATCCGTGTACTTTAGCTTTGGTATTGGTATTCCATAAGTAATGGATGACCCGTGGACTGACTACACTTAACAGGAGAAAACATAATTTATGCTTACCTGATAAATTCCTTTCTCCTGTAGTGTAGTCAGTCCACGGCCCGCCCTGTTTTTACGGCAGGTCTAAATTTTAATTAAACTCCAGTCACCACTGTACCCTATGGTTCCTCCTTTCTCGTCTGCTTTGGTCGAATGACTGAGTATGATAGGTGAGGGGAGGAGCTATATAGCAGCTCTGCTGGGTAATTCTCTTGCAGTTTCCTGTTAGGAAGATATATATTCCATAAGTAATGGATGACCCGTGGACTGATTACACTACAGGAGAAAGGAATTTATCAGGTAAGCATAAATTATGTTTTTCTTTCATGTAATTGGCAAGAGTCCATGAGCTAGTGACATATGGGATATCAATACCCAAGATGTGGAGTCTTCCACTCAAGAGTCACTAGAGAGGGAGGGAATAAAATAAAAACAGCCATATTCCACTGAAAAAATAATCCACAACCCAAAAAATAAGTTATTTTCACTTTTGAAAGAAAAAAAACTTAAATCAAAAGCAGAAGAATCAAACTGAAACAGCTGCCTGAAGAACTTTTCTACCAAAAACTGCTTCCGAAGAAGCAAATACATCAAAATGGTAGAAATTAGTAAATGTATGCAAAGAGGACCAAGTTGCTGCTTTGCAAATCTGATCAACTGAAGCTTCATTCTTAAAAGCCCACGAAGTGGAGACTGATCTAGTAGAATGAGCTGTAATTCTCTGAGGCGGGGTTTGACCCAACTCCAAATAAGCTTTATGAATCAAAAGTTTCAACCAAGAAGCCAAAGAAATAGCAAAAGCTTTCTGACCTTTCCTAGGACCAGAAAATAAAACAAATAAACTGGAAGTCTTCCTGAAATTTTTAGTAGCTTCCACATAATATTTCAAAGCTCTTACCACATCCAAAGAATGTAAGGATCTCTCCAAAGAATTCTTAGGATTAGGACACAAGGAAGGGACAACAATTTCTCTATTAATGTTGTTAGAATTCACAACCTAAGGTTAAAATTGAAAAAAAGTCTGCAAAACTGCCTTATCCTGATGAAAAACCAGAAAAGGAGACTCACAAGAAAGAGCAGATAGCTCAGAAACTCTTCTAGCAGAAGAAATAGCCAAAAGGAACAACACTTTCCAGGAAAGTAGTTTAATGTCCAAAGAATGCATAGGCTCAAATGGAGGAGCCTGTAAAGCCTTCAGAACCAAATTAAGACTCCAAGGAGGATAAATTGATTTAATGACAGGCTTAATACGAACTAAAGCCTGTACAAAACAGTGAATATCAGTAAGTATAGCAATCTTTCTGTGAAATAAAACAGAAAGAGCGGAGATTTGTCCTTTCAAGGAACTTGCAGACAAACCCTTATCCAAACCATCCTGAAGAAACTGTAAAATTCTAGGAATTCTAAAAGAATGCCAGGAGAATTTATGAGAAGAACACCATGAAATGTAAGTCTTCCAAACTCTATAATAAATCTTTGTAGAGACAGATTTACGAGCTTGTAACATAGTATTAATCACTGAGTCAGAGAAACCTCTATGACTTAGAACTAAGCGTTCAATTTCCATACCTTCAAATTTAATGATTTGAGATCCTGATGGAAAAACGGACCTTGAGATAGTAGGTCCGGCCGTAATGGAAGTGGCCAAGGAGGGCAACTGGACATCCGAACCAGATCCGCATACCAAAACCTGTGTGGCCATGCTGTAGCCACCAGCAACACAAAAGACTGTTCCATGATGATTTTGGAGATAACTCTTGGAAGGAGAACTAGAGGCGGGAAGATGTAAGCAGGTTGATAACACCAAGGAAGTGTCAGCGCATCCACTGCTTCTGCCTGAACATCCCTGGACCTGGACAGGTATCTGGGAAGTTTCTTGTTTAGATGAGAGGCCATGAGATCTCTCTCTGGAAGCCCCCACATCTGAACAATCTGAGAAAACACATCTGGATGGAGAGACCACTCCCCTGGATGTAAAGTCTGGCGGCTGAGATAATCCGCCTCCCAATTGTCTACGCCTGGGATATGCACCGCAGAGATTAGACAGGAGCTGGATTCCGCCCAGGCAAGTATCCGAGATACTTCTTTCATAGCTTGGGGACTGTGAATCCCACCCTGATGATTGACATAAGCCACAGTTGTGATATTGTCTGTCTGAAAACAAATGAACGGTTCTCTCTTTAGCAGAGGCCAGAACTGAAGAGCCCTGAGAATTGCACGGAGTTCTAAAATATTTATTGGTAATCTCGCCTCTTGAGATTTCCAAACCCCTTGTGCTGTCAGAGATCCCCAAACAGCTCCCCAACCTGAAAGACTCGCATCTGTTGTGATCACAGTCCAGGTTGGGCGAACAAAAGAAGCCCCTTGAACCAAACGATGGTGATCTATCCACCATGTCAGAGAGTGTTGTACATTGGGATTCAAGGATATTAATTGAGATATCTTTGTATAATCCCTGCACCATTTATTCAGCATACAAAGCTGTAGAGGTCTCATGTGAAAACGAGCAAAGGGGATTCCGTCCGATGCTGCAGTCATGAGACCTAAAACTTCCATGCACATAGCCACTGAAGGGAATGACTGAGACTGAAGGAGCCGGCATACTGCGACCAATTTTAAACATCTCTTGTCTGTTAGAGACAGAGTCATGGACACTGAATCTATCTGGAAGCCTAAAAAGGTGACCCTTGTCTGAGGAATCAAGAAACTTTTTGGTAAATTGATCCTCCAACCATGTTTCCGAAGAAACAACACTAGTTGATTCGTGTGAGATTCTGCAGTATGTAAAGACTGAGCTAGTACCAAGATATCGTCCAAATAAGGAAACACCGCAATACCCTGTTCTCTGATTACAGATAGAAGGGCACCCAGAACCTTTGAAAAGATTCTTGGAGCTGTTGCTAGGCCAAATGGAAGAGCAACAAATTGGTAGTGCTTGTCTAGAAAAGAGAATCTCAGGAACTGATAATGTTCTGGATGAATTGGAATATGAAGGTAAGCATCCTGCAAGTCTATTGTAGACATATAATGTCCTTGCTGAACAAAAGGCAGAATAGTCCTTATAGTCACCATCTTGAAAGTTGGTACTCTTACAAAACGATTCAAAATTTTCAGATCCAGAACTGGTCTGAACAAATTTTCTTTCTTTGGTACAATGAATAGGTTTGAATAAAACCCCAAACCTTGTTCCTGAGGAGGAACTGGCATGATTACACCTGAAGACTCCAGGTCTGAAACACACTTCAGAAAAGCCTGAGCTTTTACTGGATTTACAGGGATGCGTGAGAGAAAAAAATCTTCTCACAGGAGGTCTTACTTTGAATCCTATTCGATACCCTTGAGAGACAATGTTCTGAATCCAATTATTTTGGACAGATTTTATCCAAAAATCCTTGAAAAACCTTAATCTGCCCCCTACCAGCTGAGCTGGAATGAGGGCCGCACCTTTATGCGGACTTAGGGGCAGACTTTAGTTTCCTAAATGGCTTGGATTTATTCCAATTTGAGGAAGACTTCCAACTGGAAGCAGATTCCTTGGGAGGAGGATTGAGTTTTTGTTCCTTATTCTGACGAAAGGAACGAAAACGGTTAGAAGCCTTAGATTTACCCTTAGGTTTTTTTATCCTGAGGCAAAAAAACTCCTTTTCCTCCAGTGATAGTTGAAATAATAGAATCCAACTGAGAACCAAATAAATTATTACCTTGGAAAGAAAGAGATAGTAATCTAGATTTAGATGTCATATCAGCATTCCAAGATTTAAGCCACAAAGCTCTTCTAGCTAATACAGCTAAAGACATGGATCTAACATCAATTTTGATAATATCAAAAATGGCATCACAAATAAAATGATTAGCATGTTGCAGTAAGCGAACAATGCTAGATAACCAGAAAGTTGATGCAGCTGCAACATCACCCAAAGAAATAGCAGGTCTGAGAAGATGACCTGAATATAAATAGGCCTTCCTTAGATAAGATTCAAGTTTCCTATCTAAAGGATCCCTAAAGTAAGTGCTATCTTCCATAGGAATAGTGGTATGTTTAGCAAGAGTAGAAATAGCCCCATCAACTTTGGGGATCTTTTCCAAAAACTCTATAGATTTTTCTGGTAAAGGATACAATCTCTTAAACCTTGAAGAAGGAATAAAGGAAGTACCTGGCTTATTCCATTCCCTATAAATCATATCAGAAATAGCCTCAGGAATGGGAAAAACACCTGGGGAAACCACAGGAGGTTTAAAAACAGCATTTAAACGTTTATTAGACTGAACGTCAATAGGACTGGTTACCTTAATATCCAAAGTAATTAACACTTCTTTTAATAAAGAATGCATATACTCTATTTTAAATAAATAAGTAGATTTGTCAGTGTCAATATCTGAGGAAGGATCTTCTGTTTCATATAGATCCTCATCAGAAGAGGATTAATTATTATGTTGTTGGTCATTTGAAATTTCATCAGCTAAATGAGAAGTTTTAAAAGACCTTTTACGTTTATTAGAAGGTGGAAATGCAGACAAAGCCTTCATAATAGAATCAGAAACAAATTCTTTCAAATTTACAGGTATATCATGCACATTAGAAGTTGAAGGAACTGCAACTGGCAATGTACTATTAATGATAGAAACACTATCTGCATGTAAAAGTTTATCATGACAACTATTACAAATGACATTCGGTGGAATAATTTCTACAATTTTACAACAAATGCACTTAGCTTTGGTAGAACAGATGTCAGGCAGCAATGTTCCAGCAGAAACTTCAGAGGCAGGATCAGATTGGGACATCTTGCTCAATGTAAGAGAAAAAACAACATATAAAGCAAAATTATCTTTTTCCTTAAATGACAGTTTCAGGAATGGGAAAAAAAGCAAAAGCATAGGCCTCTTGATAGAAAAGAAAGCAGGAGGCAAACAACAATGGGGTATTGAAATAATGAAGAAAAATTGGCGCCAAGTATGACGCACAACGTAACGTAAACTTTTTTGGCGCCAAAAATGACCGGAAATGACACACTTGCGTCACTAATGACGCCGCCGTGTGAAAGGTCTCAGCATCACGTATGATGCCGGAAATGACAAAGTTGCATCAAAAAACATAATTTATGTAAGAACTTACCTGATAAATTCATTTCTTTCATATTAGCAAGAGTCCATGAGGCCCGCCCTTTTTTTTCTTCGTTCTCTTGCTATCATTATTTGAAAAACATAATTTATGTAAGAACTTACCTGATAAATTCATTTCTTTCATATTAGCAAGAGTCCATGAGCTAGTGACGTATGGGATATACATTCCTACCAGGAGGGGCAAAGTTTCCCAAACCTCAAAATGCCTATAAATACACCCCTCACCACACCCACAAATCAGTTTAACGAATAGCCAAGAAGTGGGGTGATAAAAAAGTGCGAAAGCATAAAAAATAAGGAATTGGAATAATTGTGCTTTATACAAAAAAATCATACCACCACAAAAAGGGCGGGCCTCATGGACTCTTGCTAATATGAAAGAAATGAATTTATCAGGTAAGTTCTTACATAAATTATGTTTTCTTTCATGTAATTAGCAAGAGTCCATGAGCTAGTGACGTATGGGATAATGACTACCCAAGATGTGGATCTTTCCACGCAAGAGTCACTAGAGAGGGAGGGATAAAATAAAGACAGCCAATTCCGCTGAAAAATAATCCACACCCAAAATAAAGTTTAATATGAAAAATATAAGCAGAAGATTCAAACTGAAACAGCTGCCTGAAGTACTTTTCTACCAAAAACTGCTTCAGAAGAAGAAAATACATCAAAATGGTAGAATTTAGTAAAAGTATGCAAAGAAGACCAAGTTGCTGCTTTGCAAATCTGATCAACCGAAGCTTCATTCCTAAATGCCCAGGAAGTAGACACTGACCTAGTAGAATGAGCTGTAATCCTTTGAGGCGGAGTTTTACCCGACTCGACATAAGCATGATGAATTAAAGATTTCAACCAAGATGCCAAAGAAATGGCAGAAGCTTTCTGGCCTTTTCTAGAACCGGAAAAGATGACAAATAGACTAGAAGTCTTTCGGAAAGACTCAGTAGCTTCAACATAATATTTCAAAGCTCTAACAACATCCAAAGAATGCAATGATTTCTCCTTAGAATTCTTAGGATTAGGACATAATGAAGGAACCACAATTTCTCTACTAATGTTGTTAGAATTCACAACCTTAGGTAAAAATTTAAAAGAAGTTCGCAACACCGCCTGATCTTGATGAAAAATCAGAAAAGGAGACTCACAAGAAAGAGCAGACAATTCAGAGACTCTTCTAGCAGAAGAGATGGCCAAAAGGAACAAAACTTTCCAAGAAAGTAATTTAATGTCCAATGAATGCATAGGTTCAAACGGAGGAGCTTGAAGAGCCCCCAGAACCAAATTCAAACTCCAAGGAGGAGAAATTGACTTAATGACAGGTTTTATATGAACCAAGGCTTGTACAAAACAATGAATATCAGGAAGATTAGCAATCTTTCTGTGAAAAAGAACAGAAAGAGCAGAGATTTGTCCTTTCAAGGAACTTGCAGACAAACCTTTATCCAAACCATCCTGAAGAAACTGCAAAATTCTCGGAATTCTAAAAGAATACCAAGAAAAATGATGAGAAAGACACCAAGAAATATAAGTCTTCCAGACTCTATAATATATTTCTCTAGAAAAAGATTTACGAGCCTGTAACATAGTATTAATCACAGAGTCAGAGAAACCTCTTTGACCAAGAATCAAGCGTTCAATCTCCATACCTTTAAATTTAAGGATTTGAGATCCTGATGGAAGAAAGGACCTTGCAACAGAAGGTCTGGTCTTAACGGAAGAGTCCACGGCTGACAAGAAGCCATCCGGACAAGATCCGCATACCAAAACCTGTGAGGCCATGCTGGAGCTACCAGCAGAACAAACGAGCATTCCTTTAGAATCTTGGAGATTACTCTTGGAAGAAGAACTAGAGGCGGAAAGATATAGGCAGGATGATACTTCCAAGGAAGTGATAATGCATCCACTGCCTCCGCCTGAGGATCCCGGGATCTGGACAGATACCTGGGAAGTTTCTTGTTTAGATGAGAAGCCATCAGATCTATTTCTGGAAGTTCCCACATTTGAACAATCTGAAGAAATACCTCTGGGCAGTGGCGTCACTAGGGTTGGTGTCACCCGGTGCGGTAAGTCATGGTGTCACCCCCCCCCCCCCAGAAAGCAGACACAGGCAAACACACATACAAACACTCAGACACACTTAAAAACATACTCAGATGCACACACAAACACTCGGAAACACACTCAGACACACACACAAAAACACACACACAAAAACACTGAGACACACAAAAACTCAGACACACACATACAAAATATGTAAACTGCACTGCATTAATTAGGAAGCTCATGCCTAGAGCCTGGCTCAGCAGAACATCAAATGAAAGATAAACAGAGCACTCTAAAATAAATCACTGAAGAAAAGGTTTAGGCGCGCAAACTATGAAAATTCTGCTCTCTGACTCTGTTCCAAGTCTGTCAGTGCACAGCCCTGGGCCGCATGTCACTGAGCAGTGAGCACAGATAGGCAGGCAGGTTTAGGCTAGCAGCGCAACTTTGCAAGCCCCACGGCACACCCACAACATTCATAGTGAAATTGGGCAGGGGAGGAGCAAAGTACAAACAAGCAAAAGCAGCCGGGAAAACTATTTTTTGAAATTGCAGCACTGGCTCAAGGGGCAAAAAAATTGTGTGTCTACAACTTCCCCAGTCCCACTAATGTTCACAAATGCCAGCCTCTAATAAAATAATCTATGCATCTAAACATTGTATTTCTTTGAATTTCAATAAAATTTAAAAAAAAAAAAAAAAAAAAAAAAAAAATTTTTTTTTTTTTTTTTTGGTGTCACCCCCTGGAGGGTGTCACCCGGGTGCGGCCCGCCCCCCCCGCCCCCCCCCTAGTGACGCCACTGCCTCTGGGTGAAGAGACCATTCGCCCGGATGCAACGTTTGGCGACTGAGATAATCCGCTTCCCAATTGTCTATACCTGGGATATGAACCGCAGAGATTAGACAGGAGCTGGATTCCGCCCAAACCAGAATTCGAGATACTTCTTTCATAGCCAGAGGACTGTGAGTCCCTCCTTGATGATTGATGTATGCCACAGTTGTGACATTGTCTGTCTGAAAACAAATGAACGACTCTCTCTTCAGAAGAGGCCAGGACTGAAGAGCTCTGAAAATTGCACGGAGTTCCAAAATATTGATCGGTAATCTCACCTCCTGAGATTCCCAAACCCCTTGTGCCGTCAGAGAAGCACAAACTTACTTCACCACCTCCATAGGAGGCAAAGTTTGTAAAACTGATTTGTGGGTGTGGTGAGGGGTGTATTTATAGGCATTTTGAGGTTTGGGAAACTTTGCCCCTCCTGGTAGGAATGTATATCCCATACGTCACTAGCTCATGGACTCTTGCTAATTACATGAAAGAAACATATTTTTCTGCGCCAAAAAAGTTTGCGCCAAAAATGACGCACTAAAGTCTAACATTTGACGCACCCGCTGGCCTAACACCCGCAATTGCAAAAAGTAGTCAAATTGAAAAAAAGACTAAACCCCAGGTAAGAAATACATTTCTTAAAGTGTTTATATTCCCAAATATGAAACTGACAGTCTGCAGAAGGAAATACATGAACCTGACTCATGGCAAAACATAATTTATGTAAGAACTTACCTGATAAATTAATTTCTTTCATATTAGCAAGAGTCCATGAGCTAGTGACGTATGGGATATACATTCCTATATTCCTAAAATGCCTATAAATACACCCCTCACCACACCCACAATTCAGTTTAACGAATAGCCAAGAAGTGGGGTGATAAGAAAGTAGCGAAAGCACCAAAAAAATAAGGAATTGGAATAATTGTGCTTTATACAAAAAAAAATCATAACCACCACAAAAAAGGCTGGGCCTCATGGACTCTTGCTAATATGAAAGAAATTAATTTATCAGGTAAGTTCTTACATAAATTATGTTTTCTTTCATGTAATTAGCAAGAGTCCATGAGCTAGTGACGTATGGGATAATAAATACCCAAGATGTGGAACTTCCACGCAAGAGTCACTAGAGAGGGAGGGATAAAATAAAGACAGCCAATTCCACTGAAAAATTAATCCACTACCCAAATCAAAAAAGTTTCAATTTTTATAATGAAAAAAACTGAAATTATAAGCAGAAGAATCAAACTGAGACAGCTGCCTGAAGTACCATTCTACCAAAACTTCTTCTAAAGAAGAGAAAACATCAAAATGGTAGAATATAACAAAAGTATGCAAAGAAGACCAAGTCATTGCTTTGCAAATCTGATCAACAGAAGCTTCATTCTTAAAAAGCCCAGGAAGTAGAAACTTACCTAGTAGAATGAGCCGTAATCCTCCGAGGCGGGAATCCACCCGACTCCAAATAAGCATGATGAATCAAAAGTTTAAGCAAGATGCCAAATAAATGGCAGAAGGTTTTTGTGACCTTTCTAAAACCAGAAAAGATAAAAAATAGACTAGAAGTCTATCAGAAATCTGAATAGCTTCAACATAGAATTTCAAAAACTCTTACCATATCCAAAGAATCTCACCAAAGAAGTCTTAGGAAAACAATAATTCCTCCCTAATGTTTGTTAGAATTTACAACTTTAGGTAAGAATTGAAATGAGGACAGCAAAAACCACCTTATCCTGATGAAAAAAATCAGAAAAAAGAGATTCACAAGAAAGAACAGATAATTCAAAAACTGTTCTAGCTGAAGAGATGTCCAAAAAGAACAATACTTTCCATGAAAGTAATTAATGTCCAGAGCAAGCATATGCTCAAATGGAAGAGCCTGAAAAACCTTCAGAACCCCATTAAGACTCCAAGGAGGAGAAATTGGCTTAATGACAGGTTTGATACCAATCAAAACCTGAAAAAAATTATGAATATCAGGAAGTAACACTGCCTTATCCTGATGAAAAATCAGAAAAGGATATTCACAAAAAAGAGCAGATAACTCAAAAACTCTTCTAGCAGAAGAAATAACCAAAAGGAACAATACTTTTCCAAGAAAGTAATTTAATGTTCAGAAAATGCATAGTTTCAAACGGAGGAGCCTGTAAAGCCCTCAGCACCAAATTGAGACTCCAAAGAGGAGAGATTGAATTAATGACAGGCTTGATACGGACCAAAGCCTGTACAAAACAATGAATATCAGGATGATTAGCAATCTTTCTGTGAAAAAAGAACAGAAAGAGTAGAGATTTGTCCTAACAAAGAACTGAAGACAAAACCTTATCCAAACCAACCTGAAAAAATAATAAAATTCTATGAATTTTAAAAGAATGCCAAGAAAAGTAGGTCTTCCAGACTCAATAATAAATCTTTCTAGAGACAGATTTACGAGCCTGAAACATAGTATTAATCAATGAGTCAGAGAAACCTCTATGACTAAAAACCAAGCGTTCAATCTCCATCCCTTCAAATTTAATGATTTGAAATCCTGATGGAAAAAATGGGCCTTGAGAAAGAAGGTCTGGTTTAAACGGAAGTGTCCAAGGTTGGCAACTGGCCATCCAAATGAGATCCGCATACCAAAACCTGAGAGGCCATGCTGGAGCCACCAGCATAACAAACAAATACTCCATAAGAATTTTGGAAATCACTTGGAAGAAGAACTAGAGGCGGAAAGAAATAGGCAAAAAGATAATTCCAAAGAAATGTCAATGCATACACTACTTCCGCCTGAAGATCCCCGGACCTGAATAGGCCCCTGGGTAGTTCTTTATTCAGATGAGATGCCAACAGATCTATTTCTAGAAATGCTCACATCTGAAAAATTGAAAAACATATCTGGGTAAGAGAGACCATTCTCCCGGAAGTAAAGCTTGATTAACAGAGATAATCCGCTTCCCAAATATCTATACCTGGGAAAAAAACCACAGAATTTAGATAGGAGCTGGATTTAGCCCAAGCTAATATCCGAGACACTTCTGTCACAGCCTAAGGACTGATAGTCCTACCCTGATGATTGACATACACCATAGTTGTGATATTGTCTGAAAAACAATAAACGTCTCTTCTTCAAAAAGAAACTAACTGAAAAACTCTGAGAAAACACGGAGTTCTAAAATATCAAATGGTAATCTCGCCTCCTGATATTTCCAAACCCCTTGTGCTGACAGAGATCCTCAGACAGCCTCCCAACCAAAAAGACTCACATCTGTAGAGATCATGGTCCAGGTTGAAAGAAACGAAGAGACCTGTAGAACTAAATGATGGTGATCTTAACCACCAAATCAAGAGAGATAAATATTAGGATTCGAAGATTTAAAATGCGAAATCCTAGAATCCCTGCACCATAATTCAGCATAAAAGACTGGAAAGGTTCTTTCTATTGAAATGAGCAAAGGGAATTGAATCCAATGCTGTGGCCATAAGACCTAAAACTTCTATGCATATATAGCAACTGAAGGAAATAATAGAGACTAAAGGTACCGACAGACGGAACCCAATAAAATTGTCCCTTGTCTGATAAAGACAAAGACAGTGACACAAACTATCTGGAAACCTAAAAAAGGTGACCCTTGTGTGAGGAATCAAGAGCTTTTGGAAAAAAAAAAAAAGATCCTCTAACTATGTCCTGGAAGAACAAAGTGAATCATATGAGATTCTGCATCCTCAGAAAATAATCTGAATGAAAACAGAAAAATGAAAATATGCAATTATTGTATCTAATGAAAACAAATAATGCTATCACTGACCAAAAAAAGGCAGAATAGTTTGAATAAAACTCCAAAACCCAGTTCCTAAAAATGGAACTGGAAGAAATACCCCAGAAGATTCCAGGTCTGAACAGCGCTTGAACCCCACGGGTGATCAGCCATGCTTCAACAGTACCCAAAATATATAGGACCGAAACACACTTAAAGAAAGTGTTAGCCTTACTGGAATAAAATCAAAGAAATTTGGACCGAATAGAACCAAATAAATTTCAAAAAAGTCTTAACCTGCCCCTTGCCAGCCAAGCTGGAATACGGCACGTACATCGCAATTTTAGGGAGCTGATTTCGAACTGAAAAATTTCCAATTAAAAACATGTTACTTGGGAAAGAATTCAGGAATCCGTTCCTTAATAAGAACAACCAGACTAGTATAAGCTTAAAGTTTTAGTCTTAGAACTCAATCTTGAAGCCCAGAGTAACAGTAAAGAATTGAATCCAATTATAAAACAAATAATTGATTATCTTAGAACAAAAGAAATATGGATTTTTAGAAATCACAAAATTCTTCTAGCTAAAACAGTTAAAGACATAGATTAAACCTCATTTGCAAAAATATTCAATAAAATGAAGACACAAATGAAATTATTAGCATGATAGTCCAGTTAAAGGACCAGTCAATATAGTGGACTTGCATAATCAATAAATGCAAAACAACAAGACAAATGCAACAGCACCTAGTCTAATAAATTTTGTCCCTTTAACAATGCTAAAATAAATCATAATCTGATACTTGATCTTAAAGTAAACAGAAAAAATGAAGCAATTGCAACATCCAAATAAATCACAGGTCCAAGAAAAGCACCTGAAACTAAATAATTTTCCATAAATAAGATACAACCATCTAAAGGAAAATAAATACTATTTTGCTATAGAAACAATAGCATAATTAGTAGGAGTAGAGATAGCCCCAATAAATTGGAGAACCCTCCAAATTGAATTTAACTGCCGGCAAAGAATATAGTTTAAAACCTTTGAAGAAGGAATAAAAGAAAATTCTCAGCCTATTCCATTCCCTAGTATGAGGAATTGGAAAAAACCCTCTGAAAACACAGAAGAATAAATAAGCAGAAATAGTGTTAGCTAGTCTTGAAAAAGAACTAGTTACCTTAATATCCAAAATAATCAACACCTTTTCAACAAAGAACAAATGTACTTTAATAAAAAAATAAAATAAAAAAGTAGATTTGTTAGTGTCAATATCTGATGAAGAAAATTCTGAATGAGAAAAAACATCATCAGAGAAGGATAAATCAGTATGTTGTTGGTCATTTGAAACTTCAATAATTAAAAAAGAAGTTTGAAAAAGACCTAAAAATTTTATTAGAAGGCACGATGTCAGATTTCTTATAAATCTTCTAAATATTTCTTGTACATAAGATGTAAAAAGAATGGCAATATATAAAGCATAAATACTAATGGATTCTGCATGTAAAAGTTTATCATGATAACTTATTACAAACCATAGCTAAAGATAAACATTCATAACATTTAAAATAAATGAACTTAGCTTTGGTAGGACTGAACTCAGTCAACAGGAATCCTCTTAGATTGTTTTGAAACAGGAACAGTGAAATCTTGCAATATGTAATAGAAAAAAACAATATTTAAAGCAAAATTATCAAATTCCTTAAATGACAGTTTCAGGAATGGGAAAAGAATGCAAAATAATAAGCTTCTAGAAACCAGAAGCAATAAAAAAGTGAGGTTTAAATAATGTGAGGAAAAAAAGTGAAACAAAAAATACGCCCACATTTTTTGGCGCCAAATATGACGCCCACATTATTGGCGCTAAATACAACGCCCATATATTTGGCGCCAAGTATGACGCCACATCCTCTGACGCCAGAACCGACACCCACAGTTTTTGGCGCAAAAAAATGTCTGAATACACATGCGTCAAAAATGACGTATTAACAGAATACAACTTCCGGCGTCAAGTACGGCGCCGGAAATGACGAAATTTTTGCACCAAAAAAGTCTGCGCCAAGAATGACGCAATAAAAAGAAACATTTTCTGCCCCCGCAAGCCTAACAGCACACAGGGAAAAATGATCAATTGAAAATTTTCAAGGTAAAGAAAAATAAATTGAATTAAAATGCATTATCCCAAATAATGAAACTGACAGTCTGAATTTTAAAGGAATACTGATTATCCTGAATCATGGCAAATATAAGTTTAAAGACATATATTTAGAACTTTACATAGAAAGTGCCCAACAATAGCTTAGAGTGTCATAATAAAATAAGACTTACTTACCCTAAGACACTCATCTACATATAGTAGATAGCCAAACCAGTACTGAAACGAGAATCAGTAGAGGTAATGGTATATAAGAGTATATCGTCGATCTGAAAAGGGAGGTAAGAGATGAATCTCTACGACCGATAACAGAGAACCTATGAAATAGATCCCGTAGAAGGAGACCATTGAATTCAAATAGGCAATACTCTCTTCACATCCCTCTGAGAGGAAAACCGGGCTCCAGCCTGCTGCGAAGCGCATATCAACGTAGAATCTAGCACAAACTTACTTTACCACCTCCATGTGAGGCAAAGTTTGTAAAACTGAATTGTGGGTGTGGTGAGGGGTGTATTTATAGGCATTTTAAGGTTTGGGAAACTTTGCCCCTCCTGGTAGGAATGTATATCCCATACGTCACTAGCTCATGGACTCTTGCTAATTACAAGAAAGAAATATAAGTACAATACATATATTTAGAACTTTATATAATTTGCATAAAGTGCCAAACCATAGCTGAGAGTGTCTTAAGTAATGAAAACATACTTACCAAAAGACACCCATCCACATATAGCAGATAGCCAAACCAGTACTAAAACAGTTATTAGTAGAGGTAATGGTAAATTGAGTATATCGTCGATCTGAAAAGGGAGGTAGGAGAAGAATCTCTACGACCGATAACAGAGAACCCATGAAAAAGACCCCGTTACAGAAATCATCGTATTCAATAGGTGATACTCCCTTCACGTCCCTCTGACATTCTCTGTACTCTGAGAGGAATCGGGCTTCAACAATGCTGAGAAGCGCATATCAACGTAGAAATCTTAGCACAAACTTACTTCACCACCTCCATAGGAGGCAAAGTTTGTAAAACTGAATTATGGGTGTGGTGAGGGGTGTATTTATAGGCATTTTGAGGTTTGGGAAACTTTGCCCCTCCTGGTAGGATTGTATATCCCATATGTCACTAGCTCATGGACTCTTGCCAATTACATGAAAGAAAAGATTGTTATTTTCTAATTGACTAAGTAAAATTATATTTGTATTCACGTGAGTTCATTGTTTCCTAAATTAATGTATAAATTAAGAGATCATCTATTCTTATTTTTAATATTTTATGTTGTTGACTGTCGCTTTAAGTCATTTTGTGTCTTCTTGCATTGTCATCAATTGATAGAGATTGTTCAATTTTTATTTTGATCTTGCTAGTATAACTTTTACAATTAAGAATTTTGTAAATAAGGATACTGGATTTTTCACATATATACTAATTCACGTATACATTTGACCATCATGTCTAAAGCAATGCCATTGTTACAGCAAACACATGTTCACGCCTCTGCGCAATTCTATCTTTTGTGATCATTGTGCAATGATTCAAAGCGTAATTGCGCATCCGTGATTTGACCATCATGCCTAAAGCAATGCCACTGTTACAGCAAACACTTGTTCACGCCTCTGAGCAATTCTATCTTTTGTGATCATTGTGCAATGATTCAAAGCGTAATTGCACATCCGTGATTCTGAATTGATTTGGATATAGTAGTATGATGAGTATCATTTCTAAAGACTTCAAATATATTTCCAATTGGGTGTATTACGAGATTCCAATTGTATATTTGTTAATATTGAATGATAACAATTAATATTTAGAACTGGGGTATGATTCGATAGTCAATGTATGAAATGGTGGATGATAGGGATTTCACGGATGTGCAATTTCCTTTTCGTTCTGTGACGCATATTCTGGAGAGCGCAAGAGACATCATTCATATTTCATGTGTGACGATTCTAAATTCAGGTATCTAAACATCATATGTAGCGTATGTTGTGAGATCTATATAGGTTGACTATATACACATTGCTTAAATATATACTCAAATATTAATATATAATATGAAGTCTGATATTTACCTGGTTCAGCCTCTCGACTTTCATCTCCCAGGCCACCGGACGGAGAAGCAGCTGCACTGGCCTTTGGGTCAGGACTTTCAGATCCAGCAGCTGGGAGGGAAGAAGCCAAGGAGCGAGAGGATCTAAATCTGCTGGGGACCCGGAGATTGAGGAGGTCGCATAAAGTCACCTCATAAGTTAGTAGGTACAGTTTCCATGGGGGTGGAACTTTCTTTCCATCCCTCCAACAGGCTTGTACCCACTCCCTTACGAGGTCGACTTTCTTGCTTAGACGCAACCTCATATCCCCGAACCTCCGCATGATTTGATCTGTGGTCCTTTGGATGCCACACACCAAATTAACATAATTGGTGATAGACACCCAGAGGGCCTTCTTAATGCTCTGCTTCGTCGACATCTTCTTGTTCCCAACCAGCTGCGGATAGAAGTCCTCGACGGCGTTGACCAGTGCTGCACTCTCCGGCTTGGTGAACCTGGGAGACGTCATGCCTGCCGAGTTTATTGATAATAAAAAACTAAATTTATGCTTACCTGATAAATTACTTTCTTTTACGATATGACAAGTCCACGGATTTCATCCTTACTTGTGGGATATTAACATCCTGCTAACAGGAAGTGGCAAAGAGCACCACAGCAGAGCTGTATATATAGCCCCTCCCTTCCCCTCCACCCTCAGTCATTCGGCCGAAGGTATAGGAAGAGAAAAGGAAAGGCTAAAAAGGTGCAGAGGTGACTGAAGTTTACAAAGAACAGGGTGGGCCGTGGACTCGTCATAAATTAAAAGAAAGTAATTTATCAGGTAAGCATAAATTTAGTTTTCTTTTACAAAGATATGACGAGTCCACGGATTTCATCCTTACTTGTGGGAAACCAATACCAAAGCAATAGGACATGGATGAAAGGGAGGGAAAAGACAGGAACCTAAATGGAAGGCACCACTGCTTGAAGAACCTTTCTCCCAAAGATAGCCTCAGAAGAAGCAAAAGTATCAAATTTGGAAAATTTGGAAAAAGTGTGAAGGGACAACCAAGTCGCAGCCTTACAAATCTGTTCAACAGATGCATCGTTTTTAAAGCCCATGTGGAAGCCACAGCCCTAGTAGAATGAGCCGTAATTCTTTCAGGAAGCTGCTGTCCAGCAGTCTCATATGCCAGGCGGATGATACTTCTCAGCCAAAAAGAAAGAGGTAGCCGTAGCTTTCTGACCCCTACGCTTTCCAGAATAAACAATGAATAATGAAGATGATTGACAGAAATCCTTAGTTGCCTGTAAGTAAAACTTTAAGGCACGGACCACGTCCAAGTTATGTAACAGACGCTCCTTCTTATAAGAAGGATTAGGACACAAGGAAGGAACAACAATTTCCTGATTAATATACTTATTCGAAACAACCTTAGGAAGGAACCCAGGTTTGGTATGTAAAACCACCTTATCGGAATGAAATATGAGATAAGGCAAATCACACTGTAATGCTGAAAGCTCAGAAACTCTTCGAGCAGAAGAAATAGCAACCAAAAACTGAACTTTCCAAGATAATAGTTTAATATCTATGGAATGCATAGGTTCAAACGGAACCCCTTGCAGAACTCGAAGAACTAAATTCATAACTCCAGGGAGGAGTAATAAGTCTAAATACAGGCTTAATTCTAGATAGAGCCTGACAAAAAGTTTGAACATCTGATACATTTGCCAAACGTTTGTGAAACAGAATTGACAAAGCTGAAATTTGTCCCTTTAAGGAACTTGCTGATAACCCTTTCTCCAATCCTCGTTGGATAAAAGACAAAATCCTAGGAATCCTAACTTTGCTCAATGAGTAACCCTTGGATTCCCACCAATAAAGATATTTACGCCATATCTTATGACAGATTTTTCTAGTGACAGGCTTTCTAGCCTGTATCAAAGTATTGATAACTGAATCAGAGAATCCTCGCTTCGATAAAATCAAGCTTTCAATCTCCACGCAGTCAGTTGCAGAGAAATTAGATTTGGATGTTGGAAAGGACCTTGAATGAGAAGGTCCTGTCCCAACGGAAGTTTCCACGGTGGCAGAGAGGACATGTCCACTAGATCCGCATACCAAGTCCTGCGTGGCCACGCAGGCACTATGAGGATCACTGAAGCTCTCCCCTGTTTGATTCGAGCAATCACACGTGGGAGGAGAGGAAACGGCGGAAACACATAAGCTAGGCTGAACAACCAAGGTACTGCCAAGGCATCTATCAGTTCGGCCTGAGGATCCCTTGACCGGGATCCGTATCTTGGAAGCTTGGCATTCTGATGAGATGCCATCAAATCCAATTCCGGTCTGCCCCATCTGAGAATCAATGAGGCAAATACCTCCAGGTGAAGTTCCCACTCCCCTGGATGAAAAGTCTGTTGACTTAGAAAATCTGCTTCCCAGTTCTCTACCCCTGGGATGTAGATCGCTGACAGATGACAAGAGTGGGCCTCTGCCCAACTGATTATCTTGGATACTTCTATCATCACTAAGGAAATCCTTGTTCCCCCCTGATGATTGACATATGCCACAGTTGTTATGTTGTCCGACTGAAATCTGATGAATTTGGCCGAAGCCAACTGAGGCCACGCCTGAAGCGCATTGAATATTGCTCTCAGTTCCAGAATATTGATTGGAAGTAGAGACTCCACCTGAGTCCAAACACCCTGAGCCTTCAGGGAGTTCCAAACTGCACCCCAGCCCAGAAGGCTGGCATCTGTTGCCACTATCACCCACGAGGGTCTGCGGAAACAAGTCCCCTGGGACAGATGATCTGGCGACAACCACCAAAGAAGAGAGTTTCTGGTCTCTTGATCCAGAATTATCTTTGGAAATAAATCCGCATAATCCCCATTCCACTGACCGAGCATGCACAGTTGCAGTGGTCTGAGATGAAAGCGAGCAAACGGAACAATGTCCATTGCCGCTACCATTAATCCGATTACCTCCATACACTGAGCCACTGATGGCCGAGGAATGGACAGAAGTGCTTGGCAAGTATTCAAAATCTTTGATTTTCTGACCTCCGTCAGAAATACTTTCATGGCTACATAGTCTATCAGAGTTCCCAAGAAAGGAACCCTTGTCTGTGGAACAAGTGAACTCTTCTCTATGTTCACCTTCCAGCCATGAGTTCTCAGAAAAGACAACACTGTGTCCGTGTGAGATTTTGTCAGATATGTTGACGCCTGAATCAGAATATCGTCCAGATAAGGCGCCACCGCTATCCCTTGCGTTCTGAGAACCGCCAAAAGAGACCCTAGAACCTTTGTGAAGATTCTGGGTGCTGTAGCCAACCCGAAAGGAAGAGACACGAACTGATGTTCGTCCAAGAAGGCAAACCTTAGAAATTTGTTTAGACACTTGAGGTCCAAAATGGGTCTGAACGTTCCCTCTTTTTTGTTTTGAGTAAAACCCCTGTCCCTGTTCCAATTTTGGAACAGGACAGATTACTCCCATAGTAAAAAGGTCTTTTACACAGCGTAAGAACGCCTCTCTCTTTATCTGGATTGCAGATAATCTTGAAAGATGAAATCTCCCTCTTGGGAGAAAATCCTTGAATTCCAATTGATAACCGTGGGTCACTATTTCTAGTGCCCAGGAATCCTGAACATCTCTTGCCCAAGCCTGAGCAAAGAAAGAAAGTCTGCCCCCTACTAGATCCGGTCCCGGATCAGGGGCCACCCCTTCATGCTATCTTAGGACCAGCAGTGGATTTTTTGGATTGTTTACCCTTATTCCAGTTCTGATTGGGTCTCCAGACTGACTTAGATTGGGAAAAATTCCCTTCCGGCTTTATGGAAGATGAAGAAATGGGGGGTCCTCCTTTAAAGTTCCGAAAGGAACGAAAATTATTCTGTTTACCCCTCATTTTAACCGACCTATCCTGAGGTAGGGCATGGCCCTTACCTCCTGTAATATCAGAAATGATCTCCTTCTATTCTGGCCCAAAAAGGGTCTTACCTTTAAAGGGAATAGCTAAAAGCTTATGTTTTGATGATACATCAGCAGACCAAGATTTGAGCCACAATGCTCTACATGCTAAAATAGCAAATCCTGCATTTCTTGCCGCTAATTTAGCAATTTGAAAAGCGGCATCAGTAATAAAAGAATTAGCTAGCTTAAGAGCCTTAATTCTATCTAGAATGTCATCTAATGGAGTCTCAACCTTAAGAGACTCTTCTAGAGCCTCAAACCAAAAAGCTGCTGCAGTAGTTACTGGAACAATGCAAGCCGTAGGTTGTAAAAGAAATCCCTGATTAACAAATAATTTCTTTAGTAGACCCTCTAATTTCTTATCCATAGGATCCTTGAAAGCACAACTATCCTCAATGGGTATAGTAGTACGCTTAGCTAGGGAAGCTATAGCTCCCTATACCTTAGGGACCGTTTGCCATGAGTCCCGAATGGTATCTGATATAGGAAACATTTTCTTAAAATTAGGAGTGGGAGAAAACAGTATACCTGGTCTATTCCATTCCTTACTAATAATTTCCGTAATTCTCTTAGGAACCGGAAAAACATCAGTGTAAGTAGGAACTTCCAAATATTTATCCATTTTACACAATTTCTCTGGAGGAATCACAATAGGATCACAATCATCCAGAGTCACTAAAACCTCCCTAAGCAACAGGTGTTCAAGCTTAAATTTAAATGACATAGCATCCGAATCTGTCTGAGGCAAAACATTCCCTGAATCAGAAATTTCACCCTCAGACAGTAATTCCCTGATCCCCAATTCAGAGCACTGTGAGGGAACATCGGAAATAGCTAATAAAGCATCAGAGGATTCAGTATTTACATTAATACTTGACCTACTGCGTTTACCCTGCAACACTGGTAATTTAGACAATACCTCTGTAAGGGTAGTTGACATAACTGCAGCCATCTCCTGCAGAGTAAAGGAATTGGACGCACTAGAAGTACTAGGCGTCGCTTGTGTGGGCATAAAAGGTTGTGACACTTGGGGAGAATTGGATAGCATATCCTGATTCTCTTCAGACTGAGAATCATCCTTAGGCACACTTACTTTATTTAAAATATGCTTTTTACATTGTAAAGCCCTTTCAGTACAAAAGTTAGAGGGGGTTGCACAATAGCTTCTATACACATAGAACAATGAGAAACCTCAATGTCAGACATGTTGAACAGACTAGTAATACCACAAAAGTCGTTTAAACACTTATTTATAGCATAAAATAAACATAAACATTAAATAATAATTTAATAATAATAATAAATAAATAAAATAAACATTAGAAAAAATGTGTACTGTGCCTTTAAGAAAAGAAAAAAAAAGTGAACAATTTTTCCAAAATGCACAAAAAACGTTAAATTATTCCCAAATTTAACTTAATATAGTTGGTTAATCCAAAAATTACTGCACCCAGAAGCAAGGACAGAAATAAGGCTTTAGAAGTACTTATATCAACATATAGTCAAAAGATAGATAAAAATACACTCTGCGCCACAGCAGAGCGTACCTGCCCCCAGGGTACTTCGAATCAAGTTTCCAACCCTTCAGACCAGCTACACAGTCCAGGAGCCACCGCGTTACTGTTTGCTGCGGCTAAGCCTGAAGAAATTGCGCCAAAATAGGCTCCGCCCCTTAAGGTCAAAAGTCAGAGTAGGCCCAAACAACACCGCATGGAAATGCAGTTTTGCACTAAAGTAAAAATACACACACAATTACAACCCTCAAGCATAAAACCAATAAGTTTTAAGTGCCAAAAATAAAAAAACATAAAACATCGTTTTTTATTGTCTCCCATGTCACATAATGCCCAAATATCAACTAATGATAAATATAAAATAGGGACTCCAGTAACACCCCTCTTATTAAAATAGGTTTTACTGCTTACCCCATTCCCATACAGGGAAATAATCCCAGCCAGTTCTGATACACCAAGTCTCCTCAGAAAAAAAGGCTGCACATACCTTAATGCTGCTTGTAGCATGAAACCGGTCTCCACACTGAAGGCGTCTCATGGTTACCTTCAGAAGTCTTGTGGGAACCAGCGTGGATGTTAGTTACAAATGCTAAGATCATCAAACCTCAGGGCAGAAATCTTCTTCCATATCCCCCTGAGGAAAATAGTACGCACCGGTACCATTTAAAATAAAAAACTTCTTGATTGAAGAAACTAAAACTAACACCTCAAATTACCATGTCTTCCTAGTATAACACAGGCAAAGAGAATGACTGAGGGTGGAGGGGAAGGGAGGGGCTATATATACAATTCTGCTGTGGTACTCTTTGCCACTTCCTGTTAGCAGGAGGTTAATATCCCACAAGTAAGGATGAAATCCGTGGACTCGTCATATCTTTGTAAAATAAATATATACTGTATATATATATATATATATATATATATATATATATATATATATATATATACAGTATATAAATATATATTACACCTGCAGGCATTAGAGAACTGACAAAAATGGCAACGTGTAATGGACTTTTATATGGTGAAGTAAACATGAGGACATGGTATCTGTACATCTGATTGGATAACATTTTGAAATTTTGTTATGTCTGTGAGATCATACTGACTCAAGTTATGTTTGTGTGATGAACTCTGATGGGCTGTTCCTTAATGTTTCATATCTTTGTAACTTCCATACACATACCTCCTGGGGGTGCTGTTACTACGTTTCATGTAGACTTATTTGTAATTCATGGGACTGTTATGCGGATATGTGTGATGCAGATGTAATATACGTGATCCATTAAATATTAATATATTAAGTCTACATTTGGTTTTTTGTAAATATAATCCAGTTACATTAGTAAATGTTTTACACATTTCAATGTTTAATATCGATCAGGTTCTTTAATACCACTAATTTTTATTAATAAAAATTAAACATTGTATGTATTTATTGTTTATTAAATACATTTTGTGACTTATTGTGAAGTATTGACATTGCTCTATTAAATGTATTTATAATGCACATCGATTGTGTGCTATTGCGTGGCATTAGACTACAATTTTTAAAGATGCGAATCTCGTGTTGCAAGATACGTTTCCCACGCTATATTTCAGAAATGCGTCATTTCTAGTTATAATGGCCGGAACTTGGATAATCTGTTTATAAATTTTAAAATACACGTTTGTTCATTATTAGTAAATAAACCTCGAGCTTGTATTTGTCTGAACTGCTCACATATGTTGTGCAATGGCGTCTTTATTTTTAAAGGGACATTACACCCAAATATTTTCTTAAAATGATCGGGAGAGAGAATACATTTTTATAATTTAAAATGTAACTATCAATTTAGAATATTCTTTAGATATCCTTAACAGAATAAATTGCAATGCACATGGTTGAGCCAATCACACAAGGCATCTCTGTGCATCCACCAATCTTCAGCTACTGAGCATATCTAGATATGGTTGCAAAGGAAATAATATCAAAAGAATGAATTAAAATCGATGATAGAATTCAATTTTAATGTTTAAAATTATATTTTATTTAGGAATCCAGGAAGAAACGCTTTGGAATTACCGTCCCTTTCATGAGCTAATATGAAATCTTGAACTTGATCTAAATACATCTGTCTAAACATTGTAAATATGCATTGTTGGCCACCCACAAATAAGTAGATATTTCCCAGTAATGCTTTGCTGATCATAAACCTATGCACCTCCCTTTCTCAAACTTAGTATAACATGAGAATAAAGCATATTTGTATTACCTTCTGTATTGTTTGCCCCACTGTGAATGAAATATCTTCAAATGGCTGTATTTATACAGCTTTACCTTAAAGGGACATTAAGCTTTACTGATTTAGATGGATAATACAATGTTAAAACAACGCCATATATAGTTCGATTATCTCATTAGCTTTTTTTGCTTGATATCCTTGCCTGAAAACCATATCTAGATAGGCTCTGTTGCTGCTGATTGGAGGTTGCACATAGATGCCTTATGTCATTGTCTAACCCATGTGCATTACTATTTCTTTAACAAAGGATATCTAAAGACTGAATAGAATTAGATAATAGAAGTAAATTTAAATGTTTTTTTTAAAAGATGATATGTATTATCTCTGAATCACTAAATGAAATTTTGTAGGAATGTCCCTTTAAGGACAAAACCATTAGGAATATGTGGAGTTAACATTGTAGAAATAAACTAAAGGGGAATGAAAATACCTATAGATATGTGATATCTATCCAACAGGTAAGGAGTATAATTGCTAGAAATTATCTTTGGATATATCTATAGTTAACTGACCCTTGAAATGACTCCACTAGAGCTGAAAAGTAATCAATATGGCATACAATAACTAGCTTGGAATAAATGTGAAATGAACTTACTTTTTATTTACAGATAATTTTGAACATATTACCTAAAAAATAATTAAAGCCGAATAACCTATATTTAGTGTAAGAATGTTTTTTGATACCTAAGGAAGATTACAGAGATTAGAATGTAAATCTAACAATCAACTACACTGTCACTTTAATGTAAGTTAAATACTTTCATTTCTTAAAAGTGAAATGAACAAAGTTGTTCTGTATAAATTAGACTACATATCATCGTCATAAACATTTTACGATTTTAACATCTATGAATCACACAATAGAAGCATAGATAGATGTATTTAACTCCAAATTAAATTTTGTAAGATACTTGACTTTAACATTATCTGAATAAGCTGTGTTGCTAATTTACATTCAATACATTAACCAAAATTAGTATATTTGATATCAGGCATGTGCTTGTCAAATAGATGACTAACAGTCATGGGACTAATATTTTGTTTACATGTCAGAATATTAAATAAATGTGATAACAAATAGTGCAATAAAAATAACAAATAAATAAAAGTTCATAAATAAGGATATGTTCACTTCCTTTGGAGTTTCCAGCCTTTTGTGGTTTCCGTGCGTTCTCAAAAGAAAAGAAACAAAATGCACAACATAGCGTAATTCAGTAACCCCTTTTGGGAAAATTTGATACACTTGTTCACGAGTGATTTGATACACTTGTTCAAATCACGAGTGATTACTCACATTTGGTGGAGCTTATCCAAGCTCAGGGAAATGCGCACTCGTGAACAAGTGTATCAAATTTTCCCAAAAGTGGTTACAGAATTACGCTATGTTGTGCATTTTGTTTCTTTTCTTTTGAGAACGCACGGAAGACCACAAAAGGCTGGAAACTCTGAAGAAAGTGAACATATCTTTATTATGAACTTTTATTTATTTGTTATTTTTATTGCACTATTTGTTATCACATTTATTTCACATTTATTCACTCTGTGATATATTGGTATATTTATGTTATATGTCAGAATATTAGATGGATATATTTCTTCTTATCTTACTGTGATAGAGATATGTCTCAAAGAATATGTATTTAAAAAAAATAAATTGAAAAATATATAGTATTAAAATAAATTTATTGACAAAAAAAAAGAAAAGAAAAAGGTAATTCATCACAGATGAAACTCTGAAAAAGAAAAAAAATATTACAAACAGTCATTTAGGTTATTTAATGAATACGTCTTAAAATATTCCTTAAATCTAATTGTTAAATCATCTTGTGTCTATGCTCTAACATGTATTTTGTTTCTTCATATTAAAAACAGGTTCATACTTGAAATCTGTATCTATCCATAATTTGAAATTAATAACATTATATTGTCTAATCAATATTAGAATTAAACATTAGCATTTAAAATTAGACAAAAGAATGCATATCACATTTTATAAATATTTTTATATTGGATTGTATGAGGAACATAATTGAATGTAATATTTCATGTCCCTTCAAATAATATACCTCTATATCAACTATAAAATGTATCCCTTTTATCTGATTGTTCAGAATCTGAGTCCTCTCTAACACAAAGTAGTGGTAATGTATCTAAAAACATAATTTATGTAAGCACTTACCTGATAAATTCATTTCTTTCATATTAGCAAGAGTCCATGAGCTAGTGACGTATGGGATATACAATCCTACCAGGAGGGGCAAAGTTTCCCAAACCTCAAAATGCCTATAAATACACCCCTCACCACACCCACAATTCAGTTTAACGAATAGCCAAGAAGTGGGGTGATAAAGAAAGGAGTAAAAAGCATCAACAAAGGAATTTGGAATAATTGTGCTTTATACAAAAAATCATAACCACCATAAAAAGGGTGGGCCTCATGGACTCTTGTCAATATGAAAGAAATTAATTTATCAGGTAAGTTCTTACATAAATTATGTTTTCTTTCATGTAATTGGCAAGAGTCCATGAGCTAGTGACGTATGGGATATCAAATACCCAAGATGTGGAACTCCACGCAAGAGTCACTAGAGATGGAGGGATAAAAAATAAACAGCCAAATGCTGAAAAAATAATCCACAACCCAAATATAAGTTATTCTCATGAAGAAAAGAAAAATTAAAAACAGCAGCAGAAGAATCAAACTGAAACAGCTGCCTGAAGAACTTTTCTACCAAAAACTGCTTCAGAAGAAGCAAATACATCAAAACGGTAGAATTTAGTAAATGTATGCAAAGAGGACCAAGTCGCTGCTTTGCAAATCTGATCAACTGAAGCTTCATTCTTAAAAGCCCACGAAGTGGAGACTGATCTAGTAGAATGAGCTGTAAATCTCTGAGGCAGGGCTTGACCCGACTCCAAATAAGCTTGATGAATCAAAAGCTTTAACCAAGAGGCCAAGGAAATAGCAGAGGCCTTCTGACCTTTCCTAGGACCAGAAAATATAACAAGTAGACTTAAGTAGCTTCAACATAATATTTCAAAGCTCTTACCACATCCAAAGAATGTAAGGATCTTTCCAAAGGATTCTTAGGATTAGGACACAAGGAAGGGACAACAATTTCTCTACTAATGTTGTTAGAATTCACAACCTTAAGTAAAAATTCAAATGAAGTTTGCAAAACCGCCTTATCGTGATGAAAAATCAGAAAAGGAGACTCACAAGAAAGAGCAGATAGCTCAGAAACTCTTCTAGCAGAAGAGATAGCCAAAAGGAACAACACTTTCCAAGAAAGTAGTTTAATATCCAAAGAATGCATAGGCTCAAAAGGAGGAGCCTGTAACACCTTCAAATCCAAATTAAGACTCCAAGGAGGAGAAATTGATTTAATGACAGGCTTAATACGAACTAAAGCCTGTACAAAACAGTGAATATCAGGAAGATTAGCAATCTTTCTGTGAAATAAAACAGAAAGAGCAGAGATTTGTCCCTTCAAGGAACTTGCAGACAAACCCCTAATCAGACAATCTTGGAGAAACTGTAAAATTCTAGGAATTCTAAAAGAATGCCAAGAGAATTTATAAGAAGAACACCATGAAATGTAAGTCTTCCAAGATCGATAATAAATCTTCCTAGAGACAGATTTACGAGCTTGTAACATAGTATTAATTACCGAGTCAGAGAAACCTCTATGACTTAATACTAAGTGTTCAATTTCCATAACTTCAAATTTAATGATATGAGATCCTGATGGAAAAACGGACCTTGAGACAGTAGGTCCGGCCTTAACGGAAGTGGCCAAGGTTGGCAACTGGACATCCGAACAAGATCCGCATACCAAAACCTGTGGGGTCATGCTGGAGCCACCAGCAACACAAATGATTGTTCCATGATGATTTTGGAGATCACTCTTGGAAGAAGAACTAGAGGTGGGAAGATATAAGCAGGTTAATAAAACCAAGGAAGTGTCAGCGCATCCACTGCTTCGGCCTGAGAATCCCTGGACCTGGACAGGTATCTGGGAAGTTTCTTGTTTAGATGAGAAGCCATCAGATCTATTTCTGGAAGACCCGAAATCTGAACAATTTGAGAAAACACATCCGGATGGAGAGACCACTCCCCTGGATGTAAAGTCTGACGGCTGAGATAATCCGCCTCCCAATTGTCTACACCTGGGATATGAACAGCAGAAATTAGACAGGACCTGGATTCTGCCCAAACAAGTATCCGAGATACTTCTTTCATAGCTTGGGGAATGTGAGTCCCACCCTGATGATTGACATATGCCACCGTTGTAATATTGTCTGTCTGAAAACAAATGCACGGTTCTCTCTTCAACAGAGGCCAAAACTGAAGAGCTCTGAGAATTGCACGGAGTTCTAAAATATTGATTGGTAATCTCGCCTCTTGAGATTTCCAAACCCCTTGTGCTGTCAGAGATCCCCAGACAGCTCCCCAACCTGAAAGACTCGCATCTGTTGTGATCACAGTCCAGGTTGGTGGAACAAAAGAAGCCCCTTGAACTAAACGCTGGTGATTTAACCACCACATCAGAGAGCGTCGAACATTGGGATTTAAGGATATTAATTGTGATATCTTTGTATAATC
Organism: Bombina bombina; assembly: GCF_027579735.1. NCBI lineage: Eukaryota > Metazoa > Chordata > Amphibia > Anura > Bombinatoridae > Bombina > Bombina bombina. The sequence goes on from NC_069504.1 coordinate 352,424,779, forward strand.
CCGGCACCATTGATTCAGCATACAAAGCTGGAGAGGTCTCATGTGAAAACGAGCAAAAGGAAACACGTCAGATGCTGCAGTCATGAGGCCTAAAACTTACATGCACATAGCAACTGAAGGGAATGACTTAAACTGAAGGTGCCAACATGCTACAACCAATTTCAAATGTCTGTTAGAGACAGAGTCATGGACACTGAATCTGTCTGGAAACCTAAAAAGGTGACCCTTGTTTGAGGAATCAAGAAACTTTTTGGTAAATTGATCCTCCAACCATGTTTTCGAAGAAACAACACTAGTTGATTTGTGTGAGATTCTGCAGAACGTAAAGACTGAGCTAGTACCAAGATATCGTCCAAATAAGGAAACACCGCAATACCCTGTTCTCTGATTACAGAGAGTAGGGCACCCAGAACCTTTGAAAAGATTCTTGGAGCTGTTGCTAGGCCAAATGGAAGAGCAACAAATTGGTAATGCTTGTCTAGAAAAGAGAATCTCAGGAACTGATAATGTTCTGGATGAATCGGAATATGAAGGTAAGCATCCTGCAAGTCTATTGTAGACATATAATGTCCTTGCTGAACAAAAGGCAGAATAGTCCTTATAGTCACCATTTTGAAAGTTGGTACTCTTACATAACGATTCAAAATTTTCAGATCCAGAACTGGTCTGAATGAATTTTTTTTCTTTGGGACAATGAATAGATTTGAATAAAACCCCAGACCTTGTTCCTGAAAAGGAACCGGCATGATTACCCTTGAAACCTCCAGGTCTGAAACACACTTCAGGAAAGCCTGAGCTTTTACTGGATTTACTGGGATGCGCGTCTTACTCTGAATCCTATTCGGTACCCCTGAGAGACAATGCTCTGAATCCATTGATTTTGGACAGAATTTGTCCAAACATCCTTGAAAAACCTTAATCTGCCCCCTACCAGCTGAGCTGGAATGAGGGCCGCACCTTCATGCAGACTTAGGGGCTGACTTTGGTTTCTTAAAAGGCTTGGATTTATTCCAATTTCAGGAAGGCTTCCAATAGGAAACAGTTTCCTTGGGGGAAGGATTAGGTTTTTGTTCCTTATTTTGACGAAAGGAATGAAAATTATTAGAAGCCTTAGATTTACCCTTTGGCAAAAAAACTCCCTTCACCCCAGTAACAGTTGAAATAATAGAATCCAACTGAGAACCAAATAAATTATTACCTTGGAAAGAAAGAGATAGTAATCTAGACTTAGATGTCATATCAGCATTCCAAGATTTAAGCCACAAAGCTCTTCTAGCTAAAGACATGGATCTAACATCAATTTTGATATCAAAAATTGCATCACAAATAAAATGATTAGCATGTTGTAGTAAACGAACAATGCTATATAAGTCAGAATCCAATTCTTGCTGCGCTAAATTCTCCAACCAAAAAGTTGAAGCAGCTGTAACATCAGCCAAAGAAATTGCAGGCCTAAGAAGATGACCTGAATATAAATAGGCTTTCCTTAGATAAGATTCAAGCTTCCTATCTAAAGGATCTTTAAAGGAAGTACTATCTTCCATAGGAATAGTGGTTCGTTTAGCAAGAGTAGAAATAGCCCCATCAACTTTGGGGATCTTTTCCCAAAACTCTATTGAAATTGCTGGTAAAGGATACAATTTTTTAAACCTTGCAGAAGGATTAAAAGGAGTACCCGGCTTATTCCATTCCTTAGAAATCATATCAGAAATAGCATCAGGAGTAGGAAAAACCTCTGGAGTAACCACAGGAGGTTTAAAAACAGAATTTAGACGTTTACTGGTTTTAATATCAAGAGGACTAGCTCCTCAATATCCAAAGTAATTAACACTTCTTTTAACAAAGAACGCATATACTCCATTTTAAATAAATAAGTAGATTTGTCAATGTCAATATCTGAGGAAGGATCTTCTGAATCAGATAGATCCTCATCAGAGGTGGATAATTCATTATGTTGTCGGTCATTTGAAATTTCATCAACTTTATGAGAAGTTTTAAAAGATCTCTTACGCTTATTAGAAGGTGGAAATGCAGACAAAGCCTTCTGAATAGAATCAGTAAAAAATTCTTTATAATTAATAGGTATATCATGTACATTAGAAGTTGAAGGAACTGCAACCGGCAATGTACTATTACTGATGGACACACTATCTGCATGTAAAAGTTTATCATGACAACTAATACAAATGACATTAGGAGAAATAATCTCCACAATTTTACAACAAAAGCACTTAGCTTTGGTAGTACCGATGTCAGGCAGTAAAGTTCCAACAGATACTTCTGAGGCAGGATCAGATTGAGACATCTTGCAGAATGTAAAAGAAAAAACAACATATAAAGCAAAATGATCAATTTCCTTATATGACAGGAATGGGAAAAAATGCAAATAGCATAGCCCTCTGACATAGAAAAAGGCAAGAGGCAAACAGCAATGGGGTAAATAAATAATGAAAAAGAATTTGGCGACAAGTATGACGCACAATGTAACAAACATTTTTTGGTGCCAACCATGTCCGGAAATGACATACTCGCGTCACTAACGACGCAACCCTGTGTGAAACCTCTGCGTCAATTATGACGCTGGAAATTACGAACTTGCGTCAACGGACGTGCCTTTCACGCCAAAAAATTCTCGAGCCAAGAATGACGCAATAAAGTGTAGCATTTGGTGCACCCGCGAGCCTAAGTCAGCCCGCAATTTGAAACAAAGTAGTCAATTGAAAAAAAGACTAAACCCCAGGTAAGAAAAATATTTCTTAATATTAACTTTCCCCAAATATGAAACTGACAACCTGCAAAAGGAAATACATGAACCTGACTCATGGCAAATATAAGTATATAAATATAAATGCATAAAGTGCCAAAACCATAGCTGATGTGTCTTAAGTAATAAAAACATACTTACCCAAAGACACCCATCCACATATAGCAGATAGCCAAACCAGTACTGAAACAGTTATCAGTAGAGGTAATGGGATATGAGAGTATATCGTCAATCTGAAAAGGGAGGTAGGAGATGAATCTCTGCGACCGATAACAGAGAACCTATGAAAAAGATCCCCGTTAGGAAAATCATTGTATTCAACAGGTGATACTCTCCACGTCCGTCTGACATTCACCGTACTCTGAGAGGAATCGGGCTTCAAAATGCTGAGAAGCGCATGTCAACGTAGAAATCTTAGCACAAACCTACTTCACCACCTCCATAGGAGGCAAAGTTTGTAAAACTTGTTTGATGCTTTCGCTTCTTTCTTATCACCTCACTTCTTGGCTATTCATTAAACTGAATTGTGGGTGTGGTGTGGGGTGTATTTATAGGCATTTTGAGATTTGGGAAACTTTGCCCCTCCTGGTAGGATTGTATATCCCATACGTCACTAGTTCATGGACTCTTGCCAATAACATGAAAGAAAATAGAGATTCTGTCCCAGGGCCATATATATTAATAAACTATAAAGTGCCCACATTAAAGCTATAGAGTGTCTAAATGAGAAAATAATGACACTTACCAATAGGCACTCATCTACCAGTCAAACAACCAGTAGAAAGTCAAACCAGTACTGAAACGTATCAGCTGAGGTTATGGAATAGGAGTATATTGTAGATCCATAGGAGGAGGCAAAAGGCAAGTCCCTGCAACCAATTATGGAGGATCTGTTACAGATCTCACATGAGGTGAAAAAAGAATCACAAACCATACCCCCATATACTGTACATCCCTCTGACAAGCACCGTACCCCGAGTAGAAACTGGGCCTCAATAGACTGAGAACCCTGCTCTCTTAAGACTCAAATATGCACATCTTCATTCTTCGACCACCTCCAGTAGAGGCAAAAACTGAGTTGAGGTGGGAGGGGTTTTAAAGAGCACTTGGGGTTTGGGAATCTTTGCCTCCTCCTTGTAGTAAGGAAGACTAATTTCCAGGAGTAATAAATCATGGACTCTCTTTACCTATATGAAAGAAAGAAAAATGTATGCGTTGAAAAACATGATGCAAAATAATAAATACTTAAAGGGACATAAAACAGGTTGAGATCTGTGCATATCCTAAAAGGGTTAATTAATTAAAAATAGTTTGCATAAAAAATGTTTAAAAATTGATGGCAAGTATTTTAAAATAATTTTCAAAAATAAGCAAAATGAATTACATAGCTAAGCTGCCTGGAGCAGCCAACTCAACTCCCTCTTATCAGTGTTTAGATAGGCATTGTATCTCAACTGAGTTCACAGCTTCTAGTCATGCTCCAGCAAATAATCCCTATGCACTTTTGCATTCTACCAAAACAACATCAGGTACAGCCATAAAAGAAAAATGTGTGTGTGTGGGGGGGGGGGGAGTAAGAGCTTTACAATTCAGAAACTAAAAATGGTTAATGGCGAGGAACCGCAGTATAAATTTGCAGGTAAAGTATTAAAAGTACATATTATATTTTGTCTCTATCCCAACTTCTTTTATGTCCCTTTAATAATAATAATAATAATAATAATAATAATAATAATAAAGAGAATTACCTAATATATATATATATATATATATATATATATATATATATATATATCTGTCACACGGTCATATACATATTTAATAAATAAATATAACAGGCTTATAGAGTGCCAAATATAAAATTTTAAAAATAACATTTATGTAAGAATTTACCTGATAAATTAATTTCTTTCATATTGGCAAGAGTCCATGAGCTAGTGACATATGGGATATTCAATCCTACCAGGAGGGGCAAAGTTTCCCAAACCTAAAAATGCCAATAAATACACCCCTCACCACACCCACAATTCAGTTTAATGAATAGTCAAGAAGTGGGATAATAAAGAAATGAACAAAAGCATAAACAAAGGAATTGGAATAATTGTGCTTTATACAAAAAAATCATAACCACCATAAAAAGGGTGGGCCTCATGGACTCTTGCCAATATGAAAGAAATGAATTTATCAGGTAAATTCTTACATAAATTATGTTTTCTTTCATGTAATTGGCAAGAGTCCACGAGCTAGTGACGTATGGGATAGCAAATACCCAAGATGTGGAACTCCACGCAAGAGTCACTAGAGAGGGACGGATAAAAAATAAAGACAGCCAATTCCGCTGAAAAAATTAATCCACAACCCAAATCATAAGTTTTAATCTTATAAAGGAAAAGAAAAAAACTGAAATATAAGCAGAAGAATCAAACTGAAACAGCTGCCTGAAGAACTTTTCTACCAAAAACTGCTTCTGAAGAAGAAAAAACATCAACATGGTAGAACTTAGTAAATGTATGCAAAGAAGACCAAGATGCTGCTTTGCAAATCTGATCAACTGAAGCTTCATTCTTAAAAGCCCAGGAAGTGGAAACTGACCTAGTAGAATGAGCTGTAATCCTCTGAGGCGGGGATTTACACCTGACTCCAAATAAGCATGATGAATCAAAAGCTTTAACCAAGATGCCAAAGAAATGGCAGAAGCCTTCTGACCTTTCCTAGAACCAGAAAATATAACAAATAGACTAGAAGTCTTCCTGAAATCTTTAGTAGCTTCAACATATTTCAAAGCTCTCACCACATCCAAAGAATGTAAAGATCTTTCCAAAGAATTCTTAGGATGTGGACACAAAGAATGGACAACAATTTCCCTACTAATGTTGTTGGAATTCACAACTTTAGGTAAGAATTTAAATGACACACTTTCAACCTAAAACTGCGCTAACTGACAAGACTGCTAGGACTATATTACAATAATTATTACCAACAATCCTATACACATCTGATGTAATGCATGTACACACTAACTGATAATCGATTCGAAATCAGAATAAGCTTGTGGCAGATCTCTAGTTAAAAAATCATATAACAGAATGATAATGATGATAACAATAATACGCTCTATAGTTATGTTTCTATTTTTTATTTTTTTTTATATAAACACAAATTATTTTATATCACCTTAATGTCTCAAGTAGTATGGTATAGCGATTTGTCGATAGCACTTTGTTTGCTGCTTGTATTCTACTCTCTCCTGCCTCCGTTTTAGAGTGCGGTGCTGCTTCACAAATCCCTGAGTGCTGAAGAGCGTTCAGCCACGAAACACACTGGAAATAGAAGAAAAGAGAGCGCAACTGCGACTCAAGGTAAATAGTTTAATGTTTTCCGTAGCGCTTATAGCACAAGTTGCACTTACAAGATCATAGTGATAAAAACGCCTTTAACAATATACTCTCTCTGCAACCCGGTAACTTCCCAGCTGATGTTACCTCCGGCTGAGTCCCGTGCTTGCGTGTAGATTTAACCAATCGGCAGTAACGTTTTCGGCAATCAGTCTCTTTAGCACTTTGGCTGTGGCCGCAACTTGAATGTCTTTACCCGGTGTCGCGACCTATCTTCCAAATCTGCTAGCTTTGTCTCGAGGTCTGAGATCTGTTCCGCTAGATTTTGGGAGTATGCAAGGAGATTAGAATGATCCACATGTAGATCCTCATGCTTGCGTTCCAGCATCTCAGTGCGCTCACCAAGGGAAGCAATATCTCTCTTCAATTCACTCACTGATTGTCTGAGGTCCTCTCTGAGAGAGGAATGGTGAGTGTCCATCTTATCTGCTAAAGCTTTAATAGAGTCAAGAATGTCGGCTTGGGAGACATTACGTCGATCCTTCAGGGAGGCAACTGGTTTAGTTGGTTCATTGTATAGAGAAGTAGTATCCCTAGAATCTTCTTCAGATCCCTCCGGGTCAGAAAGATGTTTACTATGAAAATGATCATTTAGAGTCCTTTTAGGGTGGTCCTGGTGCTTTTGTTTTTTCCTTATGTTGTGAGCCATTGAAGACGTGTATATCTTGAGCCTAAGGTGGGCTCAAAGGGGAGAAACTGTGGATGTATCTGGCTTAGTGAACCTTCCTTGCTAGAAAATGAGTCAGGGATGGTACTCACCGCCTAGTCTCCCTACATCTGAGAGTCTAGCATTGCATGTTCGATATAATTACCACAAATGTGGAGATAGTGGTAAAATAGTAATCAGAATATAATTCAGATGTAGGGCCTCAAATAAAAAGGGAGTGTACTAGCAATAATACCCAGTTCTTCAAATTTCTGTAAATAGACAGTCACCCTCCAGGGGAACTGCCCCCTATGGGCAAAGTGGGGAAAAGGAAAAGAGTATATGACCTGCAGGTATGTATACCCTGCGGGAAAGGGAGGAGGGTGCTGTTAGACAATATTTATTAGATGTACCACTAGTAACACTTAATAGTATGTGTGAGGTGTATATAATTCTGGAACCTCCTCCTATGATATAAAGCCAAGTCTACTTTTGGTGATTTAGGCCGCTTTCCCTTACAAATCTTTTGGCACAGTGCCACTATTCTTTCAGTGCCTCAGGGTATGAGTGACGCTGTTGGATCTCAGAAGTGTGACTGTCTAGGGCACTATACAGTTATTAATATGTGCGACAGTGTTGGAGAAAGAAACAATATCTACTGCTGTGCTGTAATAAACTTCATCTGTGTACAGTTTTGTTATTACTCTAAGCTTCCCCACACCTGGCTTCCCCCTAACCTAGGCTAGCAGTGGGATGTAGGTACACTGTAGATCTATGAAGTGTTAGCTCTTATATGTCTGGCTCAGTAAATAGTGCTAGGAAGTAGTCTGTTTTCTTCTATTGCAGTCTCAGTCCAGTGATTGGTTAATAGATTGAATTTTATAGATTGCAGTGTATTGCAATTAATAATACCCCCAAATGTGTATTAGGCCGGATCTATAGCTATCTTATCTCTGCTTAAAGAGAAAAGGCTGAAAAGACAATCCTTATGAAGAGCTGGTCTAGGCTTGTATTCCGGATCGTAGTTGGGGCTGTGAGGATTTACAGGTTAAGAATGAGGCTAGCCAGCATGGCAACAGAAATACCCCATAGTAATCAGAATCGATACCTGTATGGAGAGTCCCTCTATGTCCAAAAGACCGGTACAATCTCTTATCAAGCCTCCTGTGTCTTTCAGTCCAACCGGAGAGGAGTGGCTGTGAGTGTGGGTCTGGTGAGGAGGTGTATAGATAGGGCAGCTTCCGATGTCGGTCGTCTCTCCCCTAAGTTGTTCCTCTACTTAAGTCCGATGCAAGCGATCTATCAACAAAATGGCGACTGTTCGCGACAAAACTCTCCCTTCTCAAGTCACCTTCTCTTTGTCGTGTGTGATCGCTGAGTGTCACGGGAGGTATAAGAAAGCTAAGAAGCTACATACCAGGGTAAGCAAGCCGGCGTTGTCCTCAAGAGTGTCGCAATAGACGACTAAGTCCTTCCAGGCTACCAGTGCTTATAATGCTGAGGCTGCAATCCCGTATTAAGGGTTGCTCGACACTATGTTAGAGCTTCAAAAGTTAATGAGCTGGTAAAGTAAATGCCTGTCGGTTCTTCTGAACCCAAATTAATACTTTCTTAATGTTATGTATAGATAAAGTGGATTATTTGATACAGAGCTCCCCTTCAGTGCTGCCACTCTACTCAGAAGTTAACTCCGCCGCCCCCCTGTAAAAATATTTTATCTGACAGTATAGTAGGCAATGAATATAGTAATTCATTGACTACTATGTGTCATTGGCAATAGGCGCATGCACAGTTGGAGTCAACTTCGTGAACACGCTTGGGAGGGACCAAAGATGTCACACTCAGGATTACAAGGAAGTAGCGGATGGGAGGAGTAAGCCGCAAAACGGTACAGACTTTCACAAATAAAAATTATAAAAAATATAACTAAAAGATAAAAAACTAAATTTATGCTTACCTGATAAATTACTTTCTTTTACGATATGACGAGTCCACGGATTTCATCCTTACTTGTGGGATATTAACCTCCTGCTAACAGGAAGTGGCAAAGAGCACCACAGCAGAGCTGTATATAAAGCCCTTCCCCTTCCCCTCCACCCTCAGTCATTTGGCCGAAGGTTATAGGAAGAGAAAAGGAAAGGCTAAAAAGGTGCAGAGGTGACTGAAGTTTTCAAAAAATAAAATAAACCTGTCTTAAAATAACAGGGAGGGCCGTGGACTCGTCATATCGTAAAAGAAAGTAATTTATCAGGTAAGCATAAATTTAGTTTTCTTTTACAAAGATATGACGAGTCCACGGATTTCATCCTTACTTGTGGGAAACCAATACCAAAGCAATAGGACACGGATGAAAGGGAGGGACAAGACAGGAACCTAAACGGAAGGCACCACTGCTTGAAGAACCTTTCTCCCAAAGATAGCCTCAGAAGAAGCAAAAGTATCAAATTTGGAAAATTTGGAAAAAGTGTGAAGGGACGACCAAGTCGCAGCCTTACAAATCTGTTCCACAGATGCATCGTTTTTAAAAACCTATGTGGAAGCCACAGCCCTAGTAGAATGAGACGTAATTCTTTCAGGAGGCTGCTTCTCAGCCAAAAAGAAAGAGAGGTAGCCATAGCTTTCTGACCCCTACGCTTTCCAGAATAAACAATAAATAAAGAAGATGATTGACATTAGTCCTTAGTTGCCTGTAAGTAAAACTTTAAGGCACGGACCACGTCCAAATTATATAACAGACGCTCCTTCTTAGAAGAAGGATTAGGACACAAGGAAGGAACAACAATTTCCTGATTAATATTCTTATTCGAAACAACCTTAGGAAGGAACCCAGGTTTGGTACGTAAAACCACCTTATCAGAATGTATGTATGTATGTATTGTATTGTATGTATTGGGTACTTGTAAAGCGCGGCTAATCACCCATAAGGGTTTCAAGGCGCTGCTCATTTTATCGACCTCGGAAGGATGAAAGGCTGAGTGGACCTCGCCGGGGATCGAACCTGCAACCCTTGGGTTGCTACAGAGCTCAACCACAGTGCCTTAGCATGCTGAGCTATCTGTCCGGAATGAAATATGAGATAAGGCGAATCACACTAAGCTGAAAGCTCAGAAACTCTTCGAGCAGAAGAAATAGCAACCAAAAACAGAACTTTCTAAGATAACATAATTTATGTAAGAACTTACCTGATAAATTCATTTCTTTCATATTAGCAAGAGTCCATGAGCTAGTGACATATGGGATATACATTCCTACCAGGAGGGGCAAAGTTTCCCAAACCTCAAAATGCCTATAAATACACCCCTCACCACACCCACAAATCAGTTTAACGAATAGCCAAGAAGTGGGGTGATAAGAAAAAAGTGCGAAAGCATAAAAAATAAGGAATTGGAATAATTGTGCTTTATACAAAAAAATCATAACCACCACAAAAAGGGTGGGCCTCATGGACTCTTGCTAATATGAAAGAAATGAATTTATCAGGTAAGTTCTTACATAAATTATGTTTTCTTTCATGTAATTAGCAAGAGTCCATGAGCTAGTGACGTATGGGATAATGACTACCCAAGATGTGGATCTTCCACGCAAGAGTCACTAGAGAGGGAGGGATAAAATAAAGACAGCCAATTCCGCTGAAAATAATCCACATCCAAAACAAAGTTTAAATCTTATAATGAAAAAAACTGAAATTATAAGCAGAAGAATCAAACTGAAACAGCTGCCTGAAGTATTTTTCTACCAAAAACTGCTTCAGAAGAAGAAAACACATCAAAAAGGTAGAATTTAGTAAAAATATGCAAAGAAAATCAAGTTGCTGCTTTGCAAATCTGATCAACCGAAGCTTCATTCCTAAACGCCCAGGAAGTAGAAACTGACCTAGTAGAATGAGCTGTAAACCTTTGAGGCAGAGTTTTACCTGACTCGACATAAGCATGATGAAACAAAGATTTCCACCAAGATGCCAAAGAAATGGCAGAGGCCTTCTGACCTTTCCTAGAACTGGAAAAGATAACAAAAAGACTAGAAGTCTTTCGGAAATTCTTAGTAGCTTCAACATAATGTTTCAAAACTCTAACTACATTCAAAGAATGCAATGATCTCTCCTTAGAATTCTTAGGATTAGGACATAATGAAGGAACTACAATTTCTCTACTAATGTTGTTAGAATTCACAACCTTAGGAAAGAATTTAAAAGAAGTTCGCATCACCGCCTTATCCTGATGAAAAATCGGAAAAGGAGACTCACAAGAAAGAGCAGAAAAATTCAGAAACTTCTTCTAGCAGAAGAGATGGCCAAAAGAAACAAAACTTTCCAAGAAAGTAATTTAATGACCAGAGAATGCATAGGTTCAAACGGAGGAGCTTGAAGAGCCCCCAGAACCAAATTCAAACTCCAAGGAGGAGAGATTGACTTAAAGACAAGTTTTATACAAACCAAAGTTTGTACAAAACAATAAAAATCAGGAAAACTAGCAATCTTTCTGTAAAAAAGAACAGAAAGAGCAAAGATTTGTCCTTGTAAGGAACTTGCAGACAAAACTTATCCAAAAACATCCTGAAGAAACTGTCAAATTCTAGGAATTCTAAAAGAATGCCAAGAAAAATGATGAGAAAAACACCAAAAAATGCAAGTCTTCCAGACTCGATAATATATCATCCTAGATACAGAGTTAAGAGCCTGCAACATAGTATTAATTACGGAGTCAGAGAAACCTCTATGACTGAGAATCAAGCGTTCAATCTCCATACCTTCAATTTAAGGATTTGAGATCCTGATGGAAAAAAAGGACCTTGTGATAGAAGGTCTGGACTTAACGGAAGAGTCCACGGATGGCATAGAGCCATCCGGACAAGATCCGCATACCAAAACCTGTGAGGCCATGCTGGAGCCACCAGCAGAATAAACGAACGCTCCTTTAGAAGATTGGAAATCACTCTTGAAAGAAGAACTAGAGGCAGAAAGATATAGACAGGATGAAACTTCCAAGGAAGTGACAATGCATCCACTGCCTCCGCCTGAGGATCCCTGGATCTGGACAGATACCTGGGAAGCTTCTTGTTTAGATGAGAAGCCATCAGATCTATTTCTGGAAGTCCCCATATTTGAACAATCTGAAGAAAAACCTCTGGGTGAAGACCATTCACCCGGATGTAGCATTTGGCGACTGAGATAATCCGCTTCCCAATTGTCTATACCTGGGATATGAACCGCAGAAATTAGACAGGAGCTGGATTTCGCCCATACAAGTATACAAGATACTTCCTTATAGCCAGAGGACTGTGAGTCCCTCATGATGATAGACATATGCCACATTTGTGACATTGTCCGTCTGAAAACAAATGCACGACTCTCTCTTTAGAAGAGGCCACGACTGAAGAGCTCTGAAAATTGCACGGAGTTCCAAAATGTTGATTGGAAATCTCACCTCCTGAGATTCCCAAACCCCTTGTGCTGTCAGAAACCCCCATACAGCTCCCCAACCTGTCAGACTTGCATCTGTTGAGATCACAGTCCAGGTTGGAAGAACAAAAGAAGCCCCCTGAACTAAACGATGGTGGTCTGTACCACATCAGAGGGTGTTGAACAATCGGTTTTAAAGATATTAAATGAGATATCTTAGTATAATCCTTGCACCACTGGTTCAGCATACAGAGCTGAAGAGGTCGCATGTGAAAATGAGCAAAGGGGAACACGTCCAATGCAACAGTCATAATAACCTAGAATTTCCATGCATAAAGCTACCGAAGGAATAATTGAGACTGAAGGTTTCGATAAGCTGAAACCACATTCAGACGTCTCTTGTCCGACAGAGACAGAGTCATGGACACTGAATCTATCTGGAAACCTAAAAAAGGTTACTCTTGTCTGAGGAATCAACAAACTGATTGGTTAATTGATCCTCCAACCATGTTTTTGAAGAAAACAACACTCATAAAAAGCCGGAAAGGATCTTTCCATTGAAAATGAGCAAAGGGAATTGAACCCAATGCTGTTAAAAATTTCTATGCATAAATAGCAACTGAAGGAAATAATAGAGACTAAAGGTACCGACAGACGGAACCCAATACAAATTGTCCCTTGTCCTGATAGAGACAAAGACAGTGACATAAACCATCTGGAAACCTAAAAAAGGTGACCCTTACGTGAGGAATCAAGAACTTTTGAAAAAAGATCCTCTAAATATGTCCTGAAGAGCAAAGTGAATCATATGAGATTCCGCATCCTCAGGAAATAATCTGAATGAAAACAGAAAAATGAAAAATATGCATTTATTGTATCTAATGAAAACAAATAATGCTATCAGTGACCATAAAAAGGCAGAATAGTTGGAATAAAACTCCAAAACCTAGTTCCTAAAAAAGGAACTGGAAGAAATACCCCAGAAGATTCCAGGTCTGAGCAGCGCTTGAACCCCATGGGTTCCCAGCCATGCTTCAACAGTACCCAGAATATATAGGACAGGAACACACTTAAAGAAAGTGTTAGCCTTACTGGAAAAGAAATTTGGACAAAATAGAACCAAAATAAATTTCAAAGAAGTCTTAACCTGCCCCTTACCAGCCAAGCTGGAATACGGCACATACATCGCAATATTAGGGAGCTGATTCGAACCCCAATTATAAACATGTTACTTGGGAAAGGACTCAGGAATTTGTTCCTTAATAAGAACAACCAAACTAGTATAAGCTTAAAGTTTTAGTCTTAGAACTCAATCTTGAAGCCCAGAGTAACAGTTAAGAATTGAATCCAATTATAAAACAAATAACTGATTATCTCAGAACAAAAGAAATATGGATTTTCTTTTTTTTTTTTTTTTTTTTTAAAAATCACAAAATTCTTCTAGCTAAAATAGCTAAAGACATAGATTAGCCCTCATTTGCGAATATATTCAATAAAATGAAGACACAAATGAAAATCATTAGCATGATAGTCCAGTTTAAAGGACCAGTCAAAACAGAGGACTTGCAAAATGCAAAACAACAAGACAAATGCAACAGCACCTAGTCTAGTAAATGTTGTCCCTTTAACAATGCTAAAATAAATCATAATCTGATACTTGATCTTAAAGTAAACAGAAAAAATGAAGCAATTGCAATATCACAGGACCAAGAAAAGTACCTGAAACTAAATAATTTTCCATAAATAAGATACAACTATATAAAGGAAAATAAATACTATTTTGCTATAGAAACAATAGCATAATTAGTAGGAGTAGAGATAGCCCCAATAAATTGGAGAACCCTCCAAATTGAATTTAACTGCTGGCAAAGAATATAGTTAAAAACCTTTAAAGAAGGAATAAAAGAGAATTCTCAGCCTATTCCATTCCCTAGTATGAGGAATTTGAAAGAAAACCTCTGAAATCACAGAAGAATAAAAATGCAGAAATAGTGTCAGCTAGTCTTAAAGAACTAGTTACCTTAATATCCAAAATAATCAACACCTCCTCAACAAAGAACAAATGTACTTTAATAAAACATTTATAAAAAAGTAGATTTGTTAGTGTCAATATCTGATGAAGAAAATTTCTGAAAGAGAAAAAAACATCATCAGAGAAGGATAAATCAGTATGTTGTTGGTCATTTGAAACTTCAATAATTAAAAAACAAGTGAAAAAGACCTAAAAATTGTATTAGAAGGCACGAAGTCAGACAAAGCCTTAATCAGAAAAAATATTTCTTATAAATCTTCTAAACATTTCTTGTACTTAAGAATGGAAATGTAAAAAGCATAAATACTAATGGAATCTGCATGTGAAAGTATATCATAAAAACTAATTACAAACCATAGCTAAAGATAAACATTTATAACATTTAAAATAAATGAACTTAGCTTTGGTAGAACTGAAACTCAGTTACGCATTTTTCCAGAAGTGGCTTCTGACTCAGGGCCAAACGTAGACATCTTGCAATATGTAATGGAAAAAACAACATATAAAGCAAAATTGATCAAATTCCTTAAATGACAGTTTCAGGAATGGGAAAAAATGTTAGTGAGCAAGCTTCTAGCAACCAGAAGCAATAATTAATGAGACTTAAATAATGTGGAGACAAAAGTGACGCCCATATTTTTTAGCGCCAAAAAAAGACGCCCACATTATTTGGCGCCTAAATGCTTTTGGCGCCAAAAATGACGCCACATCCGGAACACCGACACTTTTGGCGCAAAAAAACGTCAAAAATGACGCAACTTCCGGCGACACGTATGACGCCGGAAACAGAAAAAAAAATTTGCGCCAAAAAAGTCAGCGCCAAGAATGACGCAATAAAATGAAGCATTTTCAGCCCCCGCGAGCCTAACAGCCCACAGGGAAAAAAGTCAAATTTTAAGGTAAGAAAAAAATGATTTATTCATATGCATTATCCCAAATAATGAAACTGACTGTCTGAAATAAGGAATGTTTGAACATCCTGAGTCAAGGCAAATAAATGTTTGAATACATATATTTAGAACTTTATATAAAAGTGCCCAACCATAGCTTAGAGTGTCACAGAAAATAAGACTTACTTACCCCAGGACACTCATCTACATGTAGTAGAAAGCCAAACCAGTACTGAAACGAGAATCAGTAGAGGTAATGGTATATATAAGAGTATATCGTCGATCTGAAAAGGGAGGTAAGAGATGAATCTCTACGACCGATAACAGAGAACCTATGAAATAGACCCCGTAGAAGGAGATCATTGAATTCAAATAGGCAATACTCTCCTCACATCCCTCTGACATTCACTGCACGCTGAGAGGAAAACCGGGCTCCAACCTGCTGCGGAGCGCATATCAACGTAGAATCTAGCACAAACTTACTTCACCACCTCCATAGGAGGCAAAGTTTGTAAAACTGATTTGTGGGTGTGGTGAGGGGTGTATTTATAGGCATTTTGAGGTTTGGGAAACTTTGCCCCTCCTGGTAGGAATGTATATCCCATACGTCACTAGCTCATGGACTCTTGCTAATTACATGAAAGAAAATAGTTTAATATCTATGGAATGCATAGGTTCAAACCAGGACCGGATTGGGCCGCCGGGAAACCAGGAAAAATCCCGGTAGGCCGGCAGCTGCAGAATGTGGAGATGAGCAGCAGAGCACAGTGTTGTGACTGAGTGAGCGCATCGGCTGACATGCTTGAGCAGAGCAAAAAGACTGTCAGGCTCATTCAGGCAATCGTTTTAATAATTTTTTTTCCAAATAGGCTCACAGTCTAATAGAATAGTTTTTAACAAGAATCAAACTAACATGTCCTACACTGACTTCCATAATTTGGCAATAAAACTTCATGTCCCAGGGTCCTCTACGGCTCTCCAGCCCCCCCTGGTGGCTGCTGTCCCAGCTCAGTAGTGACAAATAGGAGCCGGTGACAAAGCGTGGGAGCCGCTTCTGCACAGGGCCAGGGCTCACTGAGTTAATTATCCGGATCTTACAGCTGCTGGAGGAATTAGCCAGGCACACTGAGAAGCAGCAGCTCAGCATCCACCCACTGCAGCTAATGACACTACCCCTAGGGTGATCTTCTTCCATGGACACGATCAGCCGTGCAGGGACTCGCCCAGGGCACACACACATGAGTGACAGACTGACAGCCACCGTGCAGTTACAGGTAATGTCCCAGGAGGATTAGGACTCTAATGAAACCTGTCACTGCCTGGGCATGGTACATATCTGGGATGGGGAGGAGGATACTGGGTCACTTCTGTTATCCAATCAACTGCTGCAGTGACACAACCCGGACGGACAGTCAACCACTGTGTTTAGCATTGCAGCTCTTGTATGGAACACTAGAATGTCCCTTTAATAGATAAACATTTAACAATAACCTGAAGTGCATAGTTGTGATTCTTATTTTAATGTTTGCCATAGCTTTTTTTTATACTTGCATGAAATTCTATTCTGCTGATATAATTCAACTATTATATAAAATAAGACTGGTACATCAAATCCAATATTCTAAATCTAAATGCTTACTAAGGTATCATTGTCAAATATGTATTTTAAGAAAAAACATAATTTATGCTTACCTGATAAATTTATTTCTCTTGTGGTGTATCCAGTCCACAGATCATCCATTACTTGTGGGATATTCTCCTTCCCAACAGGAAGTTGCAAGAGGATCACCCACAACAGAGCTGCTATATAGCTCCTCCCCTAACTGCCATATCCAGTCATTCGACGAAACAAGCCGAGAAAGGAGAAACCATAGGGTGCAGTGGTGACTGTAATTTAAATTAAAATTTAGACCTGCCTTAAAAGACAGGGCGGGACGTGGACTGGATACACCACAAGAGAAATAAATTTATCAGGTAAGCATAAATTATGTTTTCTCTTGTAAGGTGTATCCAGTCCACTGATCATCCATTACTTGTGGGATACCAATGCCAAAGCTAAAGTACACGGATGAAGGGAGGGACAAGGCAGGCTTAAATGGAAGGAACCACTGCCGGTAGAACCTTTCTCCCAAAAATAGCCTCCGAAGAAGCAAAAGTATCAAATTTGTAAAATTTTGAAAAGGTATGAAGCGAAGACCAAGTCGCCGCCTTGCAAATCTGTTCAACAGAAGCCTCATTTTTAAAGGCCCAGGTGGAAGCCACAGCTCTAGTAGAATGAGCTGTAATCCTTTCAGGGGGCTGCTGTCCAGCAGTCTCATAGGCTAAGCGTATTACGCTCCGAAGCCAAAAAGAAAGAGAGGTAGCCGAAGCTTTTTGACCTCTCCTCTGTCCAGAGTAAACAACAAACAGTGTAGATGTTTGGCGAAAATCTTTAGTAGCTTGTAAGTAAAACTTTAAAGCACGGACCACGTCCAGATTATGTAAAAGACGTTCCTTCTTTGAAGAAGGATTAGGACACAATGATGGAACAACAATCTCTTGATTGATATTCTTGTTAGAAACTACCTTAGGTAAAAACCCAGGTTTTGTACGCAAAACTACTTTATCTGAATGGAAAATCAGATAAGGAGAATCACATTGTAAAGCAGATAACTCAGAGACTCTCCGAGCTGAGGAAATAGCCATCAAAAACAGAACTTTCCAAGATAAAAGTTTGATATCAATGGAATGAAGGGGCTCAAACGGAACCCCTTGAAGAACTTTAAGAACCAAGTTTAAGCTCCATGGGGGAGCAACAGGTTTAAACACAGGCTTAATTCTAACCAAAGCCTGACAAAAAGCTTGAACGTCTGGAACTTCTGCCAGACGCTTGTGCAAAAGAATAGACAGAGCAGATATCTGTCCCTTTAAAGAACTAGCTGATAATCCTTTTTCCAAACCCTCTTGGAGAAAGGACAATATCCTAGGAATCCTAACCTTACTCCATGAGTAATTCTTGGATTCACACCAATAAAGGTATGTACGCCATATCTTATAGTAGATTTTCCTGGTGACAGGCTTTCGTGCCTGTATAAGGGTATCAATGACTGACTCGGAGAAGCCACTCTTTGATAAAATCAAGCGTTCAATCTCCATGCAGTCAGTCTCAGAGAAATTAGATTCGGATGATTGAAAGGACCTTGTAGTAGAAGGTCTTGTCTCAGAGGCAGGGTCCATGGTGGAAAGGATGACATGTCCACTAGGTCTGCATACCAGGTCCTGCGTGGCCACGCAGGCGCTATCAAGATCACTGATGCTCTCTCCTGTTTGATTTTGGCAATCAGTCGAGGGAGCAGAGGAAACGGTGGAAACACATAAGCCAGGTTGAAGAACCAAGGCGCTGCTAGAGCATCTATCAGTGCCGCCTCTGGGTCCCTGGACCTGGATCCGTAACAAGGAAGCTTGGCATTCTGGCGAGATGCCATGAGATCCAGTTCTGGTTTGCCCCAACGATGAACCAATTGAGCAAACACCTCCGGATGGAGTTCCCACTCCCCCGGATGAAAAGTCTGACGACTTAGAAAATCCGCCTCCCAGTTTTCTACACCTGGGATATGGATTGCTGATAGGTGGCAAGAGTGAGTCTCTGCCCAGCGAATTATCTTGGAGACTTCTAACATCGCTAGGGAACTCCTGGTTCCCCCTTGATGGTTGATGTAAGCCACAGTCGTGATGTTGTCCGACTGAAATCTGATGAACCTCAGGGTTGCAAACTGAGGCCAAGCTAGAAGAGCATTGAATATTGCTCATAACTCCAGAATATTTATTGGGAGGAGTTTCTCCTCCTGAGTCCACGATCCCTGAGCCTTCAGGGAATTCCAGACTGCACCCCAACCTAGAAGGCTGGCATCTGTTGTTACAATTGTCCAATCTGGCCTGCGAAAGGTCATACCCTTGGACAGATGGACCCGAGATAGCCACCAGAGAAGAGAATCTCTGGTCTCTTGATCCAGATTTAGCAGAGGGGACAAATCTGTGTAATCCCCATTCCACTGACTGAGCATGCATAGTTGCAGCGGTCTGAGATGTAGGCGCGCAAATGGCACTATGTCCATCGCCGCTACCATCAAGCCGATTACTTCCATACACTGAGCCACCGAAGGGCGCGGAAGAGAATGAAGAACACGGCAAGATCTTAGAAGCTTTGATAACCTGGATTCTGTCAGGTAAATCTTCATTTCTACAGAATCTATCAGAGTCCCTAGGAAGGAGACTCTTGTGAGTGGGGATAGAGAACTCTTTTCCTCGTTCACCTTCCACCCATGTGACCTGAGAAATGCCAGAACTATGTCCGTATGTGACTTGGCAATCTGAAAGCTTGACGCCTGTATCAGGATGTCGTCCAGATAAGGGGCCACTGATATACCTTGCGGTCTTTGGACCGCCAGAAGCGATCCCAGAACCTTTGTAAAGATTCTTGGAGCTGTAGCTAACCCGAAGGGAAGAGCCACAAATTGGTAATGCCTGTCTAGAAAGGCAAACCTTAGGAACCGATGATGATCTTTGTGAATCGGTATGTGAAGGTAAGCATCCTTCAAATCCACTGTGGTCATGTACTGACCCTCCTGGATCATAGGTAGGATGGTCCGAATAGTTTCCATTTTGAACGATGGAACTCTGAGGAATTTGTTTAAGATCTTTAGATCCAAAATGGGTCTGAAGGTTCCCTCTTTTTTGGGAACCACAAACAGATTTGAATAAAAACCCTGTCCCTGTTCCGTTTGTGGAACTGGACAGATCACTCCCATAACTAGGAGGTCTTGCACACAGCGTAAGAATGCCTCTTTCTTTATCTGGTTTACAGATAATCTCGAAAGGTGAAATCTCCCTTGAGGAGGGGAAGCTTTGAAGTCCAGAAGATATCCCTGAGATATGATATCCAACGCCCAGGAATCCTGAACATCTCTTGCCCACGCCTGGGCGAAGAGAGAAAGTCTGCCCCCTACTAGATCCGTTACCGGATAGGGGGCCGTTCCTTCATGCTGTCTTAGAGGCAGCAGCAGGCTTTCTAGCTTGCTTGCCCTTTGTTCCAGGACTGGTTAGGTTTCCAGCCCGGCTTGGATTGAGCAAAAGTTCCCTCTTGTTTTGTAGCAGAGGAAGTTGATGCTGCACCTGCCTTGAAGTTTCGAAAGGCACAAAAATTAGACTGTTTGGCCTTTGATTTGGCCCTGTCCTGAGGAAGGGTATGACCCTTACCTCCGGTAATGTCAGCAATAATTTCCTTCAAGCCAGGCCCGAATAGGGTCTGCCCCTTGAAGGGAATGTTAAGTAATTTAGACTTTGAAGTCACGTCAGCTGACCAAGATTTAAGCCATAGCGCCCTACGCGCCTGGATGGCCAATCCAGAATTCTTACCCGTTAGTTTAGTCAAATGAACAATGGCATCAGAAACAAAAGAATTAGCTAGCTTAAGTGTTCTAAGCTTGTCAAGTATTTCAGTCAATGTAGTAGCTGTCTGAAAGGCCTCTTCCAGAGACTCAAACCAGAACGCCGCAGCAGCAGTGACAGGCGCAATGCATGCGAGGGGCTGCAGGATAAAACCTTGTTGAATAAACATTTTCTTAAAGTAACCTTCTAATTTTTTATCCATTGGATCTAAAAAAGCACAACTGTCCTCGACAGGGATAGTGGTACGCTTTGATAGAATAGAAACTGCTCCCTCCACCTTAGGGACCGTCTGCCATAAGTCCCGTGTGGTGGCGTCTATTGGAAACATTTTTCTAAAAATAGGAGGGGGGGAAAACGGCACACCGGTTCTATCCCACTCCTTATTAATAATTTCTGTAAACCTTTTAGGTATTGGAAAAACATCAGTACACACCGGCACTGCATAGTATTTATCCAGTCTACACAATTTCTCTGGCACTGCAATAGTGTCACAGTCATTCAGAGTAGCTAATACCTCCCCAAGTAATACACAGAGGTTCTCAAGCTTAAATTTAAAAGTAGAAATATCTGAAACAGGTTTCCCCGAATCAGAAATGTCACCCACAGACTGAAGCTCTCCTTCCTCAGCTTCTGCATATTGTGACGCAGTATCAGACATGGGCCTTAAAGCATCTGCGCGCTCTGTATCACGTCTAACCCCAGAGCTATCGTGCTTTCCTCTAAATTCAGGCAGTCTGGCTAATACCGCTGACAGGGTATTATCCATGATTGCCGCCATGTCCTGCAAAGTAATCGCTATGGGCGTCTTTGATGTACTTGGCGCCATTTTAGCGTGAGTCCCTTGAGCGGGAGTCAAAGGGTCCGACACGTGGGGAGAGTTAGTCGGCATAACTTCCCCCTCGTCAGAATCCTTTGGTGATAATTCTTTTAAAGATAACAACTGATCTTTATTGTTTAAAGTGAAATCAATACATTTAGTACACATTCTCCTATGGAGTTCCACCATGGCTTTTAAACATAATGAACAAGGAGTTTCCTCTATGTCAGACATGTTTATACAGACTAGCAATGAGACTAGCAAGCTTGGAAAACACTTTAAAACAAGTTAACAAGCAATATAAAAAACGTTACTGTGCCTTTAAGAGAAACAAATTTTACCAAAATTTGAAATAACAGTGAAAAAAGGCAGTTAAACTAACAAAATTTTTACAGTGTATGTAACAAGTTAGCAGAGCATTGCATCCGCTTGCAAATGGATGATTAACCCCTTAATACAAAAAACGGATTAACAAAACAAAAAATACATTTTTTAAACAGTCACAACAACTGCCACAGCTCCACTGTGGCTTTACCGTCCTCAATACACGACTTTTGAAGCCCTTTGAGCCCTTCAGAGATGTCCTATAGCATGCAGGGGACTGCTGAGGGAAGCTGAATGTCTATCTGTAATTTTAACTGCGCATAAAAGCGCTAAAATAGGCCCCTCCCACTCATACTACAACAGTGGAAAGCCTCAGGAAACTGTTTCTAGGCAAAAAACAAGCCAGCCATGTGGAAAAAAACTAAGCCCCAATAAGTTTTATCACCAAAGCATATATAAAAACGATTAAACATGCCAGCAAACGTTTTATATTGCACATTAATCAGAGTATATACCTCTGATAGTAAGCCTGATACTAGTCGCTATTAAATCACTGTATTTAGGCTTAACTTACATTAATCCGGTATCAGCAGCATTTTCTAGCAATTCCATCCCTAGAAAAAGTTAAAACTGCACATACCTTATTGCAGGATACCCTGCACGCCATTCTCCCTCTGAAGTTACCTCACCCCTCAGACATATGTGAGAACAGCAGTGGATCTTAGTTACTTCTGCTAAGATCATAGAAAACGCAGGCAGATTCTTCTTCTAAATGCTGCCTGAGATAAAATAGTACAACTCCGGTACCATTTAAAAACAATAAACTTTTGATTGAAGAAAAAAACTAACTATATTACACCACTTTCCTCTTACTACCTCCAGCTATGTTGAGAGTTGCAAGAGAATGACTGGATATGGCAGTTAGGGGAGGAGCTATATAGCAGCTCTGCTGTGGGTGATCCTCTTGCAACTTCCTGTTGGGAAGGAGAATATCCCACAAGTAATGGATAATCCGTGGACTGGATACACCTTACAAGAGAAAGAGGTGTTTTAATATAAGTAGCTGAGAAGCAACTCTTAATAGAGTTTGTAGTGGCTAATACATTTAGGAGTTACTGAAATACCATTACTGCGGTCATACACCATAAAACTACTCTACTTCATTGTAAAGAAATTGAAGTGTTTATATATATATTCCAATGCCTAAACATACCTATATATGTATATTGTACTGTTAATATATATACATATATGTCTATATTGTAGTGATGTGGGCGGAGTCATCTGACGGTGGGGCTTTATCTCAAGTCGTGGGGTCTAGCGCCCCACCATCTTCAAAATTCACCAGCCCCCACTGATTATATATATATATATGTGTGTGTGTGTGTGTGTCTATGTGTATAATATATATATACATATATATATATATATATATATATATATATATATATATATATATATATATACACACACACACACACACACACATACATATACACATATATACATACATATATACACATATATACATACATATACAAAAAATAGCCTGGATGGCGCTCATATATAACTATAATTAGCAGCAAAAGAAATAAAAATAAGGATAAAAATAATAGCTTAAGTGGTATGTATATATAACCTATATGTACATATATATACAAATGTTAGAGCACATGAAAAGAACAATGCATGTGTAATATCAAAAAATGGTCAAAGCAAAGTTCATATACATTCTTAGATGATGTAGACAGGTGTGGGGTCTTCTATATAACCCCCACTCAGATGTGCACTTACTTCAGAAACCCTCAATCATATAAGGTAAGGATGATTCGTGTCAGCGAAAATAGTAGCACCTCCTGGAGTATGGAACCTGGATCACCGGAGCTGTGTATCCCCCTGATGTCAGTTGTAATGAACTCTATATTTGCACCCAGTTGTCTGTATTGTTTTACAGCTTGTATGTAGGTTCAGATGAAACTCCCAATCATGGATATACAGGGAAAAGAACCAGAAAAGATTTCATAGTGCAACACTGTATACTTTAATGCTAAATAAAATCTCCTAAAAGCTAGTGGAAAACCACTCACATGTGCAACCCTCAAAGTATGAGGTATCAAACAGGCATATAAAATATACACGGTATACATCACTTTCACTTTCTATCCTATACTTTGGATAGAAAGTGAAGTATACCGTGTATATTTTATATGCCTGTTGGATACCTCATACTTTGAGGGTTGCACATGTGAGTGGTTTTCCACTAGCTTTTAGGAGATTTTATTTAACATTAAAGTATACAGTGTTGCACTATGAATTCTTTTCCCTGTATATCCATGATTGGGAGTTTCATCTGAACCTACATATAAGCTGTAAAACAATACAGACAACTGGGTGCAAATACAGAGTTCATTACAACTGACATTAGGGGGATACCCTCCGATGATCCAGGTTCCATACTCCAGGAGGTGCTACTATTTTCGCTGACACGAATCATTCTTACCTCATATGATTGAGGGTCTCTGAAGTAAGTGCACATCTGAGTGGGGGTTATATAGGAGAAGATATGAAACAACATAAAAAAAGAGAGTAGGAACTCCACAATAAGGAATTCCCAAAAGTCTAGGTAAATCCAGCACAACTGTATCGATAAAAAATGCACAAGAGATTTTATATGTCAAAAGATATGAATACTTTAATAAATATACCAAACATACAATCACATTCATACAGGGGATCCCGCAATATAGAGAGTAAATAATACTGGCCAAAGTCATCTGGTGCACCAGGGGAAAATAAATAGTGTTCAGTCCATTTGAAAAATGCTGATATTTGTAATCCAACAGGTACAAAGTTAGTACGGTTATATGACCCCCAGTGCTGCAAGACCAGTCAGTCCAGACTTTATCCCCAAGTGTCACTGAATCAGATAATTACGTTAGAGCATAGCATAGGAGGAGCTAAGAAAACACGCGTCTTTATTCACAGGTATATTTTGCCAGGAGGTAATACTTCATACAAAGGTGCGGTTCACATATTATACCTGTATTTGTTCACGCGGTTGCTCCTCCTAGCTGCATCACTCCCATAACCTCAAACCTTCAGGGGTAAGTCGGGGTAGGCAGGGGATCCGCTGTAAAAAGGGCTGCTTCCCAGTTCTCTACCCCTGGGATGTAGATCACTGACAGATGACAAGAGTGAGCCTCTGCCCAACTGATTATCTTGGATACTTCTATCATCGCTAAGGAACTCCTTGTTCCCCCCTGATGATTAACATATGCCACAGTTGTTATGTTGTCCGACAGGAATCTGATGAATTTGGCCGAAGCCAACTGAGGCCATGCCTGAACTGCATTGAATATTGCTCTCAGTTCCAGAATATTGATTGGAAGTAGAGACTCCACCTGAGTCCAAACACCCTGAGCTTTCAGGGAGTTCCAAACTGCACCCCAGCCCAGAAGGCTGGCATCTGTTGCCACTATAACCCACGAGGGTCTGCGGAAACAAGTCCCCTGGGACAGATGATCTGGCGACAACCACCAAAGAAGAGAGTTTCTGGTCTCTTGATCCAGAATTATCTTTGGAGATAAATCCGCATAATCCCCCCATTCCACTGTTGCAGTGGTCTGAGATGAAAGCGAGCAAATGGAACGATGTCCATTGCCGCTACCATTAATCCGATTACCTCCATATACTGAGCCACTGATGGTCGAGGAATGGACAGAAGTGCTTGGCAAGTATTCAAAATCTTTGATTTTCTGACCTCCGTCAAAAATACATTCATGGCTACCGAGCCTATCAGAGTTCCCAAGAAAGGAACCCTTGTCTGTGGAACAAGTGAACTCTTCTCTATGTTCACCTTCCAGCCGTGAGTTCTCAGAAAAGACAACACTGTGTCCATGTGAGATTTTGTCAGATGATATGTTGGCGCCTGAATCAGAATATCGTCCAGATAAGGCGCCACCGCTATCCCTTGAGGTCTGAGAACCGCCAAAAGAGACCCTAGAACCTTTGTGAAGATTCTGGGTGCTGTGGCCAACCCGAAAGGAAGAGCACGAACTGATAATGTTTGTCCAAGAAGGCAAACCTTAGAAACCGATGATGATTTTTGTGGATTGGAATATGAAGGTAAGCATCCTTCAAATCCACGGTAGTCATATATTGACCCTCCTGGATCATTGGCAAAATCGTTCGAATTGTCTCCATCTTGAATGATGGAACTCTTATAAATTTGTTTAGACACTTGAGGTCCAAAATGGGTCTGAACGTTCCCTCTTTTTTGGGGACCACAAATAGGTTTGAGTAAAACCCCTGTCCCTGTTCCAATTTAGGAACAGGACAGATTACTCCCATAGTAAAAAGGTCTTTTACACAGTGTAAGAACGCATATCTCTTTATCTGGTTTGCAGATAATTTTGAAAGATGAAATCTCCCTCTTGGGAGAAAATCCTTGAATTCCAATTGATAACCGTGGGTCACTATTTCTAGCGCCCAGGAATCCTGAACATCTCTTGCCCAAGCCTGAGCAAAGAAAGAAAGTCTGCCCTCTACTAGATCCGGTCCCGGATCGAGGGCCACCCCTTCATGCTGCTTTGTGGAAGAAGAAGTGGGGGATCCTCCTTTAAAGTTCCGAAAGGAACGAAAATTATTCTGTTTACCCCTCATTTTAACCGACCTATCCTAAGGTAGGGCATGGCCCTTACCTCCTGTAATATCAGAAATTATCTCCTTCAATTCTGGCCCAAAAAGGGTCTTACCTTTAAAGGGAATAGCTAAAAGCTTATGTTTTGATGACACATCAGTAGACCAAGATTTGAGCCACAATGCTCTACGTGCTAAAATAGCAAATCCTGCATTTTTTGCCGCTAATTTAGCAATTTGAAAAGCGGCATCAGTAATAAAAGAATTAGCTAGCTTAAGAGCCTTAATTCTATCTAGAATGTCATCTAATGGAGTCTCAACCTTAAGAGACTCTTCTAGAGCCTTAAACCAAAAAGCTGCTGCAGTAGTTACTGGAACAATGCAAGCCGTAGGTTGTAAAAGAAATCCCTGATTAACAAATAATTTCTTTAGTAGACCCTCTAATTTCTTATGCAAAGGATCCTTGAAAGCACAACTATCCTCAATGGGTATAGTAGTACGCTTAGCTAGGGAAGAAATAGCTCCCTCTACCTTAGGGACCGTTTGCCATGAGTCCCGAATGGTATCTGATATAGGAAACATTTTCTTAAAATTAGGAGAGGGAGAAAACAGTATACCTCGTCTATCCCATTCCTTACTAATAGTTTGCGAAATTCTCTTAGGAACCGGAAAAACATCAGTGTAAGTAGGAACTTCCAAATATTTATCCATTTTACACAATTTCTCTGGAGGAATCACAATAGGATCACAATCATCCAGAGTCGCTAAAACCTCCCTAAGCAACAGGCGGAGGTGTTCAAGCTTAAATTTAAATGACATAGCATCCGAATCTGTCTGAGGCAAAACATTCCCTGAATCAGAAATTTCACCCTCAGACAGTAATTCCCTGATCCCACCTCAGAGCAATGTGAGGGAACATCGGAAATAGCTAATAAAGCATCAGAGGATTCAGTATTTACATTAATACTTGACCTACTGCGTTTACCCTGCAACACTGGTAATTTAGACAATACCTCTGTAAGGGTAGTTGACATAACTGCAGCCATCTCCTGCAGAGTAAAGGAATTAGACGCACTAGAAGTACTAGGCGTCGCTTGTGTGGGCATAAAAGGTTGTGACACTTGGGGAGAATTGGATAGCATATCCTGATTCTCTTCAGACTGAGAATCATCCTTAGGCACACTTACTTTATTTAAAATATGCTTTTTAGATTTTAAAGCCCTTTCAGTACAAAAGTTACACAATGTTAGAGGGGGTTGCACAATAGCTTCTAAACACATAGAACAATGAGAAACCTCAATGTCAGACATGTTGAACAGACTAGTAATACCACAAAAGTCGTTTAAACACTTATTTATAGCATAAAATAAACATTAGAAAAAATGTGTACTGTGCCTTTAAGAAAAGAAAAAAAAGTGAACAATTTTTCCAAAATGCACAAAAAACGTTAAATTATTCCCAAATTTAACTTAATATCGTTGCTTAATCCAAAAATTACTGCACCCAGAAGCAAGGGCAGAAATAAGGCTTTAGAAGTACTTATATCAACATGTAGTCAAAAATTAGATAAAAATACACTCTGCACTTCGCCACAGCTCTGCTGTGGCTCCTACCTGCCCCCAGGGTACTTCGAATCAAGTTTCCAAACCTTCAGACCAGCTACACAGTCCAGGAGCCACCGAGTTACTGTTTGCGCCAAAATAGGCTCCGCCCCTTAAGGTCAAAATTCAGAGTAGGCCCAAACAACACCGCATGGAAATGCAGTTTTGCACTAAAGTAAAAATACACAAACAATATAACCCTCAAGCATAAAACCAATAAGTTTTAAGTGCCAAAAATAAAAAACATAAAACATCGTTTTTTAGATTGTCTCCCATGTCACATAATGCCCAAATATCAACTAATGATAAATATAAAATAGAGACTCCAGTAACACCCCTCTTATTAAAATAGGTTTTACTGCTTACCCCATTCCCATACAGGGAAATAATGCCAGCCAGTTCTGATACACCAAGTCTTCTCAGAAAAAAAAAAGGCTGCACCTTAATGCTGCTTGTAGCATGAAACCGGTCTCCACACTGAAGATGTCTCATGGTTACCTTCAGAAGTCTTGTGGGAACCAGCGTGGATATTAGTTACAAATGCTAAGATCATCAAACCTCAGGGCAGAAATCGTCTTCCATATCCCCCTGAGGAAAATAGTACGCACTGGTACCATTTAAAATAAAAAACTTCTTGATTGAAGAAACTAAAACTAACACCTCACTTTACCATGTCTTCCTAGTATAACACAGGCAAAGAGAATGACTGAGGGTGGAGGGGAAGGGGAGGGGCTATATATATATATATATATACAGCTCTGCTGTGGTGCTCTTTGCCACGTCCTGTTAGCAGCCCACAAGTAAGGATGAAATCCGTGGACTCGTCATATCTTTGTAAAAGAAAATAATTTAGAGACTGGATTAAGGGACTATAAATAAATGATTGGTCAATTTCAATAACTGTTAAATTAACCTTCACTTTAACTCTATGAACCCCTCTCACTGAAGAATCAAATGCACATCTTCATTCTTCAACCTCCTCCAGTGGAGGCAAAGACAAGACAGATTGAGTTGCCAGAGAGATGGGAGGGGTTTTATAGAGCTCCAGGGGATTGTTAATCTTTACCTCCTCCTAGTGGTAGGGAAGAGTAATTCCCAGGAGTAATGGATCGCAAACTCTTACCACCTGTATGAAAGAAATTGGGTTTTATATTCCTTTAAGGTGTGATCATTAGTATATAAAATAACATGCATTTCTAAAGTATGTAAAATCCTCAATACCAGTGGAGTTTGAAAACATTAATATGAGCAGAGCCCAGAGCTTTAACACTGTGTGGACATGTATACATATCGAGTGACTAAAAGATCTGTGTGCTTATTGTACCTTTTCATTAGAACATAGGGCTAGATTTATGAAGCCCCTACGGCAGCAAGTTCTCACAAGAACTTGCTCGCCATGATTTATCAAGCAGCGGTCACCAGACCGCTGCTTGATAACTCTCTTCGCCACCTCTAAACTGGCGAAATTCAATCTCCTCGGTCGAGTCCGACCAAGGAGATTGACAGCTCCTGCCCGCACATGATTGGCTGTGCGCGGGCGGGATTGCACGCAAGCGCAAAATTGCACTCGTGTGTAATGCCAAATACCTGTGGGTAATTTTGCCCAGCCACAGGCGAGCTGAGGCGTACAGGGGCGCGTATACGCGCCCCTGTACGCCTCAGCTATAATAAATCTAGCCCATAGTACATCTGTAGGAAGCCAAATAACATCCTACCCTCACTGTATACAATTCCCCCAAAACCAATAAGGATGGCACACCTTAAAGGATTATAATATTGTTGTTGCATATATTTTCTCACATTTTAGGACTTGTATGAAATATAGATTCTACAGCATGGACAACACTGACTTTAAGGTCTAACTTATTTTTAGTACCTTGAACTAATACATCTGTTAATAAAACAAAATTTATGCTTACCTGATAAATTTATTTCTCTTGTGGTGTATCCAGTCCACGGATTCATCCATTACTTGTGGGATATTCTCCTTCCCAACAGGAAGCTGCAAGAGGACACCCACAGCAGAGCTGTCTATATAGCTCCTCCCCTAACTGCCACTCCCAGTCATTCGACCGAAGACAAGCAAGAGAAAGGAGAAACTATAGGGTGCAGTGGTGATTGTAGTTTAAAAATAAACACCTGCCTTAAAATGACAGGGCGGGCCGTGGACTGGATATACAAGAGAAATAAATTTATCAGGTAAGCATAAATTTTGTTTTCACTTGTAAGGTGTATCCAGTCCACGGATTCATCCATTACTTGTGGGATACCAATACCAAAGCTATAGGACACGGATGAAGGGAGGGACAAGGCAGGCGCTTAAATGGAAGGCACCACTGCCTGTAAGACCTTTCTTCCAAAAATAGCCTCCGAAGAAGCAAAAGTATCAAATTTGTAGAATTTAGAAAAAGTATGAAGAGAAGACCAAGTCGCCGCCTTACAAATCTGTACAACAGAAGCCTCATTCTTAAAAGCCCATGTGGAAGCTACTGCTCTAGTGGAATGAGCTGTAATTCTTTCAGGAGGCTGCTGGCCAGCAGTCTCATAAGCTAAGCGGATTATGCTTCTTAGCCAAAAAGAAAAAGAAGTTGCCAAAGCCTTTTGGCCTCTCCTCTGTCCAGGGTAGACCACAAACAAAGCAGATTTTTGACGAAAATCAATCGTAGTTTGTAAATAAAATTTTAAAGCATAAACCACATCAAGATTGTGTAATAGACGTTCCTTCTTTGAAGAAGGATTAGGACATAGTGAAGGAACAACAATCTCCTGATTGATATTTTTATTAGATACCACCTTAGGAAGAAAACCAGGTTTGGTACGTAACACTACCTTATCTGCATGGAAAATGAGATAAGGGGAATCACATTGTAAAGCAGATAACTCCGAAACTCTTCGAGCCGAGGAGATAGCTACTAAAAACAGAACTTTCCAGGATAAGAGCTTAATATCTATGGAATGCAAAGGTTCAAACGGAACCCCTTGCAGAACTTTAAGAACTAAATTTAAACTCCATTGCGGAGCAACAGGTTTAAACACAGGCTTGATTCTAATTAAAGCCTGACAAAACGCCTGAACGTCTGGAGTATCAGCCAGACGCTTGTGCAAAAGAATAGACAGAGCAGAAATCTGTCCCTTTAAGGAACTAGCTGACAATCCCTTCTCCAATCCTTCTTGGAGAAAAGATAATATCCTAGGAATCCTGACCTTACTCCATGAGTAACCCTTGGATTCACACCAATGAAGATATCTACACCATATATTATGATGGATTTTCCTGGTGACCGGCTTTCGAGCCTAAATTCAGGTATCAATGACCGACTCAGAGAAACCAGGCTTTGATAAAATCAAGCGTTCAATCTCCAAGCAGTCAGACGCAGAGAAATTAGGTTTGGATGGTTGAAAGGACCCTGAAGTAGAAGGTCCTGCCACAGCGGCAGAGTCCATGGTGGAAGGGATGACATGTCCACCAGATCTGCATACCAAGTCCTGCGTGGCCACGCAGGTGCTCTCAAAATCACTGAAGCTCTCTCCTGCTTGATCTTGGCAATCAGACGAGGAAGCAGAGGAAAACGGTGGAAACACATAAGCCAGGTTGAAGGACCAAGGCGCTGCTAGAGTATCTATCAGCGCTGCCTTGGGATCCCTGGACCTGGATCCGTAACAAGGAAGCTTGGCGTTCTGACGAGACGCCATGAGATCCAGTTCTGGTTTGCCCCAAAGTTGAATCAACTGTGCAAATACCTCCAGATGGAGTTCCCACTCCCCCGGATGAAAAGTCTGCCGACTTAGAAAATCCGCCTCCCAGTTCTCTACTCCTGGGATATGGATAGCTGATAGATGGCAAGAGTGAACCTCTGCCCATAGAATTATTTTTGAAACCTCCAACATTGCTAGGGAACTCCTTGTTCCCCCTTGATGGTTGATGTAGGCTACAGTCGTGATATTGTCCGACTGAAATCTGATGAACCTGACCGCAGCAAGCTGAGGCCAAGCCTGAAGAGCATTGAATATCGCTCTTAGTTCCAGAATGTTTATCGGAAGGAGTGCCTCCTCCTGAGTCCACGAGCCCTGAGCCTTCAGGGAGTTCCAGACTGCACCCAAGCCCATAAGGCTGGCATCTGTCTATTGTCCAATCTGGCCTGCGGAAGCTCATACCAGATGGACCCGAGATAGCCATCAGAGAAGAGAATCCCTGGTCTCTTGATCCAGATTTAGTAGAGGGGACAAATCTGTGTAATCCCCATTCCACTGACTGAGCATGCAAAGTTGCAGCGGTCTGAGATGTAGGCGGGCAAATGGCACTGTCCATTGCCGCTACCATTAAGCCGATTACTTCCATACACTGAGTCACTGAAAGGCGAGAAGTGGAATAACTAACACGGCAGGAATTTAGAAGTTTTGACAACCTGGCCTCTGTCAGGTAAATCTTCATTTCTACAGAATCTATCAGAGTTCCTAGGAAGGAAACTCTTGTGAGAGGGACCCTAGAACCTTCGTAAAGATTTGTGGTGCCGTGGCTAACCCAAAGGGAAGAGCCACAAACTGGTAGTGCCTGTCTAGGAAGGTGAACCAGAGAAACCGATAATGATCTTTGTGTATCGGAATCTGAAGATAAGCATCCTTTAAGTCCACGGTAGTCATATATTGACCCTCCTGGATCATAGGTAGGATGGTTCGAATAGTCTCCATCTTGAAGGATGGGACCCTGAGAAATTTGTTTAAGATCTTGAGATCTAAGATTGGTCTGAAGGTTCCCTCTTTCTTGGGAACTACAAAACAGATCTGAATAGAAGCCCTGCCCCTGTTCCTCCTTTGGAACTGGGTGGATCACTCCCATAACTAGGAGGTCTTGAACACAATGTAAGAATGCCTCTCTTTTTATCCAGTTTGCAGATAATTGTGAGAGATGAAATCTCAATTTGGGGAAGAAGCTTTGAAATCCAGAAGATATCCCTGGGACACAATTTCCAACGCCCAGGGATCCTGGACATCTCTTGCCCAAGCCTGGGCGAAGAGAGAAAGCCTGCCCCCTACTAGATCCGTTTCCGGATCAGGGGCTGATCCTTCATGCTGTCTTAGAGGCAGCAGGTTTTTTGGCCTGCTTTCCCTTGTTCCAAGCCTGGTCAGGTTTCCAGACCAGCTTGGACTGGGCAAAATTTCCCTCTTGTTTTGTATTAGAGGAAGTTGAAGCTGCGCCACTCTTGAAGTTTCGAAAGGAACGCAAATTAGTCTGTTTGGTCCTTAATTTGTTGGACCTATCCTGAGGAAGGGCGTGACCTTTTCCTCCAGTAATATCAGAAATGATCTCCTTCAGTCCAGGCCCGAATAGGGTCTGCCCCTTGAAGGGAATGTTGAGAAGCTTAGACTTTGAAGTAACGTCAGCTGACCAGGATTTAAGCCATAGCGCCCTGCACGCCTGAATAGCAAAACCAGAATTTTTAGCCGTTAGCTTGGTTAAATGAACAACGGCGTCAGAAACAAATGAATTGGCTAGCTTAAGAGCTTTAAGCTTGTCAAGGATATCATCCAATGGGGTTTCTACCTGTAGAGCCTCTTCTACAGACTCAAACCAGAAGGCCGCAGCAGCAGTGACTGGGGCAATGCATGCAAGAGGCTGGAGAATAAAACCTTGTTGAATAAAAATTTTCTTAAGGTAACCATCTAATTTTTTGTCCATTGGATCTAGAAAAGCACAACTGTCCTCGACAGGGGTAGTTGTACGCTTCGCTAGGGTAGAGACTGCTCCCTCCACCTTAGGGACCGTCTGCCACAAGTCCCGTGTAGCGGCATCAATAAAAAACATGTTTTAAAAAACAGGAGGGGGAGAGAACGGTACACCTGGTCTATCCCATGCCTTAGTAATAATTTCTGAAAACCTCTTAGGGATTGGAAAAACATCAGTGTAAACAGGTACTGCATAGTATTTATCCAATTTACACAATTTCTCTGGGACTACAATGGCGTCACAGTCATCCAGGGTTGCTAAAACCTCCCTGAGCAACACACGGAGGTGTTCAAGTTTAAATTTAAATGTAGACATATCAGAATCAGGTTGAAGTGTCTTCCCTGAATCAGAAAAATCACCAACAGATAGAAGCTCTCCTGCTTCGGCTTCTGCACATTGTGAGGGTATATCAGACATAGCTACTAAAGCGTCAAAGAGCTCTGTATTTGTTCTAGCCCCAGAGCTGTCCCGCTTTCCTTGTAACGCTGGCAGTTTGGACAATACCTCTGTAAGGGTATGATTCATAACTGCCGCCATGTCTTGTAAGGTATACGCAATGGGCGCGCTAGATGTACTTGGCGTCCCTTGAGCGGGAGTTATAGGTTCTGACACGTGGGGAGAGTTAGACGGCATAACTTCCCCCTTGTCAATTTCCTCTGGTGATAAATCTTTTAAAGCCAGAATATGGTCTTTATAATTTATAGTAAGATCAGTGCATTTGGTACACATTCTAAGAGGGGGTTCCACAATGGCTTCTAAACATAATGAACAAGGAGTTTTCTCTATTTCAGACATGTTTAACAGACTAGTAATGAGACCAGCAAGCTTGGAAAACACTTTAATTAATGTGAAAAAGCAGAATATAAAAAACGGTACTGTGCCTTTAAGGGAAAAAAAACAATCACATAAACTGCAAAACAGTGAAAAAAAGCAGTAAACTCTACGAAATTTTTACAGTGTGTATAATAGACTAAAGTAGCATTGCACATGGATGATTAATCCCTCAGGCTCAAAAACGGATCAGAAAAAACGATAAAACCGTTATAAACAGTCACAAGCAAACTGCCACAGCTCTACTGTGGCTCCTACCTGCCCTTAAAACTACTTTTGTAGGAACAAAAACCCTTTACAGAGGTCCTATGTCAGGGGACTCCTTCAGGGAAGCTGGATATCTCAGACTGCAAAAACGACTGCGCAATTAGAGCGCGAAAATAGGCCCCTCCCACCATGCACTCAAAGTGAGAAGGCCATAAATAACTACTCCTAGGAGAAATCTAACCAGCCATGTGGAAAACTAGGCCCCAAATAAAGATTTATCACCTTCAGTAAAAAACGTTTTTTTATATATCATACAAACGTTTTACATACTAAGTAATAAGAGCAATTAACATGAATATTACCCTTTACTGCAAGCATGATCCCAGTCGTTTGTTAAATCACTGTAATCAGGCTTACCTTAAATATATCAGGCACTGTCAGCATTTTCTAGACCTTATCTCTCTAGAAAATTTTTTACTGAACATACCTCAGAGCAGGTAATTCTGCAGGCCATTCCCCCAGCTGAAGTTTTCCCATACTCTTCAGTTATGTGTGAGAACAGCAGTGGACCTTAGTTACAAACCGCTAAGATCATCAAAAACCTCAGGCAGAACTCTTCTTCTAATTTCTGCCTGAGGCAAAAACAGTACAACGCCGGTACCGTTTAAAAATAACAATCTTTTGATTGAAGATAAACTACACTAATTCACCACATCTCTCTTGATACTTCCTTGTCGAGAGCTGCAAGAGAATGACTGGGAGTGGCAGTTAGGGGAGAAGCTATATAGACAGCTCTGCTGTGGGTGTCCTCTTGCAGCTTCCTGTTGGGAAGGAGAATATCCCACAAGTAATGGATGAATCCGTGGACTGGATACACCTTACAAGAGAAATGAAATCAAGTCCACATCTTTCCTATAACCTCCCCCCTTATCTATAAAACAGTGAAAGTCAGTGCCAGTCGTTTATCATACAACTTTATAATACACAGAATTTTCTTTATTGGTTATGTATATAAAACAGGTTTTATTTACACTGTTAATTTAATTGCAATTCAAATAGGTGGTGGTGGGGGATATGTGTACAAAACATTGCTGGTAAAGTGAACAATATTTAAAGCAGTGCTCAATACATGATCTTTGGGGTATACATTACAATGAAGTACACAAAATATAAATGCAAAAAACAAAATGCTCTTCAGAACATTTTATTTTGCACTAGTAAGACTCAGTTTATAGCATAAAACAGTGATAAAGAAACAAAAAATGACTGAGATAAGCTCTGTTTTTTTAAACAAACTTTATTTTGTTTCAGTAAACACACATAAGGTGTCCAAGATTAGAGAAACTTGTCATTTTACCACATACAATAATAGATTTACAGAAAACATTTTGTTAAAAATGCTTGATTTGCTGAATGTTTTGTCCCACAAAGACAGTATTAGCTTGTTAGCATGAACTATTAGAGCCCAGCTGACATTTAAACCCTTTCCCCCAAAATAAACCTGCAGCAGGAGAGAAAGATATGTCAGGCATTTCTCCACACTACAAGGTAAGTTCCCCACAAAGACCAACAAAACACTTTATTGCAGATCTGAAACACAGAGGACCATAGAATTGAGAATTGTTTTTTTATAGATTGAATGAGAAGTTTTATGGTGAAATGCGTAGGTGTAAATTTTGGCCCGGGGGTACATGTAAAGGGCAAGAAGCCCTACATGTATAAGGGAAATAATGGGGCATGTAATACAGCCTTTGAGAACTCTAGATGTAGGAGCCTGAAACAAGCAAAATGGACATTACCATTTGTTTATGAACATGTCCTCTTTGCCACAAGCCAGATACAGAAGACAAACACTGAAGAAGCAGCAGCAGCAAGGTCACAGCCAACCAGTATATTCTTCCACTCCTGCACCATTTAATGAAATGATACATCTCCACCACATTTAAGAGGAGCTTCTTTGGCCACTTACTAACACATGTAACTTAAAAAGTTTCAAAGACACTGAAGGAATTGGGGAGAAGGAAAAGCATTTTCCCCTGATTTTCACACAAAACTCTGATATATTGGAGGATCTTATTTTTCATAAATGTTAGTGATTTATCCGTTTTTGAAAAATACAGTTGAGCTATACATCAAGTAAGGAGAGAGACACCACCTTGCATATTTTACAAAGTATTTTCATTATATTGTGTGTAGATTATCCTCACATTTCTATTAATTAGGATGTTCAGAAAATCAAGAGAGAAGTTGCTCACCTTTAATAATTATAGCTCTGTACAATTCATCTAGCCATTTAAGTTGTGGTCTACGGTTAGTGGTTCAAAACACTTTGGACCCTAGTTCTCTCATTTACGTTAAAAGTGCGAAGCAACTTTAAGTTTAAAGTGCTTTTAAGTTCTCTTGATCAAATAATGCAGACCAAGGATGCTCAATACTGTAACATAGCATTTTTATACTAAGTGCACTGCAAACGACTGCATTTTTGGAACAACTTCTTATAGCTTATGGTGGTTTTCAACAATAGTTTGTTTTTTCTTTTTTTTTTTAAGTGCAGAAAACCTCAATATAAACAATATTTAAACATTGTTTTAAGCTATAAACTTTTGAAACATGGTTTTCCTGGTCCCTCGATAGCCAGAAGAGTTAGTTACAAAATTCAGCCTTTGTAGAATGACAAAATACATTTTGGTACAACTGCAAGATAAAAGACAGACTTTTTTCTTCCTCATCAAGATAAAGATTTTTTTTTTTAAAAAAGGTCTGATTTAATCAATATACTTATTCCAGAATGTTTACCTTATTATTTCAAGGAGGTTACCAAATTCAAGGGAAACAAAACAATTGTTTTTGTATATTTAGTATATGAAGAAAAGAAACACATCACATTTCAATTAGAAAAATAGGAATTTACAATTTACCTTTATGAACATGGTCATAACGTTAACCATATAGTTTTGAATAATACAATCTCATTTTTTTCCTCTCTGTTTAAACTAGGACTTGAATATGTTCTTTTAAGTTGATTTACACAAATGTAACAATATAATGAAGACCTCTCCAAGCAGACAAGAAATAAACACCCCTGCATTAAACAAACTGACAGCCAAAAGCAATGTTATGCCACAAATTCAAGTTCTCATCTTATGAAAAGAAACAACTCTGCCACATTCATGGAAAACTAAAGTCATCTGAACTAAAATTGCTTACTTAAAGGGACAGTGTAGTCATTTTTTCCCAATCTTTAAAAAGGGGCATTTTAAAATGCATTTTTTTTAAATAAATGCAGGCTCCTGTCCAAGCAAACAGGCTTGCAGAGGTACTGTATATCCTATTTGATCAGAGAACAGTGGGAGCTGTACTAAATCCCTAGTGAGCATTAGAAGGAACTACACGTGTGATGCTGCTCTGTTTCAGTCAAGCCAGCTTAAAATTCTGCTTTTTTTTTACCCTTTAAGAATCAGTTGTTTGCCAGATTACCTATGGTTGCAGCTACAAGTAAATAAATTAGTTTTACGAAACAATTTGAAGCTAGAACAGTGCATCAGGTAATCCCTCTCCAGAAAATTATGTGTGGGGGGGTGGAGAAGAGGAAGAGAGAGAGAGAGATCAAGAAAGACAGATGAGGGAAGTAGATATGGAAAATAACATCTTTCATCTAGCCTTGAATCACAGTTTCTGTCCTCTGTAAACTTGCAGAAACAGGCAACTAACTAGAAAGCAGCCTGTACACGAGAAAGTCACAGTACTTACTAAACAGCACTTCACCTTGTTCCCTAGGGGGTGGGACCATCGCATAGTCACAGTATGAGATGGATATGACTGAAATGAGGTATGAAAATATTTACAAAATGGTTTCGGCATGGTCAAAGTGTTTGTTTTTAAATAAAAATAATGATAAAAAAACAATAATATAATATACACATTCACACTACCTTCACAGGAAGGTATTACCCAAACCTCACAGAGGATGAGCTGAGAACACTGAAACCCAAAAGTTTTAAGAT
Source organism: Bombina bombina (assembly GCF_027579735.1). NCBI lineage: Eukaryota > Metazoa > Chordata > Amphibia > Anura > Bombinatoridae > Bombina > Bombina bombina. Next base: position 352,463,478 of record NC_069504.1, read on the forward strand.
CATGAGAAGGAAAAAGTTGCAGACAAGAAAAAAAAAAAAAAAAAAAAAGAGTCATTTTTGTCTGGACTTACAAAAACAACAAATCAAATTATTTAAAAATAGAAACTAAAATGGTCTTAAATGAACATAAAATTCAAAATTAGATGCACCTGAGAGCATCTCATTTTTTAAAAGAAACATTTTTTTCCTATACACAATTGTTAGCTAAAATGCTTCTAGTAAACTAGATATCTTTTTCATTGACAGCTTTGACTGTATTTAGGGCATATGTATGTATGCCCTATGCACCCTCATGGAAACCATTTTCCTGCTCAGAGAGCCGTCCGTGGTGGTATGTATTTGTCAGCAATGACAAAATATGTTCTCAGTACGCAGGGCATTTTAATGAGGGTGGATAAGTCATATGTTGTAATAGTAATCACTGAATTAGTGATAACTGGTCATTTTTGATAATACGAGTTTACGGCAAAAATGGTTCTAAATGTCTCGGCAGAGATGAGAAATAAGTCACCAACAATGCAACAAATGCGCTCTGAGCACGCAGTGTTTGAGTGAGCGTGCACAAGGTGTATGCACATTAATAGACATTTCTGAAAGTGATAACTTTTAGAATTATTGTTGCTTGTATTAACAAAAATGGTTCTAGTAAATTTTTCATTACAATGCAATACATACTTTAAAGGGACACTGAACCCAAATTTTTTCTTTTGTGATTTCTAATTTACTCCTATTATCAAATTTTCTTCATTCTCTTGGTATGTTTATTTGAAAAGCAAGAATGTAAGTTTAGATGCCGGCCCATTTTTGGTGAACAACCTGGGTTGTCCTTGCTGATTGGACAGCACCAATAAACAAGTGCAGTCCATTGTTCTGAATCAAAAAATTGCTGGCTCCTTAGCTTAGATGCCTTTTTCTAATAAAGATAGCAAGAGAACGAATGAAATTGATAATAGAATTGATAATAGAAGTAAATTAGAAAGTTGCTTAAAATTGCATGCACTATTTGAATCATCAAAAAACAATTTGTGTTCAGTATCCCTTTAAGCAGGTAGGGGGCTTGAATGAACACAGGCTCCAAAAGAACTAAACTAAGGAAATCATGGGGCGCACTTATAAACAATGCATCAATAAAAAGAAAAATCAAAGCAATATTCAAATATAGGTATGCCTCACTCATACAGCGGGTTAGGGACCGGATCCTCGCTGTAAAGTGAAAACCGCTTTAAAGGTAGTTTTAGCTTTCTTTTCCCTTGCCAGTGTATTTAAAACATATTTGAACTAACATATTAGGGGTGCAATAATGCTATGTTTAGTTTAAAACTCGCAAAGCACAGTATTCAATTAGTATTCAATAAATACTGTACCTGTAAAATGTGACAATTACTGTAGTAAAATTTGCCAGACTATAGCACTGAGACACAGATTGAACTGTAATGCTGTAAACAGAGTGAACTAAGCAAAACAAAATGGTGCCAGTCACTTTTCTCGCAATCTCACAATGATTACAGCACTGTTTCAAAATGCTTGGAGGTTGAACTTCAGCTCCACAAAGCGCTGTAAAGTGAGGTATACCTGTAAAATGTCTCTTGATTCCAATAATAGTCATTTGCAAACCAGGATTTCAGGTGGACCAACGTGGCACTCGGGCAGCTCTTCTTACTTATAAACACATTCCCCTCTGCAAAAAAACTTTAAAAAGCAAAAAACTGCTAAACAGGGGGCAAAGTTTCTATTGTTTTGTACCCCTTTTTAAATTGTTTTAAAGTATTAATTAAGAGCTTTTACTATATTAGTGAATATATATATATATATATATTGAATATATTGGTGGTCCATAAGTCTTATCTGGAGGAGCAAGGAATTGCCAACTCTACATTCGATATCAGTGAGCTGGGACACTAGAATCTCCCAACCTGGCTATATTCTCCTCCTCCTGAACTATAAATGTGTGGCTTTTTTGTCTCCTTTTTTGCAGGGTGCTTGAATGAGGATGCAGAAGGCATATGTTCATATGCAAAGTAATCACAATCAATGAAACAGCGATAGTTTTTAATAGAAGCACTTTTGCCAATACATGTGTACTGCAAAAATGTGCATTTAATTTTTGAAGAGTATTTTTCTTGTTTTATTACCTTCATGGTAAACTCACAACAGACATAGCATCAGCTCTGCAAGGCTTTAATTTAATCTGCATTACAGGTTGAAAAGTATTACTGAAACAAGCATTATATAATATTTCTTATAACACTCAATGCAATCTGTTTTAAAGGAAAATTATTTTTTTATGAAAAAACAAAACCCTTTACAAACACTAAGAAAAACAATGATAAAGACAAAACATAGCGTTATTTAATAAAGATTGGAGGCAAAATGTTCAACAGCATTTCACCTTAATAATATTCACTTCCAGGAGAAACTTGTTAGATAAAGATATTCGAAAACAGTTTGACATCCTCCATTTAATTTAGAATTCCATGTTTCCATGAAAATGGCTGTCCCTTCAATCAGAAACGCTCATCTCTAGCACTGCCTACCAATGTTACGGGTGTCCAGTTACGCTAAAAGTAGCAACTTATTTAGAGAAAACTGTTGCTTTAAAATTGGTTTAACAGAAAAAAGTTCAGTAATGTGTAATTAAGAAATACAATAAATCATCAACTTTGAACAAATTAGTTTCTTTCTGAGCAGTAAAGGTTTCCATTCAAAAACATTTAGTATGGAGGAAAAAGAAAAAAAGAAAAGAAAGGCATTTTGCGATGTAATAAATATTTTGCTATAAGAGCATGGGAATATTCCTATTACTGTAGACTATGCATGGCCTATATATATATATATATATATATATATATATATATATATATATATATATATATATATATATATATATATATATATATATATATATATATATATATATATATATATATATATATATATATATATATATATCAATGTAAATATTTGCATACGAAATTAGTACATCTAAGCAAGTATCCCCGCTTGCTTTACCCCAGAAATTCTTAATATGCAATGTCTCCAATGCACAAGAGAATTGTGGGTAAGATATGCAAATTAGGTATGCAAATTCTCAGTTTTTTTTGCTTCAAAAATACTGTTTTAACACAGCGATCCTTTTAAACAGGAATATGACAGCAAATCAGAAATCACTCACTAGACAAGCCTGTTTCGTTCTTTTTAGAACTCATCAGTAGGAGATAGATTTCTGATTGCTGCATTAGAAAAGCTATTTTCATGGTTAAACCAAAATTCTTTAAACAGGAATATGACTGTTTAAAAGAATCGCTGTGTTAAAACAGTATTTTTGAAGCAAAAAAACTGAGAATTTGCATATCTTACCCACAATTCTCTTGTGCATTGGAGACATTGCATATTAAGAATTTCTGGGGTAAAGCAAGCGGGGATACTTGCTTAGATGCACTAATTTCCTATGCAAATATTTACATTGATTTAATTTTGAGACATGGAGGATTTTAATTTCAGTTTTTTATCTCCCCCCCCCCCATAATTTTAATGAATTTTGGTTTAACCATGAAAATAGCTTTTCTAATGCAGCAATCAGAAATCTATCTCCTACTGATGAGTTCTAAAAAGAACGAAACAGGCTTGTCTAGTGAGTGATTTCTGATTTGCTGTCATAGTCCTGTTTAAAAGGATCGCTGTGTTAAAACAGTATTTTTGAAGCAAAAAAACTGAGAATTTTCATACCTAATTTGCATATCTTACCCACAATTCTCTTGTGCATTGGAGACATTGCATATTAAGAATTTCTGGGGTAAAGCAAGCGGGGATACTTGCTTAGATGTACTAATTTCCTATGCAAATATTTACATTGATTTAATTTTGAGACATGGAGGAATTTAATTTCAGTTTTTTATCTCCCCCCCCATAATTTTATATATATATATATATTTTACACACACACACACACACTTTAGAACTGAAAAATTGACATTAAAACAGAATGAACTGGTTTTAACCACTAGCCGAGCCAGAAGATCTGCAACAATTCTAAATGCCTTGGTGACAATCACAGCAGCAAAGAAATTAATCGTAACAGCATGAAATTCATTTACACATCACCAAGACTCAGAATGGTTTGGATGAGTGAGAGAGCATATGTAATCAAAACAGTATGGAATGCACAGAAGAGAGGAATTAAAACCACTTTCTGAGGTACTAAGGAAGTCAAATCCACCACTGTATGCAGAACTTTGGTGGCAGTGCAGACAAACACATACAATCAGGATAACATGGAAGCCCCCTTATAACTGACCAGCAATTTTAAAGAACAAATTAAACTACTGCCTCCAGGATATTTGCCACAGGCAAATTATTTTTTTTAATAAAAAAATGATATATACAAACACACCTACTACAACTGAAAACATTTTTGTTCTGTGGTCAGCCTTCTTCAGGATGAATTAGAGAACAAAAAGGTGTTCGGTATATAGAGCACATGGGTATGATTTCCTTTGCTGTATGGTTCTCAACTCGTCTGTCTTGGGGCATTCTTTTGAAAATGAGGTTTCAGCCTTTGTGCACAACAGAATTTGCCACCATGTTAGTTTACTCCCCCCAGCCGTAGTCACATTACCTAAACAAGAAAATGTAATGACACTCAAACCTCTGCATGTGACCCCCAGTGTAGATCAGTGACATCCTTCCAAAAGCCATCAATATAAAAATAAAGCAATCCACAGCACCCTTTGTGTAAAGTTGTGTTACTCTGTAAGGGGAGAGCTCATATCCAGCAATATTGCTGGGAAAAGAAAATGTGTACATGGGGTCCAACTGACCCAGCTCAAATGCTTCTCCTTAAGAACAAGAAAAAACATTTAGCTTCCTTTTCCTTCTTCCCGGGCACAATTCCTATCTGTTTTGAAGGTCAGAAGGTTTGTGGAATGTTCTTGGTGCAGTTCGTTTAGCAGTAATCAGCAGCAGGCACCCAGACATCCCTTACGATCAGTATCCTGTTTGAACATTGGTGTTTCCTGAGAGCTAATTCTCTTCAATTAGATTTAAATCCAGGTCTGCAAAGTCATGCTGGAAGAGCATTGCCTGGGAGCATGAAGGATGATCCCTCCTGCCTATCTCCTGTTCACTAAGTGCCAGTGTGCAGATGGGGACAGGACTTCCAGAAGTACAAGGGGATTCCCCATGGCAGGCCAGAAAAGGAGATGAGCTGCCTTCATCAGAGTTGTCCAAGAAACACATTGCACCAGCATTCTGTAAAAAAAAAAAAAAAAGTGGTTAAAAACAAAACAAAACACAAAAAAAACATACAAACCCCGCCCCCCCAAAAAAACAACACATATACCCACACAAACATTCTGTTCTAGTTTTACCTGGTTCATCTTGTAGAAGTCCAGAGAGGGACGATGCCATCGTGTATCCTCCTCATGTCTCCTCTTGATTCCACATTTCCTGGTGTCCAAGTCACAAGGTTGGGATTGACTACGAGTGAGACACTGTTGCCGCCGGACTAGCTCCGGCGTGGAAGGTGGCGAGCTGCTGGTTGAAGGAAGGAATCGTCCTGCTTCCTTGATGAGTACAGGCGACAGTGAAAAACGGCGCTGTAATGGGAAACAGCTTGGCCCTTCTGTGTTGTCCCAAAATACAGTTGGGGAAAGGGTACATGGACCTGGTGACTCTCTACACAAGGCCAGACTGAAGAAAGGAGGACTGTTGGCTTGGATGCAGCGTATAGAGGCACTGGGGTCATTTTGGAACCTGAGACTGGAGACCCCTTGTGATGGGCTTTGAGTCTGCACTCCAAGCACTGCTCCTACCCCACCACTATTACATCTCCTCTTAACTGGAGTCCATACTTTAGAGCCACTAGGTCGCCAAACTGGCCTCCATCGTGATAGATCCTCTGGAACTGATAAGGAGCGACAATGTCTCTTAGTAGGGGGTGCTGGAGGAGTAGCAGAAGTTCCTGACTCAGGGGCTTGTGAAGGACTTCTACGCTGGGGAGAGCTTTCCCTGCTGAAAACAGGGAAATGGAGGCTCAAGCTGGAGTGATGATGACAGCCTAGTCGGACCCCATCTTCAAGTTCAATTCGTGGACAGTGATTAAGAAGTCCCCAGGAACGATCTTCTGTTAAAAAAAAAAAAGATAATTTTATAAAGCTTATTAGAAACGTACATCTTATATTCAACTGTATACAGTAAAGAGCTAGGATTCTTTTGTAGCTCGATCATTTACACTTAAACACCTTGCAACAGAAAGGAAACAGAAAGGAAACCCTTTGACAAAGCCAGGTTACTGGCGAAACATGTTAGGGGAAGGTGTTGTTTTGTAAATTTTAGCTCGTCTGCTGTCTGAGATTTATGGTGGTGTAGGGGTTATTTTACAATCTAATACTATTGAGGCATACTGCCATCCCCTTAACCTCAGTATCTATATACATGTTATGAAGGCAACAAGTAGTAACATTTAGATAATTATTGTTCACAGGTATTAATAGGTAACCGGTATTTAACGGTAATATTTTACTGGTATTAAAAGGTAACTTGCAAAATCAGTAATGGTGCTACTTTAGTTATTTTTCACCTGGTATAGGCCGGTAACCACCTTAGAAAATTAGTTAGCACTATTTATAATTCGCAAGCACAAAGTTGTATCTCTTAAGAAAAATATAAAGTATTACTCGTGAGTCCAAACTTAGATGCGATACCCTTATAAAGATAAAAAACCAGCCTTGTTTATTTTATGAGAATTACCCAAGGTATAGACCGGTAAACCCCTATACAAAACCATCTATATTATTTCTAAGATACAAACCTGCGAGAGCAACAGGTCAGCCCTTAAAGGTATAGGCCGGTAATTAGATATAGAGATTAGATATTCACAACTAAGGTATAGGCCGGTAAATCTTCTTAGAGACTATCTATTAAGACATTACAACATTAAGGCATTAACTGGTAAATTATTATAGAGACTATTTTTCAACTAACAGAATAAAGTCATAGTCCGGTCAATCTCTGTAGAAACTATTCACTGATAATAGACAGATTAATGGTATAGACCGGTAACACATCTATCTAAGAGAATAAAAAGGTAAAAAACGGATAACCTATTATAGTAAACAATTGCTTCAACTGAGACAATTATGAATAAAAATATTTAATGTTATCACAGCACACAACGAGTGAATACTAAGCCTAATCCTATGCACAAAGAGATACTTGCAAAAACGTTACAATTGCTTAATCTAAGTGGAAGCCGAGGAAATCTTTAAAATAAAGTGTGTAAGCATTTAAATGCCAAGCTTTAAATTGCAGAGTTAATTTAGATACACAAACTCTCTTGAATCTGAACTTACAAATGAGATGTAATACAAGTTAAACAAACACAACCATACTGTAACAATCTGAATCTGAACTTACAAATGAGATGTAATACAAGTTAAACAAACACAACCATACTGTAACAATCTGAATCTGAACTTACAAATGAGATGTAATACAAGTTAAACAAACACAATCATACTGTAACAATCTGAATCTGAACTTACAAATGAGATGTAATACAAGTTAAACAAACACAACCATACTGTAACAATCTGAATCTGAACTTACAAATGAGATGTAATACAAGTTAAACAAACACAACCATACTGTAACAATCTGAATCTGAACTTACAAATGAGATGTAATACAAGTTAAACAAACACAACCATACTGTAACAATCTGAATCTGAACTTACAAATGAGATGTGATACAAGTTAAACAAACACAACCATACTGTAACAATATAACCATTTGTTCTATCTATAGGAACACTGACTGTTCAAGTAAAATTTCTAATCACTCTCCCAGTGTTCACTTTTCCTTGCGAGTCTATTATTATCGAGTTGCAATATAATCTAATGATATTCAGAAGACTCTTAAGACTCCTAAGTCAATAGCAGGGTTAACAGCAATCCAGTAACACATATAATTTTACTCACAGTAATTTTCACAGGCTCCCTACATCCCAAATAATCGTAAAGTTACCAGTATATACTGAACGGCATTTCAAATATTATTAGAAGGGAGAATTTATGTGACAACAGTGTCACCTAGTGGAGATTTAATTCAATACATAGTATCAACAATATAACTTGTTCAGGCAAAATTGGAGCCAAACATCCACTATTAGTTAAATAGTGTTTGGAGCTTGTAACAATAAGTTCAAGATACTTAACAAATTAACCCAATCCTCTGCAATATCAGGCAATGCCTTTTTACTATAACAAATAAAGGAGCCAAAATCAGGCAATGCCTTTTTACTATAACAAATAAAGGAGCCAAAATCAGTCACTGTCTATTAACTGATAAATTGCAGTTACCTGAAAAATAGGATTTGTAGGTCATATTAAGGTTGGTGACATCTTCTCAGATATAGTGCTCCACTTTAATGGGAATATAGGGTGAAGGGTAGCTATACTCACTTTGCTCTAACTCTAACATTACATTAGATGATTGACATCTGAGCAACCCAAGAACCTACACTAGTAAACTATCTACTCAGATCCCAAGATAAACCAGTGATCATGCTTTGTGATGAAACATTAAACTATAGATAAGTCTATAACTATAGTTCATAACACATATGTTACAAGCTTAGTCCTATTGAGAATTCACTAAAGAAAACAATCTCAACAGCAGATGATAATTTTAAAAGTTTTTGTCTTTGTGTGTGTGTAATATATTTTAATAATTTTGAATAAAAGTTAAATTTTAATATTCTAGCTCTGAACTCCACCTAGGAGTCTCATCTAAGTCAATATCCACAAAATTCTATCTCAGGAATGTGAGTGCTAATCAGATGTACAGTTTTTGTCAGTATAATACTGATTTGTCCTAGTTTGAAATTAAAGTACATAGCACCCCACCTCTCTCTTTATTATATAACCCAGCGACAATACTTAGCTGGCTTATTCAGAGAAAATAAAATTCCTGTATCACAATAATAGTAGTGCCTTAGTACACCTCTTTTTCTCGTTGTTTGAGAAAGGAAACACTAGTCCACTCAGATACAGATTTACTTTGTTCTTATCCTGTGTATACACAAAAACAAAATTACATATACACACACAAATTTGAGGGTGCGGGGCTGGGTGACAAATTTATGTAATACTTCGATGATCCTTGGCTTTAAGAATAAGTGGGGATAGACATTTTTACTTTTTCCCCATCTATAATATTGAGTGGGCTAGTAACGTTTAAAGTGAATGTAAAGTCACCACCCCCCGAGAACGCCACACTAATGTGCATAAAAAATAAGTTGAAGTTTAATTCATCATTTTTCAATGACTGCTATATTTACGCCAAATATTAGCTTTTTATCAGTTATATCGCACTATGCTTCCTCCACCCGCCATCTTCGCTATTTGAGTGACAGGTTTAGATGCACTCTTTTAACCAATCATAGATTCAACCACGGGGGATTCAATCTCGATTTCAAAACGTCACAGAATCTAAATACGCATGCGTTAAAACCTATCTTCATCTATGTTTAGACGCGCGTTCACACTTCGCGCATGCGCACTTACCATACTTATACCTAGTTCGGAGAAGATATCACAGTGGCAGTTGTGAGAGGATATGGCTTCTAACAGCCTCTTGCTATGCTCACTTTAGTGGCCCCTAAAATGTATTGCATTTTAACATTTTTATGTATATTGGCGGTGATGTGTATTGCTAACAAACGCATGTGCAATTGAAGGTGTACACGGGAGCGTGCTTGAAGTACACGTACAGAGCGGGTGGGACCGCTCTATACGTCACACCAGGGAGAAGAAGGGAGTAATGACTGGGAGGAGTTTGGGTACATAACTGAATCAAATTTGAAAGAAAAATATATAATTATTCGTTTATTTTTCAAAGAAAATAAAGTGGTAGTTTAACTAATATGTATAAAAGAAAGCATTTGGAGGATTCGTTAACAGGAAAATTGACATTCACTTTAACCCTTGAATAGTAAACTGCAACGATATTAATTCATTTCTTTCATATTAGCAAGAGTCCATGAGCTAGTGACGTATGGGATATACATTCCTACCAGGAGGGGCAAAGTTTCCCAAACCTCAAAATGCCTATAAATACACCCCTCACCACACCCACAAATCAGTTTAACGCATAGCCAAGAAGTGGGGTGATAAGACAAAAGTGCGAAAGCATAAAAAATAAGGAATTGGAATAATTGTGCTTTATACAAAAAAAATCATAACCACCACAAAAAAGGGTGGGCCTCATGGACTCTTGCTAATATGAAAGAAATGAATTTATCAGGTAAGTTCTTACATAAATTATGTTTTCTTTCATGTAATTAGCAAGAGTCCATGAGCTAGTGACGTATGGGATAATGAATACCCAAGATGTGGATCTTCCACGCAAGAGTCATTAGAGAGGGAGGGATAAAATAAAGACAGCCAATTCCGCTGAAAATAATCCACACCCAAAATAAAGTTTAAATCTTATAATGAAAAAACCTGAAATTATAAGCAGAAGAATCAAAGTGAAACAGCTGCCTGAAGTACTTTTCTACCAAAAACAGCTTCAGAAGAAGAAAACACATCAAAATGGTAGAATTTAGTAAAAGTATGCAAAGAAGACCAAGTTGCTGCTTTGCAAATCTGATCAACCGAAGCTTCATTCCTAAACGCCCAGGAAGTAGAAACTGACCTAGTAGAATGAGCTGTAATCCTTTGAGGCAGAGTTTTACCCGACTCGACATAAGCATGATGAATCAAAGACTTTAACCAAGACGCCAAAGAAATGGCAGAGGCCTTCTGACCTTTCCTAGAACCGGAAAAGATAACAAATAGACTAGAAGTCTTTTGGAAATTTTTAGTAGCTTCAACATAATATTTCAAAGCTCTAACTACATCCAAAGAATGCAACGATCTTTCCTTAGAATTCTTAGGAATAGGACACAATGAAGGAACCACAATTTCTCTACTAATGTTGTTAGAATTCACAACCTTAGGTAAAAATTTAAAAGAAGTTCGCAACACCGCCTTATCCTGATGAAAAATCAGAAAAGGAGACTCACAAGAAAGAGCAGATAAATCAGAAACTCTTCTGGCAGAAGAGATGGCCAAAAGAAACAAAACTTTCCAAGAAAGTGATTTAATGTCCAGCGAATGCATAGGTTCAAACGGAGGAGCTTGAAGAGCCCCCAGAACCAAATTCAAACTCCAAGGAGGAGAAATTGACTTAACAGGTTTTATACGAACCAAAGCTTGTACAAAACAATGAATATCAGGAAGACTAGCAATCTTTCTGCGAAAAAGAACAGAAAGAGCAGAGATTTGTCCTTTCAAGGAACTTGCAGACAAACCTTTATCCAAACCATCCTGAAGAAACTGTAGAATTCTAGGAATTCTAAAAGAATGCCAAGAAAAATGATGAAAAAAAAACACCAAGAAATGTAAATCTTCCAGACTCGATAATATATCTTCCTAGATACAGCTTTACGAGCCTGTAACATAATATTAATCAGAGAGTCAGAGAAACCTCTATGACTGAGAATCAAGCGTTCAATCTCCATACCTTCAAATTTAAGGATTTGAGATCCTGATGGAAAAAAAAGGACCTTGTGATAGAAGGTCTGGTCTTAACGGAAGAGTCCACGGTTGGCAAGTGGCCATCCGGACAAGATCCGCATACCAAAACCTGTGAGGCCATGCTGGAGCCACCAGCAGAACAAACGAGCACTCCTTTAGAATCTTGGAAATTACTCTTGGAAGAAGAACTAGAGGCGGAAAGATATAGGCAGGATGATACTTCCAAGGAAGGGACAATGCATCCACTGCCTCTGCCTGAGGATCCCTGGATCTGGACAGATACCTGGGAAGCTTCTTGTTTAGATGAGAAGCCATCAGATCTATTTCTGGAAGTCCCCATATTTGAACAATCTGAAGAAATACCTCTGGGTGAAGAGACCATTCGCCCGGATGTAACATTTGGCGACTGAGATAATCCGCTTCCCAATTGTCTATACCTGGGATATGAACCGCAGAAACTAGACAGGAGCTGGATTCCGCCCATACCAGAATTCGAGATACTTCTTTCATAGCCAGAGGACTGTGAGTCCCTCCTTGATGATTGACATATGCCACAGTTGTGACATTGTCCGTCTGAAAACAAATGAACGACTCTCTCTTTAGAAAAGACCATGACTGAAGAGCTCTGAAAATTGCACGGAGTTCCAAAATATTGATTGGTAATCTCACCTCCTGAGATTCCCAAACCCCTTGTGCTGTCAGAGACCCCCTAACAGCTCCCCAACCTGTCAGACTTGCATCTGTTGAAATCACAGTCCAGGTTGGAAGAACAAAAGAAGCCCCTGAACTAAACGATGGTGGTCTGTCCACCACGTCAGAGAGTGTCGTACAATCGGTTTTAAAGATATTAATTGAGATATGTTTGTATAATCCCTGCACCACTGGTTCAGCATACAAAGCTGAAGAGGTCGCATGTGAAAACGAGCAAAGGGGACCGCGTCCAATGCAGCAGTCATAAGACCTAGAATTTCCATGCATAAGGCTACCGAAAGGAAAGATTGAGACTGAAGGTTTCGACAAGCTGAAACCAATTTCAGACGTCTCTTGTCCGTCAGAGACAGAGTCAAGGACACTGAATCTATCAGGAAACCTAAAAAGGTTACCCTTGTCTGAGGAATCAACAAACTTTTTGGTAAATTGATCCTCCAACCATGTTCTAGAAGAAACAATACTCATAAAAGACTGGAAAGGTTCTTTCTAGTGAAAATGAGCAAAGGGAATTGAATCCAATGCTGTGGCCATAAGACCTAAAACTTCTATGCATATATAGCAACTGAAGGAAATAATAGAGACTAAAGGTACCGACAGACGGAACCCAATAGAATTATCCCTTGTCTGATAGAGACAAAGACAGTGACACAAACTATCTGGAAACCTAAAAAAAGGTGACCCTTGTGTGAGGAATCAAGAGCTTTTGAAAAAAAGATTCTCTAACTATGTCCTGAAGAGCAAGTGAATCATATGAGATTCCGCATCCTCAGAAAATAATCTGAATGAAAACAGAAAAAAGAAAATATGCATTTATTGTATCTAATGAAAACAAATAATGCTATTAATGACCATAAAAAGGCAAAATAGTTTGAATAAAACTCCAAACCCGGTTCCTAAAAAAAAAAAAGAACTGAAAGAAATACCCCAGAAGATTCCAGGTCTGAGCAGCGCTTGAACCCCATGGGTGGCCAGCCATGCTTCAACAGTACCCAAAATATATAGGACAGAAACACACTTAAAGAAAGTGTTAGCCTTACTGGAATAAAAGAAATTTGGACAAAATAGAACCAAATAAATTTCAAAGAAGTCTTAACCTGCCCTTTACCAGCCAAGCTGGAATACGGCACGTACATCGCAATATTAGGGAGCTGATTTCGAACCCCAATTATAAACATGTTACTTGGGAAAGAACTCAGGAATTAATAAGAACAAAGTTTTAGTCTTAGAACTCAATCTTGAAGCCCAGAGTAACAGTTAAGAATTGAATCCAATTATAAAACAAATAATTGATTATCTTAGAACAAAAGAAATATGGATTATTTTTTTTTTTAAAAAATCACAAAATTCTTCTAGCTAAAAAAGCTAAAGACATAGATTAACCCTCATTTGCGAAAATATTCAATAAAATGAAGACACAAAATGAAATTATTAGCATGATAGTCCAGTTTAAAGGACCAGTCAATACAGTGGACTTGCATAATCAATAAATGCAAAACAACAAGACAAATGCAACAGCACCTAGTCTAGTAAATGTTGTCCTTTAACAATGCTAAAATAAATCATAATCTGATGCTTGATCTTAAAGTAAACAGAAAAAATGAAGCAATTGCAATATCCAAATAAATCACAGGACCAAGAAAGTACCTGAAACTAAATAATTTTCCATAAATAAGATACAACTATCTAAAGGAAAATAAATACTATTTTGCTATAGAAACAATAGCATAATTAGTAGAAGTAGAGATAGATTGGAGAACCCTCCAAATTGAATTTAACTGCTGGCAAAGAATATAGTTTAAAACCTTTGAAGAAGGAATAAAAGAAAATTCTCAGCCTATTCCATTCCCTAGAATGGGGAATTGGAAAGAAAACCTCTGAAAACACAGAAGAAATAAATAGGCAAAAATAGTGACAGCTAGTCTTAAAGAACTAGTTACCTTAATATCCAAAATAATCAACACCTTTTCAACAAAGAACAAATGTACTTTAATAATAGAAAAATAAAAAAGTAGATTTGTTAGTGTCAATATCTGATGAAGAAAATTTCTGAAAGAGAAAAAACATCATCAGAGAAGGATAAATCAGTATGTTGTTGGTCATTTGAAACTTCAATAAATAAAAAAAGAAGTGAAAAAGACCTAAAAATTTTATTAGAAGGCACGAAGTCAGACGAAGCCTTTAAAATAGAATCAGAATTTTTTTTTCTTATAAATCTTCTAAATATTTCTTGTACATAAGATGTAAGAATGGAAATATATAAAGCATAAATACTAATGGATTCAGCATGTAAAAGTATATCATAATAACTTATTACAAACCATAGCTAAAAATAAACATTTATAACATTTAAAATAAATGAACTTAGCTTTGGTAGAACTGAAACTCAGTTAAGCGTTTTTCCAGAAGTAGCTTTTGATCCAGGGTCAATCTGAGACATCTTGCAATATGTAATAGAAAAAAACAACATATTAAGCAAAAATGATCAAATTCCTTAAATGACAGTTTCAGGAATGGGAAAAAAATGCCAATGACCAAGCTTCTAGCAACCAGAAGCAATAAATAATGAGACTTAAATATTGTGGAGACAACAATGACGCTCAAATTTTTTAGCGCCAAAAAAGCCGCCCACATTATTTGGCGCCTAAATGCTTGTGGCGCCAAAAATGGCGCCACATCCGGTAACGCCGACATTTTTTGGCGCAAAAACTTCAAAAAAATGACGCAACTTCCGGCGACACGTATGACGCCGGAAATGACAAGAAAATTTTTGCGCCAAGAATGACGCAATAAAATGAAGCATTTTCAGCCCCCGCGAGCCTAACAGCCCACAGGAAAAAAAGTCAAATTTTAAGGTAAGAAAAAAATTATTTATTCATATGCATTATCCCAAATATGAAACTGACTGTCTGAAAATAAGGAACGTTGAACATCCTGAATCAAGGCAAATAAATGTTTAAACACATATATTTAGAACTTTATACAAAAGTGCCCAACCATAGCTTAGAGTGTCACAGAAAATAAGACTTACTTACCCCAGGACACTCATCTACATGTAGTAGAAAGCCAAACCAGTACTGAAACGAGAATCAGTAGAGGTAATGGTATATATAAGAGTATATCGTCGATCTGAAAAGGGAGGTAAGAGATGAATCTCTACGACCGATAACAGAGAACCTATGAAATAGACCCCGTAGAAGGAGATCATTGAATTCAAATAGGCAATACTCTCTTCACATCCCTCTGACATTCACTGCACACTGAGAGGAAAAATCGGGCTCCAGCCTGCTGCGAAGCGCATATCAACGTAGAATCTAGCACAAACTTACTTCACCATCTCCATGGGAGTCAAAGTTTGTAAAACTGATTTGTGGTTGTGGTGAGGGGTGTATTTATAAGCATTTTGAGGTTTGGGAAACTTTGCCCCTCCTGGTAGGAATGTATATCCCATACGTCACTAGCTCATGGACTCTTGCTAATTACATGAAAGAAATATATATATATATATATATATATATATATATATATATATATATATATATTAGAGTTGCAACAACTAATCAATATAATGATAATAATGGATTATGAAAATAGTTGTCAACGAAAGTCATAATCGATAAGTTGGTCTGAGATTAGCTGGTTTGCACACAGCACCAGCTGCATGAATCCAATGAGCTCCTGCACATGGTATTGTGTTTGAAAAGTAAACGTCCTTTAGGCTAAGGACATAACTATAACTTTTTCAAGACCGTATAAGTTTCTTTTTAAAGGAATACTGAACCCAAATTTTTTTATTTCGTGATTCAGACAGAGCATGCAATTTTAAGCAACTTTCTAATTTACTCCTATTATCAAATTTTCTTTGTTTGCTTGCTATCTTTATTTGAAAAAAGGCATCTAAGCTTTTTTCTTGGTTCAGACCTCTGGACAGCACTTTTTTATTGGTGGATGAATTTGACCACCAATCAGCAAGGACAACCCAGGCATCTAAACTTACATTCTTGCATTTCAAATAAAGATACCAAGATAAAGATACCAAGAAAGTTGCTTAAAATGTCATGCTCTATCTGAATCACGAAAGAAAAAATTAGGGTTCAGTGTCCCTTTAAGCTTACAACTACTCCTGGTTTATGTGCAACCCAGAAATAATAGGAGTTCTCATTTCGATTGTGTATGGTAAATCAGGGGATTTGGGACTGTGCTTTGCATGATATAGTGCCTGCAGGCAAAATAGCTGTAAAAAAAAAAAAGAGAGCCAGCCTCAGCTAGGAGCATGTTGACATGTTTGCATTTCAATGCAAAGTTTCTTAAAGAATGAATAACAGAATGTTATAAACAGTGATAGTCTACCTCTTTATAGTTCTACCTTTCAGTCTGTGGTTTTGTTTTTCTTAATTAGCCTTCTGCTGCTTAAAAATTGAACAAACAGTTGTGTTCATGTAAAGTTTATATCTGTAACCATCAGTATGTGGATTTTATTTTAAATACATGAAAAAAATATTGATTTTTTTTATCCGATTAATCGAAAAAATAATCATCCGATTAATCGATTATGAAAATAATCATTAGCTGCAGTATATATATATATATATATATATATATATATATATATATATATATATATATATATATATATATATATATATATATATATATATATATATATATATATATATATATACACACATACATACATATACACATACATACACACATACATACACATATATACACATACATACACACACACACAGTTGTGCAAATAAATTTACATACCCTGGCAGAATTTATGATTTCTTGGTCATTTTTCAGAGAATATGAATGATAACACAAAAACTTTTTTCACTCATGGTTAGTGTTTGGCTAAAGCCATTTATTATCAATCAACTGTGTTTACTCTTTTTAAATCATAAGAAACTACCCAAATGACCCTGATCAAAAGTTTACATACCAGGGTGAGTTGGGCCTGATAACATGCACACAAGTTGACACAAAGAGATTTGAATGGCTATTAAAAGGTAACCATCCTCACCTGTGATCTGTTTGCTTGTAATTAGTGTGTGTATAAAAGTTCAATGAGTTTCTGGACTCCTGACAGACCCTTGCATCTTTCATCCAGTGCTGCACTGACATTTCTGGATTCTGAGTCATGGGGAAAGCAAAAGAATTGTCAAAGGATCTGCAGGAAAAGGTAGTTGAACTGTATAAAACAGGAAAGGGATATAAAAAGATATCCAATGAATTGAGAATGCCAATCAGCAGTGTTCAAACTCTAATCAAGAAGTGGAAAATGAGGGGTTCTGTTTAAACCAAACCACGGTCAGGTAGACCAACCAAAATTTCAGCCAGGAAAATTGTTCGGGATGCAAAGAAAACCCCACAAATAACTTCAGGTGAACTACAGGACTCTCTGAAAACATGTGGTGTGGCTGTTTCAAGATGCACAATAAGGAGGCACTTGAAGAAAGATGGGAAGCATGGTCGAGTTGCCAGAAGAAGGCCTTTACTACGCAAATGCCACAAAGTATCCCGCTTACAATACGCCAAACAGCACACAGAGACAAGCCTCAAACCTTCTGGCACAAAGTCATTTGGAGTGATGAGACCAAAATTGAGCTTTTTGGCCACAACCATAAACGCTACTTTTGGAGAGGAGTCAACAAGGCCTATGATGAAAGGTACACCATTCCTACTGTGAAACATGGAGGTGGATCGCTTATGTTTCGGGGGATGTGTGAGCTACAAAGGTACAGGGAATTTGGTCAGAATTGATGGCAAGATGATTGCAGTATGTTATCAAAAAATACTGGAGGAAAATTTGCATTCATCAGCCCGGAAGCTGCGCATGGGACATACTTGGACATTCCAACATGACAATGATACTAAACGCAAGGCCAAGTCGACCTGTCATTGGCTACAGCAGAATAAAGTGAAGGTTCTGGTGTGGCCATCTCAGTCTCCTGACCTCAATATCATTGAGCCACTCTGGGGAGATCTGAAACGTGCAGTTCATGCAAGCCCCAAAGCAGAACACTGTGCGATCTGCGTTCTTATCGCAGAAACTGAAGGGTGTCTGCAGAAAGAAGTGTTTTTTTGCCTGCACTTTTAATTTCTACCTGCAGGTATCACTGTTCCGTTCTATCACAATGTAACTTTTTGCTACGTTCCTCTTTTTTTAAATTTCCTCCCACTTCCTGAACTCCAGTGTGGTACAGGGTAACAGCACAGTGCAGAAAAGGTAAGTCAGGGCTTTACTAAGTATTTTGGTTGGCTCCTTTACTCCTAGAATACATTTGTTGACAGATTTTTTTTTTTTGTTCTTTAATAAGTGTGTGTGCGTGTATATATATATATATATATATATATATATATATATATATATATATGGTGTGAGTGTGTATATGGTGTGTGTATAGATAGAGAGAGAGAGAATAACTCATTGTGTAAACTATTTACAAAATCTAGACAAGTCAGAAGACTTGCTTTTCCCACAGAAACTCATGACTCACCTTTTTACTTTTAGCCTGCTTTTTAAGGCAGACTTCCCTTTACGCCATAGCATCACCGCATTACAGAGCTGTAAATGTGTAAATACTTTGTTGAAGCAACTTTTGATTTTATTATAGCACTCAGTCTGTTTGGTTAGGAGTATCAGCAAGGCACATTTTGACTTGGCAAGATTTGCCCACTTCTTTGCAAAAACACTCCAAATACATCAGATTGCGAGGGCATCTCCTGTGCACAGCCCTCTTCAGATCACCCACAGATTTTCAATCGGATTCAGGTCTGGGTTCTGGCTGGGCCATTCCAAAACTTTAATCTTCTTCTGGTGAAGCCATTCCTTTGTTGATTTGGATGTATGCTTTGGGTGGTTGTCATGCTGAAAGATGAAGTTCCTCTTCATGTTCAGCTTTCTAGCAGAAGCCTGAAGGTTTTGTGCCAATACTGACTGGTATTTGGAACTGTTCATAATTCCCTCTAGCTTAACTAAGGCCCCAGTTCCAGCTGAAGAAAAACAGCCCCAAAGCATGATTCTGCCACCACCATGCTTCACTGTGGGCATGGTGTTCTTTTGGTGATGTGCAGTGTTGTTTTTGCGCCAAACATATCTTTTGGAATTATGGCCAAAAAGTTCAACCTTGGTTTCATCAGACCATAACACCTTTTCCCACATGCTTTTGGGAGACTACAGATGTGTTTTTGCAAAATGTAGCCTGGCTTGGATGTTTTTCTTTGTAAGAAAAGGCTTTCGTCTTGCCACTCTACCCCAGACCTATGAAGAATATGTGAGATTGTTGTCACATGTACCACACAGCCAGTACTTGCCAGATATTCCTGCAGCTCCTTTAATGTTGCTGTAGGCCTCTTGGTAGCCTCCCAGACCAGTTTTCTTCTCGTCTTTTCATCAATTTTGGAGGGACATCCCGTTCTTGGTAATGTCACTTTTGCACCATATTTTATTCACTTGATGATGACTGTCTTCACTGTGTTCCATGGTATATCTAATGCCTTGGAAATTCTTTTGTACCCTTCTCCTGACTGATACCTTTTAACAATGATATCATGGCTTTTGCTGTGGGATGCGACTAAGAAAATTTCAAGAAAGACCAACTAGAGCAGCTGAACTTTATTTGAGGTTAATCAGAGGCACTTTAAATGATGGCAGGTGTATGCCGACTCCTATTTAACATGATTTTTAATGTGATTGCTTAATTCTGAACATAGCTACATCCCCAGTTGCAACCACATTATTTTAGTTTTTTTTTTTTTTTTTTACTTACCTCCTCCTAAAATATTTTAGTTTGTTTTTCAATTGAGTTGTACAGTTAATAGGTCATATTAAAGGTGGAAAAAGTTCTGAAATGATTTATCTGTCTCATTTTTCTACATCACAGAAACCTGACATTTTAACAGGGGTGTGTAGACTTTTTTATATCCACTGTATAGTGTGTGTAGAGATCACAGAAGCTGAAACTTTACCAAATAAGTTAATTAGATATGCACAGTATTGGAAAAACAAATTATGCTTACCCGATAATTTCCTTTTTTCTGATGTAAAGAGTCCACAGCTGCATTCATTACTTTTGGGAAATAAGGAGGAGGCAGACACCCCAGCCAAAGGCTTAAATATTCCTCCCACTCCCCTCATCCCCCAGTCATTCTGCCGAGGAACAATTAACAGTAGAAGAAATATCAGAGTGAAAGGTGCCAGAAGAATATAAGGAGCCCCACATATAATTACTGGTGGGGAGCTGAGGACTCTTTCCATCAGAAGAAAAGGAAATCAGGTAAGCATAATTTATGTTTTTTCTTTTAAATGGAAAGAGTCCACAGCTGCATTCATTACTTTTGGGAAAACAATACCCAAGCTATAGAGGACAATTAATGCAAAGACGGGAGGGTACAATAGGCGGCCCATACTGAGGGCACCAGGCCTGAACCTGTACCGTCCGAAGCTGAGAAGTTTTTTTAAGAGGAAACGCCCCAATGACACTGACTCACAGTTAGTCCAGAAGCCAAACCACACAACGCAAATGGGCTCGCCTGAGCCAACAGTCCTCCAGGAGACACCGTCGCCCAACAAACGGTCCCCCACCACTTAGCCCCCCCCCACAAATGATGAAGGGGACACCAGTCGAACCCCCCAAGGGGACAAGGCAAAGGAGGACCGAGGAAACCGAAAGGTCTCCTAATACAAAAAAAGAACACCTCCAAGAGTGAGCCGAGCTCACAGAGACCCAAAGGGACCCAAACAGGGAAAGGAGGCCACGCCAACACCAAGTGGAACCCAGGATAAGACCGGGCACAGAGACAGAACAGACATCTCTCCAACAACTGAAGAGGCAAAGTTCACCCAGTGTCTTTCATGGTTGAATACCTTGGTGTTCTATGGTCAAAGTGTGTAATACACTCAGGTGAAAAACCCCAAGATTGAGAACACAGAGTCCATAACAGGACAACACAGAGGGTACTTGCGAGGAAGAAGAAGCAGTCAAGCAAGAAACAAACCGCAAAAGCAACCCCCGGACAGAGGGCACGCTCCAGGCAACCTAAAATCGCCGGACCTACACACAGGTCCCTAAAAAGGGCAACACAAAACAACAATCGAGGCCCCCCGTGAAGGAGAGTATACCCTCAACCCGAAGGAAGAGTAAACCCTCTTCTGAAATCAATGGAGCAAGGTTAAAGAAAAATCTATACCTTAGCAGACTGAGCGAACTGGACCAACCCAGCCTCAGGGATCCAACACAGGGGAACAAGAATCCCGAAAAAGGTACAGGAATGAACATAAGAATAGCAAAGCCAACCCCACAGAGTACAAGTACAACCCGACTCTGAAAACAGACAACAAGGCCATAGACCGAAGGATCTATCCAAATAAAGGCCCAACAAGTCTGACTTGGAGCCAGCAAGACCCCAGGGGGAACCAATCCCACCTTTCCACCTCCCATCCAGGAGAAGCCCCAAGCAAGGACTATCTCCATAGGGAGAATATCCCCTAAAGAAAAGGGAAGATGCCGGAAGGGCAACAACTCCTCAAGGCCCGAAGGCACCGGCTAATGGGAAGATAAATTCCCAACACAGATGTCCTAGAAAAGGACCCCCCTACAAATAGCTTGCCAAGCAAAGGCACAGCCAACCCATTCGCCTGCAGAGCAGGGAATCCACGGGAACACTGGTAAGCTGACTAGGGAAATGCAACCCTAATGCGCACCAGAAAGTGGACATTCAGCGCCAGCAGTTGGGTATGAACCAACAACCCTTAAGGCGCAAGCCACACAGCTAACTACAAGATGACACAGGCTACTCCTGTGGCAAAGAGTAAAAAATACTCAAAAAACCTGGCCAACCATGAGCCGGTCTGGTAGATGGAAGAAGGTGGAACTGAACCACTCTGTCCCTAGACATATACAGGTTGAAGCAAGCCTGGACCCCAGACCACTGAGGATCATCTGGACCCAAGTTCCCACAACCGTGGAACACCCCGACCAGCCCTGAGATCCAAGATTCCAAAACCACCCAAAACTGTGTCAGGAAACAGGCCAAGTGAAGCTTCAGCAACCGGAAGTCTCAGAGAGAAAAACAGGTCCGGGCACCTAATAGTTCAGCCAAACCTTACTCTAGAACTAAACACCCCATGTGGCCAAAAAGCCAGACACAAGGGATATGGATGCATATCTAGAGAATCCGGATAGCGAGAAGAACTCGAAAGCCCCGGCCAAAGGAAGGAACCACCCCTATCTAAAGCCCAACGCTCCAAGAAGCACGGCTGAAAGTCATATGAAGATACTTCCCAAAGCCTTAGGACAACCCAGGGATACCACAAGGTCAAAAAATCCTACTAGTAGGACTATTCTCCCTATCACCTCCACTCAAGCAGAGGACACAAGGAAGAGAAAGGCACCAAGCCTACCCAGCTCCGGAAAACCCTGAGCTAAACAAAGTCCCTGCAGGGAACAACCATCACCCGGAAACACAGATCCATAAAAGAAGATCCAACTCACCAGGAGATAATGGAAGACGCAAAGGTCTCTTATAACTCAGACAGTACATGCAGTAAAAGCTGCATCTAGAAACACTATAAACAGCTTACGCGTATACCTGCAAGGTGGGAAGAGCTGCAACTGGTTTCAAACTGCAAACCTTCCGCATGCTAGACAGCTATCCTGTACAAGCTGTTGGATCAAGCCCAAAAGGACAAATCCAGAGGCCTAAAAGATGAAGGCCAAATTGCTCAACTGCGGTAAGGGGCGTTAAGCCCTCCACCACATAGGGGAGGCTCTAGGTTCTGAAGAAATCAGATGTCAGAGTGACGCAGCGGGAAACTCCACTACCCGGTCATCAATGACTGAAGGCTATTAAAGACTGAAACAATACTTTGCGCCTCACTGACCCACAGGTCCTCTCAAATTCTTAGTTGAACATGAAAAACAATGATAACCTGAGCACTCTGCGCTTCTACTGAACAAGCTGAGCAGAACAGCGCCACGTGTCTGAACATCCGCAAGACTGAACGAACCCGATAGGATCAGCCTGCACCTAGGGTCCCAACCGGCAAGCTGAGTAAATTCTCCCTCATAGGGGAAAAAACAGAAAACAGACATTTTTAACATAGTACTAACATGTCCAAAACAACTTCCGAAGAAGTAATAAAGAGTATCAATCCCAGAAAGTTCCAGAAGGAAACAAAAACAAATAAAGACATCCCATCGTATATAAATAAAATATAAAGCAACCCGGAGTTTAACGCCCAAAAAGACACCGGCCTACCCGCAGGACCAGCCAAAAAGAGCCCTATCTTACAAAACTGGGAAAGATCTCAAACAAATGACAATCAGGAGATTACTTCATCCCCACATGTCTAATGAGTTGCACCAATCGAATTATCAGACTGAAAATCCCCGGAACTGGTAACAATAGGTAACGAAAGGCACAAAACTCAGGGACAGATACCCCCGTGGGGAACTGTAGAGGCCCTCCCCAAGGCGGAAGGCCCGGGACAATAGGGCACGAGCACATTCTCAAATAAACGTCTGGACTCTGCAGACGAACTATCGCCAACATTATGTGGAAGCGAAAACATGCTGCAACCTCCGCATCCTTTAGGAAGCATATAGTATACATCAGCAGTATAAGCATGGAGCAGCAGTCCCTCAAAAATAAGCATATAGACCGCAGCAGTACAGTAGAGCAGGTTCACAGGCAGACTGACACTGTGGGAATGTACAGTAGACATCAGCGAGGCTGTACATGAACCTGTCCTCATGCACACCGAGTAAGGGCAACATACACAGCAACACCGGCTCCTAAAAGATACTGCAGAAAAATGTTCACTAAAAAATTCTCATCGCAGAAAATGAAAAAAAAAGTTCTGCCTCTGGGCATGCAAGACAGCCCAAGAATTTACAGGAACTGGAGGCTTTTTGCCAGGAAGAATGGGCAGCTTTACCATCTGAGAAGATAAAGTGCCTCATCCACAAATACCACAAAAGACTTCAAGCTGTCATTGATGTTAAAGGGGGCAATACACGGTATTAAGAACTGGGGTATGTAAACTTTTGATCAGGGTCATTTGGGTATTTTCTGTTGTCATTATGATTTAAAAAGAGTAAACACAGTTGGTTGACAATAAATGGCTCCAAATCATAAATTCTGCCAGGGTATGTACACTTATGAGCACAAATGTATATATGTATATATATATATATATATATATATATATATATATATATATATATATATATATATATATATATATATATATATATATATATATATATATATATATATATATATATATATATATATATATATATAAAAAAATAATGTTAGAAGACATGGTAAGGTGATTCAACAGAAAGGGAAAAAACTAAGTCCCCCCAATAGGTCTGATACCATAAGCCAGGTACCTATTGCCCAACTTCAAGAAACAAATGATTCTCATAATTCTTTATTTTTTTTTTAAAAAGAAACACAACACACAATCAACCAGCATACTTAAAACAAATTATGGGGAAAGAGGCAAACAAATCAAGCAATAGCTTTGAGTTACCCAACTTTTTTGTTATGGTAAACGATTTTATACAGAATAGGTTCCACTATCTATTCTACAGAATAACGCAGTTTGAATAGGTTGCAGAAATAGATAATTTAGTTGAAACAAAGATGAAACAAAAGAAAATGAGCAAATGGGAAATTCTACTTTTAGTGTGAGGGACATACACATCCTCATAAGGTTAATGTAGCCTGTGAGTTGCAACTTAGATCTCCCTTGTACCGAAAAGTTTCTTACAATCTGGTGAAAGTGAAAAAGTTTATATACAGTATTTACTTTATTTATATTATACTCTATACACTCAAGTTTGTGTTGAAATATTAAAAAAAAAAATGTATAGTGCAGAATAAAGCAACGAGTCTCTTTTTAAAGATATGTAAATACGTATCCTAAGGCCATTAAAGTGAATGTAAAGTTTAATGAGAAAGTGCCCAGTTTTTAAAAATACTCATAAAACAGGCGCACTTTCATTCACTAAAGTTTTCTTTTTTTTTTTTTTATATTTATTTGTGGCTGCCAGAGAAAAAAAAACAAAAAAAGCTCTTCCACATGGATGTAAAACTACACCACGCAGGGTGTAAACAAATATACAACAAAAAACAAAGAATATGATTAAATTGCATCATTCACAATATACATAGATATCAAATTATAATGAAACAATCAATTATTTTGACTCTGGTAGCTCTTTTCATCATGAACTGAGAAACACCAAACCAAACCTTCTCCCTCTCTCCTAATTACAATGCCCCTCTGAGGTGTCAATTTTAATCTGTCTCTCTTCCCTCAACTCAGAATCCTTTACTATATCGATTTTCTATCACATCTATTTCCTCATCTAACTTCTCCAGCCTGTTAAATTGTTCTACCTATAGCTTGAAACCCAATCTGTCGGAAAATCTCCTAATAATACCAGATCAGAAAAACAATCAGTACTTAAAAATGGGTGTAGAATTATCTTTTGCACATCCTCTGGATATATTTTAATTATAGGTAACCAACCCAATAAAAAATTTTTACATTCTTTTTCGCCTGCATCCCACAGATGGAAAGATTCAAATATAATTTGCGACTGGATTTCTTTAATAAAAATGAGAAACCGGGCAACTTTTTTGCTTTCCAATTACTTACTATAAGTTGCCTAACAAGTAAAATGATAGTATTTATAATTCTACTTGCTGAACTGTCCTTTGACTAGACCTGACTAACAGAAAAATATCCTCAACTTTAAACTGTATGTTTGTTAAGCACAATCTGTTAATCCAAAAAATCACTTTCTTCCAAAATTGTTGAATCCTAGGGCAATACCAAAACATATGTAAGATATCTGCATTCATAAAGACACATCGTGGGCAGAAGAAATCTTGACCCGAATACATTTTAGCCATTTTCCATGGTGTGCAATAATAGTTGTTTAGTAATTTCATATGACCTTCTCTCCAGCTAACTGGGATACGACACTTATTTAGTGTTTTACA